>NC_043715.1:35010169-35099804 GCF_006229205.1 Suricata suricatta | reverse complement strand
TCTCTCCATACCATTGCCAGCATCTATAGTCTCTTGATTTGTTCATTTTAGCTACTCTGACCAGTGTGAGGTGGTATCTCAGTATGTTTTTGATTTGTATTTCCCGATGATGAGTGACACTGAACATCATTTCATGTGCCTCTAGGCTATCTGGATGTCCTCTTTGGAGAAGTGGCTGTTTATGTCTTCTGCCCATTTCTTCACTGGGTTATTTGTTTTTTGGGTGTGGAGTTTGGTGAGTTCCTTGTAGATTTTGGATACTAGCCCTTTATCTGATATGTCATTTGCAACTATCTTCTCCCATTCCATCGGTTGCCTATTAGGTTTTTTTTTGTTGTTTGTTTCCTTTGCAGTGCAGAAGCTATTTATTTTGATGAGGTCCCAATAGTTCATTTTTGCTTTCATTTCCCTTGCCTTTGGGGATGTGTCAAGTAGGAAATTGCTGTGGTTGAGGTCAAGGAGGTTGTTTCCTACTTTCTCCTCGAGGGTTTTGATAGTTTCTTGTCTCACATTCAGGTCCTTCAGCCATTTTGAGTTTATTTTTGTGTATGGTGTAAGAAAGTGGTCTAGTTTCATTCTTCTGCATGTTGCTGTCTAGTTCTCCCAGCACCACCTGCTAAAGAGGCAGTCTTTTTTCCATCGGATACTCTTTCCCGCTTTGTCAAAAATTAATTGGCCGTACATTTGTGGGCCCAGTTCTGCGTTCTCTATTCTATTCCATTAGTATATGTGTCTGCTTTTGTGCCACATGAAAGCTATCTTAACGATCAGCCATGAAAACTTTGAGACAGACCAAATTAACCACCATTTTTAAGTCATCTTTTTGCTAGTAAACGGTAACAGAGAAAACATGAGCTTATTTGACCTTCAGTAAACCTAGATAGAAAAAGTTTTATATTTAGTGCTAAGAACTCTAAAGACAGGTGTATCTTAAACCAGTAAACTAAAATTTGTTTAAATACTGAATATGTTCTACCTGTGTCCATTTAAAAGTCAATCAATTTGTTCACCATTGTCAATTTTTATCTGGGGCACCTGTGGGGAAATCTAAAGTGGGTTTTTTGTTGCTCCTGGACAGCAACGGAGGAGGAAGAGCCAGTGGTTCCTGAGCACTGAGGATCATATAGGAACCAGTTTGTAGGCCACACCCAAGGTGGGCAGAAACAGGAGTAGGGAGAGGACACTGAAGAGGTGTGGTTCATTAAAAAGCCTGGAGGCAGATAAAAGCCTGGAGGGCTGAGAAAGAGGACTCCTGGTCCTGAAGCCTGTCATCTTCGACAGATTTTTTTCCACCAACAAGTGGAAATGGGCAGTCCATTTCAGGCCAAAAAAGACGGGGAAGTTCCTTGAAACAAAAGGAGTTTTGGCAGCTGCTTGGGAATATTCCTTGCTTAAAGTCTTCATCCCAACGTAGATTAACCAGAGACAGTTGGCTCTAATTATGATCTGCATCTTGTGGGAGCCTGCCAAATATCTTCTCTCCCATCCATCCATGGGCATCAGGGGCAGGAGGAAGGTAGTGAGCCCAAGTGGCACTGAAGTCAGTCCTTCTCTCTGCTTTGCAAAAGACATTTGAAAATCAAAGATTCAAAACATGGGGACCTGGGGGGTGAACCACGCCTGAGTGTCAAAAATGGAAGCAAGTACAGGGCCACCTTCCACTGTAGTTGGGAAATCTGTGAGCAGGACCCCTTGGAAGTGGAAGTCACCCAGATCACTCCTAGGAGAATAACCAAGGGATCAGTCTTGGGCTTTTTCACCCATTTCCCAAAGGGAGAGACTGGCCAAGACAGAAAGAGGAGAGAATTCCACTGGACACCCAAACGGATGGTCAGGAATCAAGTTCTGCCAACAGCATTCAGGCATTCACCAAAAAGTCATGTTGGTAAGGACCCATCAGTTGCTGTTTGGCCTCCCCTGAGCCCATGCATCCAGAAGTTTTTCTTGAAAGGAAATTGGGGCTCCACCACATTGACTTTCCCAGCTGCACTGGGGGGGTCAGCTGGAAGGAGATCCAAGGAGACTGTCACCCAAGACTTGAGAATGGCAGTCACACTATTCACTCTTAACTGGCTGACAGGTGCCCATTATTTAGTTTGAGAGTTTTATTTAGGATAGAAAGGAAAGAAGAGGTGCCAGCTACTCTTTACTTACTGTTGGAACACAATGATATCCAAGATGAGTCCCCAAAGGGATGCTGTAAGAATTTTTTACCTCAATACCCAGGGTTCATTGTCTTACCACTTTGAAGAATGAAGAGATGGACACAGAATGAGAAGCAGGCAAAAGCTTATTAAAGTGTAAGGTCAGAAAGAAAGAATAGTAGGAATGCTCTCTTTGTGAAGAGGGGGCATTCGAAAGTGGATGCTTAGGACTCTAGGTCTCTGTTTTTTTTTAATGTTTATTTATTTTTGAGAGACAGAGAGACAGAGCATGAGCAGGGGAAGGGCAGAGAGAGAAGACACAGAATCTGAAGCAGGCTCCAGGCTCTGAGCTGTCAGCACAGAGCCCGATGGGGAGCTTGAACTCACGAACCACGAGACCATGACCTGAGCCAAAGTCAGCCACTTAACCAACTGAGCCACCCAGGTGCCCCAAAATGTCCCGTGTTTTATAAGGTTCATCCCCCTTCTCCCTTGTTCCTTCTCAGGTTCTACCTCTATTGGCCTGATACCTCTAGGTGCTGGGTTGTCCATTCCTGATTGGCTCATTTCCATTGTATGAGGGGTGGTCTATGGCCATATGGTTCCTTATGGATCATATGTTTTATGATTTACTACTTACTTTTAGTCGGATCTTTTGTCAAATTCTTGAGGGGAACCTGAGTGGGAGTAGATGATGTCCGTTACATTCTCAATAGCAACTTTATGGACAAGGAGCTTTGCTGAGGTCAGATGCTCCCAGCATTGTTCCAAAAAATGTTTTTCCCCACCCAGGGACCTTAGGTCCTAATCTTTCCCTCTCTGCCTACTGAATCCTATCTTTTCCTATCATAAATGGCTCACCCAAAGAGGGCATGGAAGCTCTGTGCCATCGCCCTTCCCCCACCTGCCTGTCCTTTGCCCTATGCATCTCTTCCATTTAGCTGTTCCTGAGTTGTATTCTTTATAATAAAATTTTATTCATAAGTATAGCACTTTCCTGAGTTCTGTGAATCATTCTAAAGAATTATTGAGCCTGAGCAGAGTGTCTCAGGAACACTTGAGTTTGTAGTTGGCTGGGCAGAAATGAAGGTAGCTTGAAGATTCTACTTGTGACTAGTGTCCAAATGGGGGCGGTCTTGTGGGACTGAGTCTTTAGGTCTTAAGTTCAAGTTTCAGCTCTGTCACTTATCACCTACGTGATCTTCACAAATAGCCCAATCTTTCTCAACATCTGTAATGGGGATCATAATAGTAAGTATGTGATTGGGTTGTTCTGAGGCTTGTATGAGACAATGCAGTAAAGTATTTAATACAGAAGCTGACACATTTAAAATGCTTAATAATTAATAGCTATATTTAAAAATATTATTATTAATAAAGAAAGCTTTGTTCAAACTCAAATCGCAGACAATATTCTAGGTAAATATCTGTGCCTGTGCCCCTGGGCATAAAATAAGAAACTGATTTCCTTTCTAAAAACACAGAAGAGTCTGAAGAATGGACAAGAACTAGAATTCAAAAGCTGAAAGAGGGGCGCCTGGGTGGCTCAGTTGGTTAAGCATCTGACTCTTGGTTTCAGCTCAGGTCATGATCTCATAGTTTCTGAGTTCAAGCCCCCATCAAGCTCTGTGCTCACATCACAGAGCCTGCTTGGGATTCTCTCTCTCTTCCCCTCTGTCATGTGCATGCACTCTCTCTCAAAAACAAACAAACAAAACAAAAACAAAAATCCCACATAAAGTTGAAAATAAACTTAAAAAAAAGCTAAAAGAATAAGTGAGAACTACACAGCATAAGGCCTTGCAGGGCACCTGGGTGGCTCAGTCATTTAAGTGTCTGACTTTGGCTTAGGTCATGATCTCACTGTTTGTGAGTTCAAGCCCTGTGTTGGGAGCTGCTAACAGCTCAGAGCCTGGAGTCTGCTTTGGATTCGTGTCTCCTTCTCTCTCTGACTCTCCCCGACTCACACTCTATCTCTCTCACTCTAAAAAATAAATAAACATTTAAAAAAAATTTTCAGAGCATAAGCCCTTGCCTAAATATTTTTTCTCCTAAGTCCCTAGGTCCTGAAACTATTTTGCAAGCCTCTCTAGGTGAAAGATTCTGTGGCTTCATGAAGAAAATATCTGGGCAAAGTTGGAGAATAAACCAGCTGGAAATACTGATTCAGGCCATTACTTAATATTTTGTCTGTGCTTTAAGGCAATGAATAGCTAAAATCACTGTGCTTGCTGCTAAGGATTTTCTTTATATTGGTCCCTTGGACTGTTTCTGAACTCTCCCAGATTTCCTTCCTGGAAAAAGTAAACTCATACCCCTGCGGGATCATGAAGCAAGGAATCAAGGAATGTGGAACAACAAACACACTCTGGATGAAAGAGGCTGTATTTGTTCCTGAAGCTAATACAATTGCTCTTTCTCCTTTGCTCCTCTACCCTTTCCTCTCCTCGTATGCAATACTTTCTGCATTTGGTTGATTTGGTTGCTCAGACCACAACATGCTGCCTCTGCTTTGAAATGTTATCTATCAATGCAACCCTGAACTATAAATACTGCTTTTGTGAAATGTCTTTATTCTGTCTCAATCTCTGTAAATTACACTTATGTAGTTCAACTCAACTAATATTTGCTTGTTAGGGAGGCAATAATTTGCTTTAACTTGACTCAGAGCAGAGCAGAGATCTCAATGAATTCCCTCCTAATTTTCTCCTAAAATCTCAAGACTAACTTAAAAACAATGAGACCTTTATTTAGAAAGGGAATTATGAGGAGTAAGGATGGGAGCTGACTGGCTGGTTTGTGGCAGAGAGAGATGGAGAAGCCTGAGCAAATGCCTCCAGGAACTGTTCGGTAACCATCTCTAAAACAACGCTGTGATGGTCACGGTGGGGGGCACTTGTGGGGAGAAGCACTGGGTGTTATATGGAAACCAATCTGACAATAAACTATTATAAAAAAATAAAATAAAACAACGCTGTGACAGTCTAAGTTACATTGTTTCCCTTTTTAAACTTTCCTATGGGGAGCCCGGATGGTTCTCAGTTCTTAGCATCCTGATTTTGGCTCAGGTCATGATCTCACAGTTGGTGAGCAGTTGGTGAGTTTGAGCCCTGCATCTTCTCTCTCTCTTTCCCCTCTCTCTGCCCTTCCACCAATTGTTCTCTCTCTCTCCCTCTCTCCTCTCTAAATAAGTAAAAAACTTTTTTCTTGCAACACATGGAAATTCTTGTGATTACCTTTTATTATGGTAAAATATACATAAAATTTACTATTTTGAGCATTTTAAAATTTAATTTTATTTGTTGTTGTTATTATTATTATTATTATTATTATTATGCAGAGAGATAGAGAGCAGGGGAGGGGCAGAGAGTAGGATACAGAGGATCCAAAGCCGGCTCCTCACTGTCAGCATGGAGCCTGCTGGACTCGAACCTATAAACAGTGAGATCATGACCTGAGCAGAAGTTGGACACTTAACCAACTGAGCCACCCACGGGCCCCTATTTTGAGCATTTTTAAGTGTATAGTCCAGTGGCATTAAGTACATTTACATTGTTTTTCAACCATCACCAGCATCCATGTCCAGAACATTCTCATTATCTCAAACTAAAACGTTATGCCCATTAAATAATAATTTCCCGCTCTACCCTTCCCCAGCCCTTGGTAATCTAATTTCTATTTCTATAAATTTGCCTATTCTTGGTGTCCATTATATAAGCGAAAACAGGATGTTTGTTCTTTTGTGCCCACATAATCTGCCTTTGTCCTTTCCACTTAGCATAATGTCTTTAAGTTTCATTTATGTTACAACATGTGTTGGAATTTCCTTCTTTTTAAAGACCAAATAACATTCCATTATATTCTGTTTACCCATTCATCTGTCAAGGGACATTTGGGTTGTTTCCACCTTTTTACTTTGTGAACAGGTGTACACATACCTGCTCAAGGCCCAGCCTTTCAATTCTGTTGTATATACAGTTTACCGAGCATGTGGTAAGTCTATGTTTAGTTTTTTTAAACTTATTTTTATTTTTATCATTATTTAAAATATATTTTTAAGTTTTTAAACATTTATTTATCTTGAGAGAGAGAACAAGAGGGGGACACATTTAAAATGCTTAATAATTAATAGCTATATTTAAAAATATTATTATTAATAAAGAAAGCTTTGTTCAAACTCAAATCACAGACAATATTCTAGGTAAATATCTGTGCCTGTGCCCCTGGGCATAAAATAAGAAACTGATTTCCTTTCTTAAAACACAGAAGAGTCTGAAGAATGGACAAGAACTAGAATGAGAGAGAGAGAGAGGAAGAGAGAATCCCAAGCAGGCTCCACACTGTCAGCACAGAGCCCCACCGAAGGCTGTAACCATGAACTCTGAGATCATGACCTGAGTCAAAATTAAGAGTTTGCCGCTTAACCAACTAAGCCGTCCAGGCGTCCCTTATCACTGTTTTTTAAAACACTGACAGTACATTAAGCAAAAGGAGAAATTAGTCACCAATAAGCCCACCACTCAGAGATAACCATCATTAACAATGGAGTGTTTATTCTTTCAGACTTTCAAATCTATCCTAATATCCATTAAAAAAAGAGACTTTAAAAATATCATTTTAGGGGCACCTGGCTGGCTCTGTCTATAGAGCATGCAACTCTTGATCCAGGGGTCATGAATTCAAGTTCCATGTTGGGTATAGAGCCTATAGGAAAGAGGAAAGAGGAAAGAGGAAAGAGGAAAGAGGAAAGAGGAAAGAGGAAAGAAAAGAAAAGAAAAGAAAAGAAAAGAAAAGAAAAGAAAAGAAAAGAAAAGAAAAAGGAAGGAAAGGAAGAAAGAAAGAAGGAAGGAAGGAAGGAAGGAAGGAAGGAAGGAAGGAAGGAAGGAAGGAAGGAAGGAAGGAAGGAAGGAAGGAAGGAAAGTAGGTCATTTTAGTCTTTGTCGCTCCCAGGCATCTGCTCTCGGTTGGGCCTGACAGCTAAGGCAAGGAAGAGGGTGGCTGCAAAGACGAAACAATTGCTGGCGTTGGTCATTTCTAGTTTCCAACTCATTGTGACAAGTGGAAAGTACATGCAGGGGTACAAGCAGACTCTGCAAATAATCAGATACGGCAAAGCGAAACTGGTTGTCCTCGCCAACAGCTGCTTAGCCTTGAGGAAATCTGAAATAGAATACTATGGCATGTTGGCTAAAACTGGTGTCCATCACTACAGTGGCAATAATATTGATTTGGACACAGCATGGAGGAAATACTACAGAGTATGCATTCTGACTAGCATTGATCCAAGTGATTGTGATATCATGGGAAGCATGCCAGAACAGACTGGTGAAAAGCAAATTATGTAAAACTTTTCTTTAATAAAGTTGGCCAGAGCTTGTTTTAAAAACACTGTTAAAAAATTTTTTTAAACACTGTTTAGTCCTCTCAGAAACCCTCTGAGGAATATACTGTCATCACCTTACTGACAGGTAAGGAAACGGAGGCTCAGTAAGCAGAGACCGCAGCTGTGACTGAGGGAGTCAGTTGGGCTTGAAGAGGAGGCTAAAATGTCTTCAAGCTAGAGCCAGTAACTTAGAAATCAGGTAGAAATTCAGGTTGTTTTGCAGATGAAGAGGCTAAGGCCCAAGAAGGGAACAGTGCTGGCTCAAGGTCATACATACAATAGGTTAGTGACAAATTTGGAACCAGAATTCAGAACTCTCTAATCTATGCCTTTTCCACTATGATATCGCCAAGGCTTGCCTTGCACCTATGGTTCTCAAACTTTAGTGCACATCAAAATCCTGATTATAGGAAAATCCCTGGGCAAATCCACCCTGGAGTTTCAGAACCAACAAGTCCAAGTCCAACTCTGGAGTCTGCATTTTAAGCAAACACTCAGGGGCTCCTTGATAGCACTTTAGAATCACTGCCCTGGATCAAGGCATTTGATTATTAAGGTCACCAGCTCCCCAAGTGTCCTTGGAAACAAAGGACCAAGAGTTACTCTTAAGTCACCTAAGCACCCAACTTGAGCATAATTTGACATTCTGGAAGGTCATCCATCTCTCACTGTGGCACCCTAATGTCCATCTACTCCTGGAAGATCCTCTCACTTTCTGTTCTGGCCCTCATTTAAAAAAAATTTTTTTAAACGTTTATTTATTTTTGAAAGACAGAGAGACAGAGCATGAGCAGGGGAGGGTCAGAGAAAGAGGGAGACACAGAAACTGAAGCAGGCTCCTGGCTCTGAGATGTCAACACAGAGACTGATGCAGGGCTCAAACTTACGAATCACAAGATCGTGACCTGGGCCGAAGTTGGACACTTAAACCAACTGAGCCACCCAGGTGCCCCTGTTCTGGCTCTCATTGACCCCAAGGACTGGCTGCTCTGCACTCTTGGGGGCTATTCTTACCACCCTTCCTGCACTTCCCATCTTCTGCTGGAGCTTGAGGGCATGGACCTTGTAGAGTCTACTCCATTCATTCATTCATTCAACAGAGAACTTGTATGTGACAAGTAATATACTAGATTCTGGGGATGCAGAAGAGCCTGTCCATTTCTCATCATCCATTCACCAGTCCAGGTCAACACTGGACCTTGCTGGTACCACAATCCATCCTCATGCAGAAGAATTTAAACATAAATATGATTGTGTCATTCCCCTACTTTAGGCTTTCCAGAGGCTTCTAATTGTTCTTAGGATGAAAACTGAAATTCTTACATTTAGGACCTAGGCTGCTTGTCCAATACCACTCATCTCTGACCCTTGTCTTCTAGCCCTGACCCTCTTTCTCACTGTCTGTCCTACAGTCATCCTAGCCTTCTTGGAGCCCCTCAGCAGTCCCTGGCCTTTGACATTGTCTGTCGGGAGCCATCTGAACTCACCGGTAGAGTGAAAATTCCTGGTGAGGGTACTGCAAGTTTGCACGGTCTCTTGCCCCCAGACAGCTCCCAAAATCTACCCTCTTGAAACTTTCATTTCTGCTTGGGCACCAAACCTCAGATGGCTTTACTGATTAGTGTCAGGAGTGGCCTGCCCTCCTGCCCTGTCCCTGAGGTGTGATTGCACCTGGTCAGGGAAGAGATGAGTAAACTAGATACACCCTAATACAACATAGAATTTTCCCCTAAGCAATTAACTGATAACTGACTACCTTCTGGGCCTGAACACCTTTGTAAAGGTCACTACTGCAATAAAATGTATCAACCATCTTTGGGACTGTGAGAGCAGGCATTATGTTTCCTGAGAATTCTGTTTTTCTGGGAACTTTCTCTTAGAGTTATAAACAGCCTAATCACCCTTACTCATAAAAAACTGACCTTTACTAAACAACGCTGTTTGCCTCTTGGTTAAAGGTTGCTTCCTTAAGGCTAGACCTGAGGTTTTGTAAAAAAAAAAAAAAAATACCTATGACAAGATGAGTGCCTGTAGCTAAGTTTTTTATGACAATCATTACTACTAGAATTATACCTTCTGCAGAATCCATTGTAAAAATTATCTATGAGAAATCATTTACTGCTCTTTCTGATCCTTGTGCCTTTTGCCATAAATAAAGCTTGAGGACCATACAGGGCAGAGATGCCTGCCAGAAGGGCAGAGACGCCTGCCAGAGATGCCTGGTGATCAGAAAGAAACTTGAGGCTCTCTCACTCTCTCTCACCGGCACCATCCATCCTTCAGGGGAACCCTGGACCTGCTGGAGCTGGACTCCGGCAACCATCTGCCTCATCACTGAGAGACATGGAGTGTGAAGTGCAAGATGGATATTAGGAATCTACTTCTGTAAGAGGAAGCGGGAGGAAGCAGGATTGGGCGAGGAAGAAAAGTCATGAAGCAGGGCTGCGAAAGCCTCAGCCAACCTCCTGGGGAAGGCTTAGAGCAAATGCTGCTCCAGCACTTGCCGAGTCTTGCTCAGTCACCAAGGTTAGGCTTTTCCAGATAGGGGGTGATGGCACCCTCAGGCAAGGCGGTTCTGTACAAGTGAGGCTGACAATGACGGCACTGACAGGTAGAGGTTGTCTGCTAGCCCCACCCCTTGGTTGAAGGCAAGTTCTCCCCTCTTATTTTTTAGGCAAGTTTTTCTTTGATGGGTGAGGGCACATCCCCATATCTACCACACTCATCAATATTGCTACCCCTTATCATCCTGACAGGCTTCTGGGCAGTCATAGGCTTCTTTCTCTGAGAAACCTTCACTCAGGCCTCTGGGCTGTAAGTGCTCATAAAACTCTGTCCCTTTTCTCCAAAGCAGTTATCACAGTTTGTAATCACACGCTTGTGTGTGTGTGATTGTCCAATGGATGTCTGTCTTTCCTAAGACATTGTATGTCTGTGTAAGCAAGGACCATCTGTGTAACTCACGATAGTCCCAGAGCTCAGGCCAGTACCTGGTGCATAGTAGATGCTCAGTAAAAACTTGTTAAGGAATGAAGACGGATACCATGTCTTGCAAACAAATGACTCTCCCAATTGTGTGGATCATCACGAGTTTGCTGTGTATTTGGAGCTCTCATCCAGCTCACAGGGAGGACATTCATGACTATTTCAGGTTTTATCTTTAAGATTTAGGAGGCTGCTCCTGCTCCACACTAATCTGGTCTAGAGGGCAAAGTAAAGGCAAAGTTCACACTGTTACCACCATCATCATTACAACTACCACCCAAAAGCCTTTTAAGGGCTCAGCGCATTGCAATAGCAGCACAGATTTCCAAACCCAGAGAGCTACACAAGCCTGGTGCCTGCATGTATGGGCTGCATCACAGGGTTGGAAATTACAGTCCCTCCTCTACACTTAACTGTGCCACCTGAATAAGTCACTTAATCTCTTTTTTTTTTTTAATTTTTGATACAGAGAGAGACAGAGCATGAGAGGGGGAGGGGCAGAGAGAGTAGGAGACACAGAACCGGAAGTAGGCTCCAGGCTCTGAGCTAGCTGTCAGCACAGAGCCTGACGCGGGGCTCGAACCCACAAACGTGAGATCTGACCTGAGCCGAAGTCGGAGGCTTAACCGACTGAGCCACCCAGGCGCCCCTCACTTAATCTCTTTGAGCTTCTCCTGTAAGATGGGGATAATGCCTGCTTTTTTCACTTCATTGATGTCAATCAGGTTCAAATGCAGTGTTAGGAAAGTGTTTGGCAGATTGTAAAGTGTGGTTCAGAGGAAAGAAAGGGAGCTTTCTTTTCATGTAGTCATGACAGGTTGGCAAAGGACATAATTGGGACACTAACTTGTTTTCTACAGTGATGACGTGGGAGCCCACGTAGATGGACTGTGTGCTAGGCATTGTTTTTCCCAGTTGCGCAAATGGATTTGTGTTCCTCTCTACGCCTGCCTTTCCTCCTAGCTGCTCTGGCCCTTCTGATCAGGGGTGGAGACAACAGGAAGTGCACCAACCCTTGGGTGAAAAGTGAAAGACTGTGTTTACATCATACGCAGGTCAAAGTTAATTGTGTTTAGAGGTGGAAGGGTATGTGGGTGTGTTTGTCTATAACTGGGAAGAGCAGACGAGAACATGATGTTGAAGGCAGTATAGTCCTTAGAGAAGCCAAACTCCCAGGGGGAAGCTTTTCACCTGGACACTGAATACTTGGACACTGAGAAAGAAGCCTGGAAGAAGACAGTATAGACATAGATGCTGGGGGTGGAACAATTGATGAGAAGCCCAAATAAATTTCCAGGGTCCTTGGTGGACAAGCCAGTTTGCTAACATAGAAATATTCTTAGAGATCTTTATCTCTCCACCCCCTTTCCCCGTTTATTGGTAATCAATTTATTTAATCCAAGTATATGGCATTCTCTTGACAAGGATGAATAAGAATGACCCACAGCACAAGGTTTCAAACTCTTGGCTTTTTCAGTTACCTCACTGACCTTTCTTCACAGCCCTTTGTAACTAGGCTTACAAAGGCTAGAGAACATGCTCGAAGTCCATCAAGAGGTAAGGGACTATATGTAGCTACATTTAAATCTGGATTTTCTAGTACCTTTACCCTAACACTGCTATGTGTGTGTATGGGGGGGGGTGCTTTTGTTTTTACAGTTTGCTTATTTGTTTTGAGAGAGAGAGAGTACGGGGGAAGAGGGGCACAGAGAGAGTGAGAGAGAGAGAATCCCAGGCAGGCCCCATGCTCCTCATACTGTCACACATCTACTGTGAGTGTGTGTTCATTGGGGTGAGGGAGCCTTGGACTGTTTTTCTACGTGAAAAACACCTAGACAGCATTTCCAAGATGGGAAGGGACCTTAAGGGTTACTTAATCCAGTTTACTTTGCAGATAGAGAATCTGAGGCCCAGAGAGGGAAAGTGACTTGTCCCACACACTCTCTGGATTTTGGGGTCTCAGACATGGTGTCTTAGAGTCCTACTCCAGCCCACTCTCAGGGAGCCAGGGTGCTTCTTCCTGTCAATAACTTTGCCAGAAATAATAGCTATCCTATGCTGAGCAGCCATTCTTCAACAAATATTTACTATGTGCCCGGAAACTTGAGAGGTGCCATGAACTGGATGAACAAAGAAAACTACCCTTCCAGAGCTTACACGGTGAGTGGGGGAGGTAGCCAACAAGCCAGTAGGAAGTATCAAAACAAGATAATTTCAGATGTTTGCAAGGAAATAAAGAGGTAATGACAGTGGGGAAAGCCTCCAGGAGGAATAGTCAGGAAAAGCCTGACCACCTGGTACCTGCCAGGTGTTGGTCTTTTAATTCTCACAACAACCCTTAAAGGCTAGGTTCAGACCTCCGCTTTGCTAACATGGAAACCCACATTCAGAATGGAAAAGAGTGGCAGTGAAGTCCCAAATTCCTAACCTACCAGCCACCTTCTGGCCCTGGATGATGAAACTCGGGGCGAGGACTGCACCATGTCTCAACCAGCCTCCTCGCAGGTATTGGGTAGCAGGGGGGAGGGGCTGTGAGAAGTCGGGATGCGCCTCCAAGGAGACGCTGAATATAGCTCCAAATTCGCAGAAGTCTGAAAGAACAGCCCCTGGCCGGCCCCAGCCCAACTTTGTCCCCTCAGCGGGGACAAAGAGGCCGCCCAGCCCCCCCCTACAGCTTCTGAAGACCATTCCCGCCTCTTGCCCTGCCCCCTATCGGGCCAGCGCGGGGCACTATGGGACTTGTAGTTGACCAGCCCCCACACACCAGCTCCGAAAGCAGACTGGAGAACTACAAGGCCCAGGAGCCAGTGGGCAGGTCCGGGGCGGAGCCGCGGGCTGTGGGTGTGCGATCGCTGGGGGCCGGGCTGTGCGGGCGTTGGGTGCTGAGATGCGGCTGCTGGTGCAGGAGCCCCAGATTAGTTTTAAGCGCGCGCGCTAGCGGGGCGCGGCGAGAGGTTGCCAGGTGGTGGCGACAGGCACGTTGCATCCATGCATTAGGTGCAGCTTTTGCAAAACTGCTTTGGCTCTGCAGTGGCGCGGTGGAGGGTCCGAGTCGCCGGGGGATGGGCACCCAGCCCCGGAGCCAGGCTGGCACTGCTCGCTGAAAGGGCCCTTGGCTGGGCTTGGGGGCGGGGGCACTGGTGCCTGCTTTAGACTGTCCCCGACGTGTTTGTTCTTTTTCTTTTTGTGCCAAGATTTTCCTGGGCGGGCGCGCGATGCAGCGGGCAGCGGCACTGGTCCGGCGGGGCTGTTGCCCCCGGACCCCAGGCCCGTGGGGCCGTAGGCAGAGCAGCGCTGCCGCCGAGGCTTCCGCGGTGCTCAAGGTACGGCCCGAGCGGAGCCGGCGCGAGCGCATCCTTACGCTCGAGTCCATGAACCCGCAGGTGAAGGCTGTGGAGTATGCGGTGCGGGGACCCATCGTGCTCAAGGCCGGCGAGATCGAGCTCGAGCTGCAGCGGGTGAGTGCCGGCGCCCGGGGCCCGCGGGGCGGGAGGGCCCCGGGGGTGGGCGCTGAAGTGGGGTGGGGGGAGAGCTGTAGCTGTCCGCGGCTGGGGTCCCACCCCTGTGGCCACCTCCGTGGTTGGCTAAAAGAAGAATGCCCTCTCATCCCTCACCCACTAGTGCCGGGCACCTGGCACAAGTAAGGCCCTTAGATACCGTTCACTTGTTGAGTTGAATTCATCAATTATAATTGAGCGACTGGTAGTGCCAGGCACTTCACATTATGGGACTGCCCTACCCGTGTGGAACCAAGATTCATGGGAGGGAGGGCAACAGCAAGCAGTAAAGAAATAGACAAGATGATTTCAGATATGAATAAGTGCTTTGAAGAAAGTAAAAGGAAGGGGCGGTTTAAGGAGGTGCTGGATGAGAGTGGTGGGAAGGATATTATGTTAGGTAGGTAGGAGGAGAGGAAGGAAGGCTCTAAGACTTGGGTTTGTTCCCAAAGCCTTTTCCTTTACATCTGAGATCTTTGGGGTCATTCTGCCAGTAATGATTCCATGACAAGAGTGGAGGTATGGAGGAGGGTCCTGAACAGTTAACTTCCTTTAGGCCCCTCACTGGAAACTTGACTAGCCACCACATTTTGTTCTCTGAGGACACACTCATCTCCAGTGAGTAGTCAAAATCTTGGGTCTTTGGGGCCTTGGTAGGATGGCCCTGGGGCTTTCTTCATTTCAATGGCTGGCTGGCTAGGATCATGGCTTTAGTTCATACTTGCTGTAGAGTGAGCACATCCCCAGGAGTGACTGCTCCCTCCATCCAACCAGGGTGACTGGGTGTTTGTGAGAGATGCCCCTGGAGGACGCCAGTTCTAATCTGAGTGGAATTTAGGAGGCCACATCAAGAGGGGCAATGTAAAAAAATGTAAACACTCCTAAGCTTTGTAAGATCTGAGGAAATAGCTGTTTTCTTAAGATAGTTCTAACCCAGAAGGGGGGTGGGGGAGGGCTCATGCTCTTGCTCTCAGAGGCACTAGAACTGGATGGCTGGGGGGCAGGCAGGTTGATCACTTACTGTCCCTTGAATGCATGGGAGGAAGCTGGGTGGAACCCCCAGTTCTCCTGACTGAAATTAGTGAGCTGGACAAGTCAGAGTCCAGTGTCTTCCTCTGACTCCTTGCAAGGCTAAGTTCAAAGTTTGGCCTATAGGAGACTGGCTCAGTTTCTCTGGGCCAGGGACAGAAAAGGAGTTTTGCTGCTCTGCTCCTTGTTGATATCCGGCCCACTGGACGTAACTCTTCTGGAGACAACAGTCTCCCTGTTAAAGCTGAGATTAAGTTGCTCCTGGTTTATCACTTTACCGCTAATTTCTCAGATTCCAGAGCTGGTAGGGGTTACAGGGATTATCCCTATCTATCTTTTGCTAACTAAGAGCTTGGGTGTGGGCTTCATGAAGTAGGAGGATGATTAAGACAAAAAGGTGCCCTGTCTTTGCCTTTGAGAAGCTGACTATCATTCTTTAAGGATTGGTGCAATTCTTTAAGGATTGGTAGGATTTTTTAGCAGAGAAAAATGTGAGAGCATTCCATATGGGAGCAGGGCTGTGAGCAAAGACAGAAGGTTGGGAAGTTCTGGGCATTCATGGAAGGGGATGGTGCTGTTGGAAGAGTGCTATGGCAGGGGTATAGGAGAGGTCAAGGAGACAGAAAAGGTGGACTGCAGTCTTGGGTGCGGGGCTCGGGACTTTATGGTGCAAAGTTCTGTGGTGTGAAGTGGGGGAACCATGAGGGGTTTCTAGCAGGGTATGGTTCCATAACTGAGGTAGACAAATTTCTTGGTCATTTAAGCCAGAAACCCCTGTGATAGACACCCCACACTCCCATGGCCTATTGCTGAGTGAGTTGAGGTGTTTTCTGTCCACTTGTCTGCTGTTTTCATTCAAGCCCATCTCTTTGTGTTTTATTCTTTCTTCATCTGAGTCTCTGTTTCCCAGTTGAGGTGCTGGAGACATAGCTCATCCAAGCCAGCATAGCCTCACCTAACTCTTTCATTTTGGGAGACCACCTCTGTCCACTTTGCTAGCTTACACAGGGCCTCTTCTGAGAGAGCCATGTTCTCCCAGTCACTTTGGAGGGGGTGGGGCTGGGCTTGGCACAGCTTCATTTTATTCTACCGGTTTTATATTCCAGTGATCAAAGCTGGACTGATTTATAAAGGGTTTGATTGAGTAGAGATGGGATGAGCAAGGATTTGCAGGGGGTAGGATAACTTGGGGTGAATCTCCTATGCTCTTTGGGCTTTGGGCTCTTAAAGAAGAGGAGAGAGGTGGCGTGGTGGGCCCAAAGTCCCCCACCTCTCTGCCTCTGCCCTAACTTTTGTACCGTCTTGTCCTGGCCTTTATGCTGCCTTATGGAACTATTTCACCATGTGCTCTGCAAACATTTCCCACTGTTTGGACACGTGGTTCTGGTGTTTGACTTTGGGGTGGCTTGATGGGCGAGCCCCATCCTTCTTTCTGTGATAGAGGGGGAGAATCCTCAGGAAAGCCGGAAGGAGGAGGGAGGTTAGCTAAGTGGGTATGAAAGGGGCCATTCTCTTCCAGTTCAGTCTGTGTGCTTTCAGGAAAGCCTTGTTTCTCCCTGACAGCAGCTCCAAGGAGGAGACACTGTTAGCTTTTCAGATCCTGCTGTTCCCTGGGAGCAGCACTTAAAAATAAGCTGCAATTAGTAGGAGTTTTGAAAAGATCTGTCAGTTCTTCCTCAACCTACTTCTTTTTTTCCTTTATTTCAGGAGGGGAGGAAATTGGCACAAATAGAGACAAAGGAATGACTTTACTTCTATTTGTAAAGTACACACAGTTGAGGCAAAACATTCATAAATAGAAAAACTGATTGTGACTCTTAACATCATTGTGTGCTCATCTAAATCCTGGTAAAAATGGAGAGTGCTATAGCACATGGTTACATTCAGTTAAGACCTAAGATTAGAAACCCTGGCTATTCCAAGCACAGGTGGTGAAATCTCATTGGTCATTTCCCTCACCGTTTAGATGCTACTTTAAAATAAATTTGTAGGGGTGCCTGGGTAGCTCAGTCATTTGAGTGTCCAATGACCGATTTCGGCTTAGGTCATAATACCAGTCAGAGTCATGGGATCGAGCCCTGCATTGGGCTTCGTGCTGAGCGTGGAACCTGCTTGGGGTTCTCTCTCTCCCCCACTCACATGCGTGCCCTCTCTCTTTAAAATAAAGATAGGGCACCTGCATGGCTCAGTCAGTTAAACATCTGACTTCAGCTCAGGTCATGATCCACAATTCATGGGTTTGAGCCCTGTGTCGGGCTCTGTACTGACAGCTCAGAGCCTGGAGCCTGCTTTGGATTTTATGTCTGTCTGTCTGTCTGTCTCTCTCTCTCTCTCTCTCTCTTTCTCTCTGCCCCTCCTCCACTGTGCATATGCTCTTGCACTCTTTCTCTCAAAAATAAAAAATAAAATAAAGATAAATAAAATAAATGTGTAGTGTGAGCTTATTCTAAGACGAACCCTCCACCACCCACCCTACTCAAGTCACCATAGACCTGCACCCTCAGCTTTGCTTTTTAATGTGCTGTGGGCCTCAGAGAGGCCTTTCAGACCACCTTGGCCTCAATTTATTCCTCTGCAAAATGGGGCCAGTTTATTTCTCCTAAAGACTAGTTTGTGATGTCATTAATGATGCTTTGAAAGCAGCTAGAGGCCAGTTAGAACTCTTAAGAGCCCTTTTCTCAAACAAATGAGAGTTGCTTGAGGAGAAACACCAAAAGACCCCCTGTCCTTGCCTTCATGCTGAGCCCCTTTGGGTCTGGGAATGTACATTCTGTGGGGTTTGCTCTTCTGGCCTGGGCCTTAGTCTTGCTGTCATGAATTATCCTTTTTGGAGCTCATTCAGCTTTCAACCCTGCTTCTGCCCTGTGAGTCTCAGTTTCTATGGTTGACCCTTCCACAGACCCCCAGAGTTCAGCAGCCTACACTCCATCTTCCCTGCTTTAGTGGTTGGGAAACCCAGCCATTGAAGTTCCCAGCTAGTCTCTTAATTGTGAGCATTTATAGCTTCAGCTGGGTTTCTTCTAACTTTGTTTTTCCACAATGGTTGGGACCAGACTCTGTGCTGAGCCTCAGTTTCCACAATTGTGAAATGCACCTGTTTTCAGGGACAGTGGGGACTGGTTGGAGTTTGTCTCTGGGACCTCCTTCTGGGGCTCTCTGTAGGACTTCCTGGTACCCTAGTCCTGTCTGCTGCCTCAGGGTCTTTTCACGTGGTGTTCCTGGCCTGGTGCTTGCTTCGTTTTTCTCTCCCTTCCCTGTGCCCACTTGTGATTCTTGACCAGCCTGGGCTCTGAAGGGTGGTGGAATCTCCTGTTTTGCTCATTCCTGTCACGGAGTATGGGCAGCCCCATAACTATTTGTTGAATGAGAGGGAGATTCAATGGGGAAAAACTGTCTTACCAAGCCTTTCCACCCACACGTCGCATGAAATGACAGGAGCCATCCCTCACTCAAGGAAACTGCCTTGTGCCTGTTAGAATCACCTGTCATCCAGGGCGCCCGGGTGGCTCAGTCGCTTAAGCATCCAACTCTTGACTTCAGCTCAGGTCGTGATCTCACAGTTTGTGAAGTCGAGCCCTGCACTTTCAGCGCAGAGCCTTTTTGGGATATTCTCCCTCTCTCCCTCTCTCCCTCTCTCCCTCTCTCCCTCTACCTCTCTCTGTTCTCTCTCTCAAATAAAAAAATAAACTTAAAAATCATCTTATTCCCTGAGCCCTAACGGTGATGTTGGGCCTGTGAGCTGGGAAGACAATGGCAGTCTCTCCTTCTCCCTGCTAACACGCGCTGAAGTATGGAATCCCTAGAACCCCGGGCCTACTCCCCCAATCCCTACCTAAGCTGAATGGTGGGAAGGGAGCTCCCCTGGGTGGGACCTTCATCTCACTGCTGCACAGGGAGGCAGCTCTGGGTGGGATATATGCAGGTGAATTATCTAGATGGGTTCTAGGATACTGTGAGAGGAAACTAGGTGGCTACGTGCTGACCCGACAGGCCCCTGGGCTAGGCTGAAGCAAGGTTAGCATTGGGTGTGCCTGTCAGACCTGGATGAGTCAGTATGAGCAGGAGTCTGTCTTCTGCTCTTTGGTATTTCCCATCGCCTGTAGATCTTGAGTGCTTAGATACAGAAGTCTGCCTAGAGCAGTCTCCTCTATATGGTGGCCGTTTGGGCTGGCTGGTCTCCTGCCCATTCATGGGAGCAGGTTTCCTACCCCTCCCCCAGCACATCCATCACAGCAAAGTATCTGGGGTCTGTGGGCACCCAGACCCAAGAAAAGAGATGTTCAGTGTTCCCAGGCTCTTTGTCAGCAGGCCCTGACTTGGCTGAGCAGGGCAGAGGGAGGGACAGGAACGGAACATCCAGCGTTTTGTTCCAGGCATCATTCTCCCCCTGCATTGTGCTAGCTGAGAACCCACAGCTGTGTGTTTGTTCCTGCCTCTCAACTGTGACGGATTTACTCCCTGCCAAAGAACGGACTATGCCCATACCATGGAAATCACCTGTGTTCAGCTGGCTGCGCCTAGAGGGCTGTGCAATTCAGTCAGGCTAATAGAGGGACCTGTGCCAACAGCCCAGGCCAGTGCCAAGGGCTGGGTCAGGCCTGCCCCTTTGCACACAGTGGCCTGGGTCCCTCCCCCATCCCCAGCCTCTTGCCTACCAACTGTGGCATGAGCCCTGAGGCCACACGCCTCACAGCCCGTTTCCAAGGTGCCTGCTCTCACTCCTGGCCTATCCCTGGAGCCACCCCGTGTCTTGGCCCTCAGGACCCTTTGGCTGTTTCTCCCATTCTTTCTGTATTGTCCACCTCCAAAGAGCTCTGCAGAAGGGACACAAGGGAATTAAAAGGCAGTTTTTCCTGCAGAAACTTTTGGAGACTCATCAAGCCCTATTTATGAAGGTCTAGGGCCACTTCTGAGACACCATCCTCAGCCACCCATGCCTCTTTGCTCTAGAGCAGCCGAAGAATTTCTATACGGGAGGGCCTTAGGGATGGCAGATGAGGGGTCCGGAAAACTGGTGTGCCAGCTACTTTCATCCCTTAGGGCCACTGTTTTTTACTTAAGGTATACATTACTGATTCTAAAAAAGGGAAAGATTTTTTTCTTTTTAATGTTTTATTTATTTTTGAGACAGAGAGAGAGAGAGCATGAGCAAGGGAGGGTCAGAGAGAGCGAGAGAATCTGAAGACAAGCTCCCGGCTCTAAGCTAGCTGTCAGCACAGAGCCCGATATGGGGCTGGAACCCATGAACTGTGAGATCATGACCTGAGCCGAAGTTGGACACTTAACCGACTGAGCCACCCAGGTGCCCCAAAAAGAGAAAGTTTTCTAAAGGTGCTTTTATTCATACACTGTGTGAAAGACAGACAAGTGTCAAAGCCATAGAATTGTATGTTTAAAGTTTGTGTTTAGCAGGCCCATGAGAGAGGGCAGCTGGAGTTGAGAAGGTGGCCAGGCCTTCCACCCAGGCCACCCCTCGGTCCTGCCACCTCCTTGCCCCACCTCGTTCTTCCTCCCCCATGACCCTCTCAGCCTCGTCCTTGGTCCAGCTTTGTAAGATGATGATGTTTGTACTCTGCCAGGTGCTTTTGTACTGTTTGTCTTGGATAATCCTTCAGCCGCTCTGGGAGGTCCTGGAATCTGCTGCTGATTCTTACTCTTCCAGTGGCTAATTCCGGACTTATCAGGGAGCTCTGTGGAATCTCCACAATCCTCCATCCAAAGTGCATTTTCTCCTTTGCAGCAGTCAGGAGCCCTGTGGTCACCCCACCCCCAGCGATGTTGCTATTGACGGGGTCTCTGAGTTCCTCCTCTCTGGGACCTCCTTCCTGTGCTGAACACATTGCTCAAGCAGTGGCCATGAGTTTGCCCATCAGCAGGTCTTTCCATCCTGATACTACCCCCCTTTTATTTTTAAGTAAAAGTTAGCCCACATTCTTCATTCTGCAAAGCCAGGTTGCAAGGGAACCACCCAAGAGGTCCCTGCTGATTGGGGTCTTCCGGAGGGGAGGGTGGCCTTAGTGCCCCTTCCATTTATTTAGGCTGTCAAGGTGGAGCTGCACTTGGGGACAGCAGTGGGAGCCTCTCCCTGATGTTTGGCAGCCTCTGCTGCTGACTCCTGCCTGCCTTCCTCCTGCCACGTTTGCTCTAAGACCCTGTTTTAGTCAGCCCTCAGGCCACAGTTGGCAGGTCCTGGACCTGCAGCAACTGCCTCAGGGTGCTGCGGCAGCCCCAGAGCTCTTCCGGCCTTCTCAGAACGGGGTGGGGGGTGGGGTCGGGCAGGCAGTGAGCCTAGTGATTAAGAAGAGTGATCTTGGAGTGACCTCAGGCAAGGTCACTTTGAAGCCTCATTTTCCTCATTTGTAAAATGAGATTAATACTAGTTTTTATTCATGGGGGTGGTGGTTAAGGTTAAATGGGGCTAGCCATGTCAAGGGTTTGGCACTATGCCTGACACCTGCTAAGGCTCAAAATAGGAGTGTTTATTAATATCCTGTGGGGGCATTGCTTGGCTTCTGGAATCCAGGATCTGAGTCTCCAAGTAACCACCTGTTGCCTTCTCTCTGCTCAGGGTATCAAGAAACCATTCACTGAGGTCATCCGTGCCAACATTGGGGATGCCCAGGCCATGGGCCAGCAGCCAATAACCTTCCTCCGACAGGTAAGCTGGGCCTCAGGAGCAGAAGCTACTGGGAAAGCAAGGAACTAAAGGCTGGTAGAGCCAGCCCATTTCTCTCCAGCCTGCTCAGGACGCAGCGGACACCAGGACCTCACAGGAGGCACCGCTGAAGTAGCAGTCCCCCTCCAGTGCCTGATGTCCCCTGGGTCTCTCCTTCAACCTCCTCCCCTTCCAAAGGTGTCTAGAATTCCTGGACTCATTTTGGGGTTACTCTAGTGTAACCAGGCTCCCAGGAGTGCCCTTCCATGGTCCATGGTCTTGGATACTGAGTTCGGAGGGCATCAGAGAGGCAGCCTGGAGAGGTAGAAGCCCAATGGGCTGGGAGGTGGTATGTGGGAGTCCAGACATAGCTTCCCAAGTGAGACATCCCGAGTTTCAGTGCTGACTCTGCCACTTGCCCGCTGTGTGGCTTTGAGCAAGTGGAGATCACCAGAGGACTGCCCGGGAGCACAGCCGGGGGCCTCAGTGTGATGATGAGTGTAAAGTGCTCATCCCTGGACCAGCAGGAGAGGGTGAGGAGAGGGTGGGGTTTGTGATCACTGTCCGCCGCTGCTCCCCTGGCTGCCTTGCTGATGTGACCCAGCTTGCTCCTGAGGTCTCCAGGAGGCAGTTTTAATGTTTCAGTTTGAGCACCAACCGCAAAGATGCTGCAAGGGCTGAGATTGTGGGATTGGTGGGCTGGAGGGGAAAAAACAGGGTGGGAGAATGCCATAGGGCCTTTTGAATAGAGGCTGGAGACCAGCTGTGAGGAAAGCTGTTTCCTAGAGAAGAATAGGGGCCCTTTTTGGAGCAAAATATGGTCCTTGTGTGGTTAAGATTTGCAGGCTCAAGCAGGCAGGGAAGCTGAGCACTGAAGGCCCCCGTTCTTTTCCCAGCCTGTGTCTCCTGCTGTAGGGGCCGACACAGGGAGGGGCGACCCTGCCCTGTTCTTGACAAAGGGCTGTGGGGGAGGGGCCTGGAGGACCTTAGCTCAGGGAGCACACACAGAGTATGAAGAAAAGAACCGAGGCTGGCGCTGACCTGAAGGACGTCCGCTGGCCTCCCCACCTGTGGCCACTGCCTGCGAATATGAGACCCCAAACGGGGCCCAGGATGGGGAAATGGATCAGACCAAATAGAGCAGCTCTGCCAGGGAAGTGGAGGCGGGAGGAGGCTGGGGGAACCTGGTTGTCCTGGAATCATGCAGCTTTGGAGAAGAGAGGCAAAAGATACTTCCCACACATGCCTGGGCCTCTGGAAATGAAGAGGCTCCTGTTGCCTCAGCCTTTTCTGTCTGGCTGACACGCTCCCAAGTCCTGCTCTGCCACTGGCCATGGCAAGCCTAGCCTCTCCCGCCTGATGCTGGCCTCCTGCAACCTTCACGCATTTCCACTCACCTTCACAAGTGCCCCTGGGAGGAGGGCTGGCGGGGTCACTGCCCATTGTACAAATGAAGAAGAGTGAGGCTCCAAGAAGCTAGCACCTGCCTGAAGTCACCCAGCTGGGGTCAGAGCTGTGAGCCCCACCCTCCCCGTAGTGGTCCTGGCACAGTTCCTAAGCTGCTAGCTTAGACTTGCCCAGTGAGCTGGGGTTTACCAGCACTTTTGCAAACATTTCCTTGCTTAATCCTCTTAATTTGTGAGGTTAGGGTGATTTTCTCTGTTATAGAGATGAGAAAGCTGATCGGCTTTCAGTTCTGGCCAGGAAAGGGGATGATGGTGAGAAAGGGGCATGGGGATCGGGGACAGTTAATCTGTGAGTTAGGAAGGGTTCTATGTTCCTGTCAGTTGGGGTTCACCTGCTTGCTCAGCCCTGGCCCCTGCTCAGGAGCCCCCTGGTGTGTGAACTACTGTCCTCTTTGGAAGAGTTGGTGCCAGGGACTGGGTAATAGGCTCATTCTGTCCCCTGGCTCCTCTTCTGGAAGACCCTCTTTGGGCCCGAAGCCCAGGTCATGATGTTCCCCACCTTTCAGCATCTCTCCTGCTCCTGAGCGGCCAGTGTGCTCCTACCTACCCACCCCCAACCTCCTGCTGGCTGGAGCCCGTGTGGAGCACGTCTGCAGCATGTTCCTGAATTGCCATCTCCATAAACCTCCTGGGGCTCTGGAGTGGGGGTGTCCTGGGAGCCCAGCCACACCTCTCTTCCCCCAGGTCATGGCACTCTGTACCTACCCAAACCTGTTGGACAGCCCCAGCTTCCCAGAAGATGCTAAGAAACGAGCACGGAGGATCCTACAGGCTTGTGGCGGAAACAGCCTGGGTGAGGCCCCCGACTGGCCGGGTCCCAGAGGGTGTGAAATGGAAGTGTGTTCTGAGCGTGGGCTTGGACCCTGGCTCCGAATGGAGAGTTGCTCATGTGAGCGAGTGTGTGAATGTGCATGGGATGCTGACATGCAGAGTAAAGGAAAAATAGTGTTCCTCTTCTTGTCTGTGCTCTGCTAACCTCCTGTTAGCCAAGCAGTGAGGTCAGTGCCCTCTTTGGTAGGTCGGGGCACATCGGGTCAAGAGTCTACATTTGCCTGGCTTTTCATGTTACACCTGGGCGCCAGCTTGGATAGCTGAGCCCTCTGTCGGAGGAGAGGGTTTAACCCAGGGACTGGCCTCAGTGACAGGCGGCTGGGTAAAGCACAGTGTGCGACTTTGTCCAGCCTTCTTGCCTGTCTGTGGCCCCCACCCGGCATCCAGGAGGTGGCGGTCAGTTATAGGGCAAGGGAAGTGCTGTGAGATGCCTGTGGCCCCTGTTTGGTGGCTTCCTTCCTTCTGGCTGTGCTCCCACCACCCCGGCCTTTGGTCCTCCCTGCCGGAAGCCCATGGCCAGCCACCTGCCTCCTTATGGAGGGAGAGCACCAAGCACCAGAGGGCTCCGTGGAGGGAGGCCCCAGAAGTTGGCCCCTGTACTTGTGAAAATGATATTCTCTCTCCCTTTGCTGCTGAGATGGATTTCCAGTCTCTGGCCATCCGGCTCTTTGTTGTCATCTCATGGATCTTTGTTCTGTTTGTTTTTGCCCCATTCCTTTGCTCAGCGCCTACACAGGACACAGGGCATCCAGCTTTCCTCACCCCAGGAAAAAGTTGTTCTTAGAGGTTTTTTAGGACATGTGCCTAAATGTTCTAGAATGTGGGAGAGGGGGTCTTGTGGCTTGTTCAGCAGAGGATCAGCTACTTTGGGCCTCTCTGCTATCTCCCTGCCTCTGTCCTCCCCTTTCCTGCTCTCTCCCTTTATTGAGAGCCTTATGCTTACTTTCCTTGCTGTGGTTATCCCACCAGCCCTCTGTCCAAGTCTGGTCAATATCCTTTTTTTTTTTTTTATGTTTATTTATTTTTGTTGGGGGAGGGGAGGAGCAGAGAGAAGGAGACACAGAATCTGAAGCAGACTCTAGGCTTTGAGCTGTCAGCACAGACACCGAAAGCAGGGCTCAAACTCACGAACCATGAGATCATGACCTGAACTGAAGTTGGACGCTTAACTGACTGTGCCACCAAGGTGCCCTGCTCACTGTCCTTCTCAGGAAGGGGCCAGCTGCCCCTTGCTTTCCTGCCTGTCAGCCTGGGTAGGGTGTGGGCCAGCCCCTAGTGTGGCAAGGCCTAAACCACAAGCTGGTAGAGAGCCGCCCAACAAGCCCAGAGGCCCGGCCTCCAGGCTCCTGTCCTCCTGTACCCTCTTCCCAGCCCAGAGGACAAAGGTGCTTCTCAAAGACCCCTTGGCCTTGGGCCTAAGCCTCCTGGAAGCTGCAAGGAGAGAGAGGAGGAGGGAGTGTTTGCCTTCTGTGTGTCCGAGAGGAATGTCTGGGGAAGGAGGAGGAGTTCTTTGTTCCATGGAGGAAGCCTCATAAAGTTTTTTATTTTCCATCAAGTTTTTACAGCTCTGTCAGGCAAGCTGTGGGAAGGAGTTTGAGAAGCCATGTTCCTGTGAGTCTCCTCTTGGGGTATTGTAGCCAGAGGAAAGGTGGCCTTTGGGGTTTGGGGGACCTGCACTGAGTTCTTTCTGAAAACCTTATGAGGATAGGTGAGGCAGGTGCTTTCTGAGCCCCTCTCCTCATTCTTAAACTAGGAGGTACTTTGTACTCCTCTCCTGGATTTGTGAAGAAGGTTGATGTATGTGCTGAAGCCCCTCGTCAGGTGTGGAGAAGCCCTGTCCCTGGGGGTTGCTACAAGTTCCTGTCCATCCCCGGGGGCAGGGCAGTGTCATCCAGTGGGTGGTGATCTGTCAGCTAAGCTGGGCAGCCTGAGCACCTGCCTGCCTGTAAGGGCAAAGGAAATGGAAAATGTCAGTGTGCCCAGGGCTACCCTGACCCAAGTGGGGATTATTAAACACACACACAAGGTCTTAGAGCTCACCCAGAGATGTTTTTATCCTGCCCTTCAAAATTACTTCTTACTAGAGTTTTCTTTATTATCTGTTTGACAAGGAATCCCGCTCTCAAATTGGATCTTGGATCTTAGGGAGGATTAAGCTGAAATCTAGTCCTTATCTAGCCCTCCCTGAGTACTGCTCTAGGTGTTGAGGGACCCTGGTGAACCAGGTAGATGGAGTTTCCATGCTTACAAAGCTCACTGTCAGATTTGGGAGAAACAAACATTAAAAAGAATTCAGAACAAAAAGTGTTCTAGTTTTCATGAGTTCTTAGAGAAAAAGGAGAGAGCGATGGGGCTTGAACAAGGGATTCTAATGTCCAGGGAGGGTTTAAGGAGCAAATACCTTTCAAATTCATGTGGAGGGTGAGAAATAGAGAACCTGCAAATGCAGACAGGAGAAATGGTATGTGCAAAGGCCCTGAGGTTTAAGAACTGGGTGATCAAGGGAAGAGGTCTGGATGGGGCAATCTGTGAGGGGGCCGGTTTGTAGACCATGGGAGGCAGGTTGCCATCAGCCTGAGGGCAGTGGGTCCTAAGCAGGGGTGTGGTGTGGTGGGCCAAGCAGGGCGATAGGTGCTGTAGCAGAGATGCACAGAAGAATCGGGCCCTTGCCCTCAGGGAACTTATAGTCAAGATGGGGGGGCGGGCAGGGCTTCATGTGTAGACAATAAAGTAACTGGAGAAATTGCATGTCAGGAGAGAGGCTGGGCTTTGAAGGACCAGTGTAATTCGGAGCATAACAGAAAAGCTAAAGGAAAAGGGTGGAAGGTCATGGCCTACAGGGACAGGGAGTTTGCCAATGGCAGAGGGCTTAGGAATTCAGAGAAGTAGATGAGCTAGAGACAGGAAGGAAGGGGAGGCTTCACCCCATGGCCCCATGGAGAGGAGAAGAGGGCATTGAGAGAAGGCTTAGGGAAATAGTCCTAGGAGGTTTCTGAGCATGGGAGCTCGGAAACAAAGTCAGTCAGTCAGTAGAGGAACAATTCCCTAACACCAGCATTTGCACTTCCCACTGTTTTAATTTACAAAATATTTCAACTGCAATAGAATACCCAAAGTAATGTAACAAAAGAGGCCACACCCACCACCCAGATTTGATACAGGTTCGCTTTTGCCTGTGAGCCTTAGAGAACTGGCTTAGCCTTCCCGCTGCCCCCCCCTCCATTTTACAGCTGATCAGAGGGGAAGTGGGAGCCAGTTTCACACAGAGGCTGCTCCTCTTCAGCCTCAAACCATGCGCCTCCAGGGTGCAGGGCCTGGACTGATATCCACTGAGGCCCAAAGAAGCCCCATCCTGCCTCCTGGTGGTGGTTTTGCAGTAGACTTTGAAGGAATAGGCTGGTTCTTTTTAAATGTGGTATAAAATATTAACGGTGGAAAAGGATATAGGGTGAAAAATCTGCCTCCCACCTCTAACCCCCAGCCTCCTGTTCACTTCCCCAGAGAGTTCAGCTCACCATTTTGAGACTGCTACCATATCTTGTGCATGGCCAGGTACCTATTTTCAAATTCTTTCTAAAAACTTAGTGGCTTGGGGCACCTGGGCGGCTCAGTCGGTTAAGTGTCCAGCTTCGGTCCAGGTCATGATCTCACGGTTTGTGGGTTCGAGCCTGCATCGGGTTCTGTGCTGACAGCTCAGAGCCTGGAGCCTGTTTCCGATTCTGTTTCTCCCTCTCTCTCTGCTCCTCCCTCACTTGTGCTCTCTCTCCGTCTCAAAAATAAATAAAACAAAAAAAAAATTGAAAAACAAAACATAGTGGCTTACCTAAAAAAACCTATTTGAGTTATAGCAAACCTACAGTAAAATGCAGAAGTATTAATGTATAGCTCAAAGAGTCGTATACACATCTGGGTGTAACCTCCACCCAGATCAAGACATTGGGCATTTCCAGGGTTGCAGAAGGCTCCTTTGTGCCCTTTTGGCAGTCAGACCACCACCAACAGAGTGGTGACCACTGTTCCACCTTCCAGCACCGTAAATTAGCTTTGCCTGTTTTTGAACTAAATGTAAATGGTAGTCTGGATTTTAATCCAAATGATAGCCTAAGAATATTGTTGACATGGAATAGAGGTAAGGGAGTCCTGCCCAGCAGCCCTGGGGATCTGTGGTTAGTACTGACCAGGGCTCTGATCTCCTGGGGTTGGCAGTTGGTACCATTTTGGGTCAACCCATTCTTCCAGGTTGTGTGGAACTGTGTGTAGGCAGTGGTGATAAAGACATAGCAAGCGTAGCTGTAATGATTTATACTGTTGTAGGACGTGTGTAAATCCCACAAGGGTAGATAAAACAGGTAAGGGAACATTTAACTGAGTGGAAACCAGGGCCTCGAATAATGCTTGACATATAGTGGGTTTTCAGTGAATACTGAGTGGGTGAATGGGTGGGTCGACGAACAGATGTGCAGATGGAGGGATGGCAGGTGGATGGATGGATGGATGAACAGATAGTGGCAGATGAGTGGATGGATGGATGAGAGGGTGGGTGGATGAAGCCTGGGTAAGTGATTAAACAACTTGCCAGGATTCCACAGCCTAGAGTAGTGGGGAGTTAGGTCCCGTCTAAGACCTCCTCAGCCCCACCCTCGCTAATTACGTCAGAGACGTAGCAGAGATGCACAGAGACTCCGTAGCACCAGTCATCCTGCCTCTCTAGTCACTGTCTTGTCACTGTCTTACAGGCTCTTACAGTGCTAGCCAGGGCGTCAATTGCATCCGTGAAGACGTGGCCGCCTACATCACCAGGAGAGACGGTGGTGTGCCTGCAGACCCGGACAACATTTACCTGACCACTGGAGCCAGTGACGGCATTTCTGTACGTGTTATCTAGCGTTCACCCACATGAAGAATAGCCTTGCGTGCTAGGGGCAAGCATGTGAGCATGCCAGCAGGAACAGGGGCCGGGGGGAGGGCTTCGCTACCCTCTAGTTCCTGCTGCCTCCCCCACCCTGCTGTCCTTACCCCGTTCAGTCTTCTTGAAGCTGGATACTCCCACAGCCTTGGTTTCCCTCCAGAGTGCACACCCGCAAGTCCAGCTGGAGAGGAGCCGGGGGCACTTGTGCATTGGCCTTTCTCTCACTTAGTACTACTGGTATTCCTTTTCTGCCAGGCACTGTACCAGGTGCTTGGAAGACTGTGGGGACCAAACACGTTTGGCCTCTGCCTACACACACTTGTGTTGGATCAGACTAGCCCTCATATCACATAAATAAATGTCTCATCACACACTTTCAGTTTCTCTTCTGGGTGAAGAGGACAAAATACTGCAGGAGAGGCAGCAGGTGGCAGGAGTGGTTGTGGGGGCAGAAAGGATTCTCCAGGGATGGATAAGCAGAGATCTGGAGGATATGTAGGCGTGAGCAGGGGAGGCAGGGCTCGGAGTGTGTTTGAAACAGAAGGTCAGCATGTGCAGGGGCCATGAGCTAGTAAGCTTTGTGGTTGGAGATGGAGAGTTGGGTAAATGAGCATGTGTAGCAAGGGCCAGAACTTCCAAAAATGGACTAGGGAGGCAACTGGAGCCCAAGTCCCAAGGTCTTTTGCAGCTATGCTGAGGATTTAGGTCACTGTCCTAATAACAGTGTCCATGGAAGGATTTGAAGGTGGGGGGAGTGACGTAAGATGGATAATTAGATTTATGTTAAGTTTTAACTTTGGCAGGGAAGGGGCCTGATCAGTGTGAGGGAGTGTTTAGGAGGAGGGGAAAGAGGTGACTTGGGGGTCACCCGTGGATGGATTGAAGAGGGACTGGTATCAAAGTGTGCCTAGCAGAGGGGTCTGAAGTCCTGGGTCCATTCCTGTGTAGCATGCTTCTCTCTGTGCCTCATCCGTGCTGAGCGCCTTCAGTTCACTTATTTTCTCTCCTCAGGGAGTGTGTACTGATCTTTCCTTTAATGGTTATCTTTGTCTTTTGCCCTTCAAGGCTCTTGTTTCTAATGTTTGTTGAGTGCTTTAATCCTTTCCCAAAACCTTTCAGATGCATCCAACTCTTACTGGAGCCTGTGCGGAAGCAGGACCAGCAATGTTAAGTGGTCTTCAGGCTTTAAGTCAGGCTTTTGTGGCATTTGGGATTCGAGTGTTGGGGCTCAGGTCTCTAACCGTGGCACATTCCATTGTGTTCTGCCGTCAGAGCCCCTTGTAATTCCCAGAGAAGCCCATCTACACACAGAGGTCCTGCCGCAGGGGAGAGAGGTGTCTTCAAGATTTAGGGAAAAGAATCAAGTTGTTGAGCTTCTTAATGCAGTGGCATTCTTGCAGCAAGGAACCGAGCCTGTGTGTAAGGTGGGGCCTCTGCCAGAAGAGCGTTTGTTATGAACTACTGTCACGTCCACCAGTAGCCCATAGGACTGATGTGGCCTGGTTTCTCTGGTGTGCTGCAAACCTTGAGCCCACACAGCTGTGGAAACAACCAGCTTGAAGCACCACCTGCTGGTAGTAGATGGGTATTTTCTCCCACTTCGACAATCCCTTCCGTGCTCAGGGGTCTGTCCAACCTTCGGCAACAGTAATTACTAACAAGACAGACTCCTGCCACTCCTCTTCACCAGGACAGGTGAAGCTTAAGGGCTGAGGTCAGAATAATTCTGAGACAGGGCCAGTTTGTGGACCAGTGCTTTAGAAGACCTCTTTATAAAGCAGAAGCATTGAGTCTTTTAACTACTGTGCTAAGAACGTTAAAGCATTTCATTTTGCTTATTCTTCGTAGCAGCCTCATTTTACAGATGGGGAAAGTGATGCTCAGGGAAGCCAAGCGGCTCACGTGGGCTGCGCTGGGCGGCTGGCCAGAGGCTGGGGGTGAGGCCTCCCATGGTGTCTGCCTGGCAGCCCCCAAAGAGGGCAGGGTGGAAGTGTCCCTGCAGACATGGCTTCTCTATTGCAGACAATTCTGAAGATCCTGGTCTCCGGGGGCGGCAAGTCGCGGACGGGCGTCATGATCCCCATCCCACAGTACCCACTCTACTCAGCAGTCATCTCTGAGCTCGATGCCGTCCAGGTGAACTATTACCTGGACGAGGAGAACTGCTGGGCCCTAAATGTGAATGAGCTCCGGCGGGCCGTGCAGGAGGCCAAAGACCACTGTGACCCCAAGGTGCTGTGCATCATCAACCCCGGGAACCCCACAGGTCTGTGCTTCGTTTCGCCGCTTTCTTGGGGAGGGGGGAGCAGGGTAGCCCGTGTACTACACTTCTGGACACTAAAGAGTTAAATAATGTGCCGTTCTCTTTGCTCCCATTTTCCCAAACCAATTCCAGATTTGCTAACATAAAGCCATAAAACCTGCCGCAGGCCACCTTCGGAGATGAGCCAATGCAGGCATCTGTTTTGGACAGGGTTGCATTATTAAGACCAGTTTTTTTTTCTTTTCCTGTTCTTATATTTGCAGAGAATCTCCTTGAGGTTACTTACAACCCATCACCACTAATCGTAGGCCTCATTTTACCTTTACTTTACTCCTAGTTGTTTTTCTGAACCAGTTTTCAGAATGCTGGTGTGTGCTTTTGGTTTTCTTTGACACAGCGTTACTGTGTACTTTGAGACCTGAAAAGGAAATGCCATATTAAAAACAAAAGCAAATAAACTGAAAGAAACCTGTTTCCAGAAGTTGAAAAGCACTCCTCATTTTGCATATTTTTCTTTAAAAAAAAAAAAAAAAGCCCAGTCCTGCCTGTTTGGATCTTTCTGGGCTGCTGGCTTCATTTACCCCCAGCGCTATTTGGACGCCCAGAACAAGAGCTGCTCTTTCCTCCTTTGTTGAGATAAATTGGGTCAGGGCCAGAACGCGTTGGAGTTAATTGTGGAACTGCTTCTTTGGAACATTAAATGATGCTTCAATCAGCTGAAAGCACCACTTGAATTCCTGAGTGCAGAAAATGGGTGCGCCTGGCTGTAACATTCATTATTTACAGCAGCTGGGGGGGGTGGGGGGGAATGCAGATTCTAACCCTCGTGCAATAGGAAAATGACTACAGCTGGGTTCTCAATCCCGGTTGCACATTAGCATCACAAAGGGAGCTTTTAAAAATGCCAAAGTCACGGCTGCGTCCCAGAATCTGGGGATCAGGCCTAGGCATCAGTATTCCCTGCAGCTGATGAGGAGAACCACCACCTTAGGACAGTGGTTCTCAGACTCCAGCTTGTTAAAAAACAAACTGCCAGTCCCCACTCCAAGAGATTCTGATGTGATTAGGCTAAGTTGGGGCCTGAGAGTTTGTGTTTCTAATGAGCTCCCAGGTGATGCTGTTGCTACTGGTCCCAATTTGGAGTAACAGGTCCTACATCTTGGGAAATCCTCTGTATACCTAGTTTATATTAGAGGGTTGGTAATGTCTAAGGCCAGGTGTTTATGCATATTTTTTCATCAGATTCTCCTGGAAGAAATAATTGCATCAGACTTTACTATTTTAGGTAAAGGGGTCATGGGAGGGTACATTAATATGAGTGATTTTTAGAGTAACTATAAGTGGGCAGAGGCTGGTGTTGCTCTCTGGGGTCTGAGATGTGTGAAAATCGGTAAGCTCTTAATAGAAACCTCCAGCAATGGCCATGTGTCTGGTATCTTGTCTGGACCACACACTGACCACCTGGGCTGACAGGTCTCAAAATGAACTGGGATATTAAACCAAGACTCTGGGTTTTAAGATAGAAACCCAGCTCGAGACTGAAGATTGGGTCCTAGAACTGTAACGTGCAGGGGTGAAGGAGCACCCCTGAATCAGCATCATTGGCATAGGAGCCTCGGTCCACTTCCAGGTCTTAGCTGGAGTAGTCCTTCTCAGGAAGGATCTGTCCTTGGAATGATCTTCAGAAGCTCCAGCCATGGCACACCAGCCGAGCAACCTCAGCAAAGAGCCTCACCTGTAGTTTTAACAAAAATTCCAGACCAGACTCTCTTTGGCCCAGGTTGGGTCATCAGCCCATCCCTGAACCAGTCAAATCACCAAGACTGTGGCCAGGTCTGTGTCCCTTGGCCCAGCTGGAGTGCAAAGAGAAGTAGTTCCCTGTAGAACAGCTGAGCTCTGTTACTCAAAGAAGGGAAGGACACTGGGCAGATGCAAGCAACAGATTTTCTCTTTGGTTGCCGGAAATTTCCTTTGAGCTGGCCTCTGGGGAGAGGCACCTGGAAGACCCCTCTCCAGCCTTCTGTGTCAAAGCCATCCCTTCTGTGAGGTGGTCTCATGTCTCCCCCTGCTGGGCACAGCTTGCCTTGGCCCTCTAATGCCATTTATGACTATCCCTTCTACACCACTGTATGTGTTTGTTTGTCCATCCACTGGCTCAGAGGCATGTTCTGAGTGACTCCCAGACACTGGAGAGAAATAAGTTCTGTCCTTATTCTCAGGGTTACATTGCACACATCAGTGGAATTATTTACATATAGTGTGTCCATTCCCTCTACTGAGCTGCAGGCTTTCTGAAGCCCTGGTTCTTGCTTGCTTCCTCTTTGCACTCCCCTTGGCATTACGTGCACATGGTTTTGATATTCTTGCTGCTCAAATCTTTGCTTGCATTCTAACAGGATAGTTTGTGGTATCAGAGGCATGGAAGGGCAGGCCTAGTAGGATTTGCAGTCAGGCTAAGCCCCCTGGGGAACCAGCACCCATCAGTCAGTGGTAACAGTGGCTGTTCTTTGTAGAATCCTGGGCTGCCTCCCTTCCAGAATCCCAGAACCCAGAGCTTCAAAGGAAGCCTGGTTTGGTGGTTGCTTGCCAAGAAAAAAGTCAGACTTTTCATAAAGGAATTGACCTTTAGTAAAGGAATTGGTTCATTTCTTAGATAGTTCAAGGCCAAGGTCCTGGCTAAATCACACTTTGCTCTTATAAGATATATCTATTTTTTTTCTAGACATGTCCTTGATATTCTCATACACAAAAGAATATAGGTATTTTTATTTTTAATAAAAAGGTAACATATTCTATGTATGTAAATAGTAACTGTGTATACATATACACACGTACATACAGAGTTATATGTAAAATCCATAGAGACGCATATATACCTAGTAAAGAAATAGCCTTTTTAAAGCAGTCAGCCTGTCTGTGGCGGTGCTTTTCTGGAAGGTATATGAGCGCCGCTGATACCCCCAGTGCCACACCCACAGCGGGTCTCAGGAAAACACGGGGGAACGTTTGTTTCCATCTTGCCATATTTGTTTCTTCCCCACCTAAGCCCATGGCATTTGTGGTGAACTGGTAGAGTAATATTTTGCTATTTGTGCTCATTTCTGTTAAATGGGTGGTGGCGGTCTCCACTGTTTGTGTTGGGTCAAGTGCTCAAGGGGAGACCTTGGAAGGGAAGACTGCAGAGTGTTCCCTGTCATCATCAGTATGCATGCATAGCTCCCATGTGGCCATGGACAGGGGACACCGGAGATGACGCACGGGCTTCTTCATGTAGTGCTTACTCTGCAAATATTTACTGAGCATCTGCTGAGTCAGGGCTTTGAGGATACCCGGTGAGCCTACAGACCTTGTCCCTGCCTCATGGATCTTGTGTGTGGCTCTCTGGGAAGCTGTGGGAACTGTCCATCAGCCAGTGTGATGGTCTCTGTTGGTGTGGTTGGTACGTGGTGGGGGGGAGGGGGGGAGTTCAGAGCTGATTGATTTAACCCCTTCAGTTTTATTTTCCTGCTCCTTAAGATGCTGTCCTCCAGCACAAACATAGCCCACCACCCGCCCACACATGTCTCTCATAAGAATAACGAGCAAGTTGAGTGTGAAACACGTTTCCCCCCACATACCTGGCATAATGAGTCAAACAGATGGGCCGACACTTGGGAGTCCCTTGACCTTGACTACACCCTATGTATTAGTCACAGCAACAAGGGTGGTCCCTAAGGTTCATGAAGGATCACAGGATCCCTGAGTGATTCTGGGTGGGACTCTTATCTAGGGACAGTTTAAACAACATTACGGGCTACATTCTGGTTTTGTTGGGGATTTTTTTAGGACAGGTCCAAAGCAGAAAGTGCATAGAAGATGTGATTCACTTTGCCTGGGAAGAGAAGCTCTTTCTTCTGGCTGATGAGGTAAGAGTTCCTCAGTTCTCTCTTTCATGAAGAGTGAGGCTGAACTTTCTCTCCTAGGGGGAGGGAGACCAAGCTGACTGTTCTGTACCACAGGGAACTTTCTAGGTGTTAGAGGAGTGATTCTAACCAAGAAGGAGGATGTTAACAACCTATGAAGCTGCAACCTAAATCATCCCTCTGTTGGTTTGGATTCTTGATGATAAATTTCAGAAAGTTAATCCAAACCACTTTAAACTTGAAAAGAGGAGCATCTGGATGGCTCAGTAGGTTAAGCATCTGACTCTTGATTTTGGCTTAGATCATAGTGGCTCAGGGTTTGTGAGATCGAACCCTGCATGGGCTCTATGCTGATAGTGGAGCCTGCTTGGGATTCTCTCTCTCCCTCTCTTCCTGCCACCACTCCCCGGGCCCCAGCGCCCCTTATGCTCATGCTCGCTAGCTTGCTCTCTCGCTCACTCTCTCTCTCTCTCTCTCTCAGAATAAATAAATACACTTAAAAAGAAAAAAGACAGTGGGATAACAGGTGAGGGGCTAAGTCCAGGGACTCAAACCGTATCCCTCAGATTCTCTCTCCTTCCACTAAGGCCTCACAGTGTTGCTATCTTCCCAGCCTAGGAAGAGAATTTCTTCCTGGTGATTCTAGCAAATGTCTCGGAGTTGAGCCTCATTGGTGCAACTTGGGTCACACACCCACTGCTGAACCAATCACTGTGGCGGGTGGTTGCAGTATGCAAATTGACCAGGCCCCATGCAAGGGGCAAGCTCTCTTCCCTGAGAGCAGGGGAGCAGTGTTCCCTGAGGGCAAATTGGGCCACTCTTTCTCAGGAAGGGGGAGTGAGTGCTGGATGGACATAACGCTGTGTTCCTGTGCCTCCTGTGCTTCCATATCTACCATCTCATTTAGTCCTCAGTGCAGCCTGTGAGGGGAAGTGGGGAAACTTAAATTCACTTCATGGTTGCCACTCCTTGAACCCCAGTTCTGGAGCCAAGGCTACCCATTCTTTTCCTGCATTGCAAGGAGGAAAATCAGGGCCTGTCAAATTCTATTTTCACTTCTTCATCTCTGCATGATTTCTTCTTAGTGGTAGCTTCTAGCACACTAGTTTCATTTCTTTGCCCCTTAGCACCCTCCCCTCCACACACATAACTTATGCACCAAATTGTTGCCATGATTAGTAGATGGGCCTAGAAATCTTCATGTCCTGTTTCTTTTTTTTTTTTTAATTCCAGTATAGTTAACATATAGGGTTATATTTGTGTCAGGTGTTAAAAATCTTCATTTCTAAGGGAGAGAAGCAGCAGCAGAATAACATGGTGTCCAAAACTCCTCCCCTTGAGGTCCAGGAAGAGGAGGGCACAGGGGAGGAAGAGGAGAAGGACTGTGCCTGGCCCATTGAAGATGGAGCTGGGCTGACCCTCCCACTGGCCCACAGTGCCTCAGAGAGCCTCAGTTTCCCTTATCTCTGAAATGGGTGTGGAAGTTCATCTTCAAAGGCATAGGAGGGTGCTTGCATGCTGAGTGTAGACCGTGTGGACAGGGAAAAACAAAGCATGTGTGAGCACCGCTCATGTCTACGGTCTAGTGGGAAAGCTGACAGTGAAGTGAATAGAAAACAGAATAGTTCCAAATGAGGTCGGTGTCATAAAAGGCCAGGAGAGCAATCCGTTTAGCTCTTCAAGTAGAGAGAGGATAGCTCCATGAACTGCTTTCATTGTTTAAAAAAACTTTTTAATGTTTATTTTTGAGAGAGACAGTGAGTGAGTCAGTGAGTGAATGAGTGAATGAATCAGGGATGGCAGGGGGTTGGGCAGAGAGAGGGAGACACAGAATCGGAAGCAGGCTTCAGGCTCCAAGCTGTCAGCACAGAGCCTGATGTGGGGCTCAAACTCATGAACAGTGTCATCATGACCTGAGCCAAAGTCAGACACTTAACGAATTGAGCCACACAGGTGCCCCTGAAGTGCTTTCATTATTAATCTTATGGAAAAAGGTAAATATTCAGAAAGGAAACTTGCTTGGGCAAATATGAGTCCTGACATCGTTACTGGTCAGATGAGGTAGAAAGATCTGGAAGTTGGATAGAGGTGAACGTGGGTGAATGGGAGAAATCAAGTGGGCATACAACCCAAAGCCTTTCTCTGTGGTTTTTCTAGAAGGTTCCTTTGGGCACATCTGCCTTTTTCCTGGAATGGGCTTCACAGCACATGGCCTGACTGCAGGTTGACCCTGAGCACCTGTGCCCTCCCTGCATGGGCTCAGGCCTCTCAGGGAGTGTAGGTGACTGTCCCCATCCTGTCATCTCCCCCAGGTATACCAGGACAATGTGTACTCTCCGGACTGCAGATTCCACTCCTTTAAGAAGGTGCTTTACGAGATGGGGCCCGAGTACTCCAGCAACGTGGAGCTCGCCTCCTTCCACTCTACCTCCAAGGGCTACATGGGCGAGTATGTTGGCCCCCACCTCCCTCTCACTGCCTCTGTGCTGTGCCAGCTTCCCTCTCCCCTGCCCCACGGTCAACCTTCTGGACCGAGAAGCCTGCCCTTATCTATGGCCTCTGCTGACCTAAGAAGCAGGAGACAGGCTACACCCCCCCAACGGGAAGCTCTGTGGGGTGAGGACAGCAGGACAGCCTTGTGCAGAGGCTCATATAGAATAAGGTCATGCTTGAAAGAAACCTGCCTGCAGTAAACAATGCAAACGAAAGCAGGACCTACAGCAGCTTCCAGCACTAGTGTTTTCTGCCAACCCAATTCAGTCCAACATTGTCTGAAATCTGAGGGGCCAGGGAAGGCAGGTTGAGTAGACAGATTCCGTCAGGCCAGTGAGTGGGCCACACTGGATGTGGGCCTCACCCTAGCACTGGGGCCAGAGGGTCCGCTTCAGTCCTGTGTTTGCTCATTCAGCTAATACTGTTTGGTGACCTACTGTGTGAGTCCAATACTGATCTCGGCTCTGAGGATACAGCCGTGAGCAAACCACAGCAATCCCTGCCCTAAGAGCTTATGTTCTGGTGAAGAGAGAGAGGCAGTAGACAAATGAATAAAATCATGTGTCAGGTGGACAAAAATAGAGAAGGAATGGGAATGTAGGTGGTGGGGGCGGGGTCATTGAGGAGGAAGGAGGGAGCTATGTCGGTATCTGAGGGAGGAACATTCGGAGATGAGAGAATAGCGTGTGTAAAGGCCCTGAGGCATGCCTGGAATGTTCAAGGAATAGCAAGGAAACTGGAAAGGAGTGTTTGAGGGGCAAGTGGCAGACACTGAGACCAAAGGAGTCATAAGAGGCCAGATCATCTGGGCTACTTGGGTTATTTTTTAGTTTTACTCAGTGAGATGGGATCTGTTGGAAGATTACAGCAGAGGTATGACGTCACCTGACTTAAGGTTTACTGGACACCATCTGGTTGCTGTCTGATGGAGGCAGGCACAGAGACAGGTCAGGAGGCTGTCACAGCCAGGCGAGGTGCTGTGGGCCAGGATCCAGCTGGGGAGAGGGTGCTGAATCCTGGATATATTTGAAGGTGGAGTGGATAGGAGTTGCTTGATGGAAAAGAGGATTGTGAGAGAGAGGAATCAAGGATGACTCCCAGACTTCTTATTGAAACAACGGGAAGGATGAAGTAGCCATCAATGGATGAGGAAGGCTGTGGATGAAGCAGGTTTGGGGGGAAGATTGGGAGTTGGTTTTTTGGCATGTTGAATTTACAAATGCCCACTGCATGTCCAGATGGAGGTGGATGTGTGAGTCCCCAGCTCGGGGCTGATAGCCAGCTGACTTAAGTTTGGGAGGTGCAGTGAATGAGTTGTTAGATCGCTGAGCCTGGGTGTCTCACAAGGAGCAAGCATAGATAGTCCAGGAGCTGGTTCAGGCCTTCACTGCTCAGAAGCTGGGGGAGAAGAGGAGGAACCTGCAGAAGAGAATAAGGGAAGGCTGTGAGTTTACAGCTAAGGGCATTCACCCCCAACATTGTGGGGTTTCTTTTATGTGCCTGCCATCAGGATGGGGAAGGATCTCTCGGTAAGCTGGAGGCCAGTGGAACATGAAGCTTAGAGGAATATTTTGACTAGGGTGAGGGAGCTGCACCACGGGAACGATTGCCCAGCTGGCTTTATTTGATGTAAGCAGAGGTTAATTTATGCCGATATTTCTGGTCTATGCTGATAGAGTGCTTTATCTCTGCTAGACTTTCATGTGCTATGTACCTCTTTTCCTAAACAAGTCTGTTTTCTATTAACTCATTTTTCAACCTCAAGCCTTTTTATCACATACCTAGCCATGTCTGCATTATTGGTTATTGTTTTAACAGTCTTCTGGATGTTGGTTTCCTGAGTTATGACCTGTAGACCTCAGATCCTGATTACCTAGAATTAGGCTACTTTTCTCAATTTGATTTTCTGCTCATCAGCAGACAATTAAACAGAAAGTTCTTTCTTTCAGCCTTTGTTATGGGAAACCTTTGTGCAATACTAGAATTTATCTTCTTGCCTTGGAAAGTCCAGTCAAGAGATGAGATGGGAACTTGCCTTTGCCAGTTCAGTTCTGCAGCCTAATTCCAGTGGCATTTTATTGTCTCATTGTGTCCGGCGCTCTGAGGTGGAGGGCATGGGGTATAAAGAGGAAGGTAAGACTAGGTGCCCGTGTCAGGGAGTCTGTGTTTCTGGGGTCTTAGTCTGAATGTTATCTATCACAGTCCAGAGAAGGAGACACGGCTCCAGAAAGTGTGACAGTGAGGGCAGATTCAGGTCTGAAAGTTTTTATTTTGTTTTTGTTTTAACTCATTGCATATCTCCTCTGACTTTCCTGTGATTTGACTCTATCAACTATCTATATGGGAATCCTTGTGGTGATAAGTAATGAAAACTTAACTTAAAACTGACCTTTGCCAAAGAGGCTTTAACAAAAAAAAAAACTAATATCTATAAAAAGTCTAAGAGTGTTAAAGACATCAGTGGGACTCTATTTCTGATTTCCTGCTTTATCTCATTGTCTTTCTCAGGACTCTGCTCTTCTGTAGGTTAACTTTGTTTACAGAAGGCAGAAAGTTCCAGCAAAAGTCCTCAGACTGTGCTCATAGGCCTCAGTGAATCGGATATCTACCCCTGGAGCCTATGCAGGCTTGAATTATGTGCCCCTTTAGAACAGGGGCTAGTGTGTTAGTAGGACTCAAGCTAAGCTGCTGTAATAAAGAAACCCAAAAATATAGTGGCTAAAACAAGATGAAAGTGGATCTCTTTTTGACATAACAGGCCAAAGGCCGGGGGATTCCAGGACAGGCTGCGCTCCACGAGGTGATTCAAGGACTAAGGGCTGGTGGGATGGCTCTGCGTGCCAACATGCAGCCTCCGTCTCTACACTGAGGCTGCTGCTCCAGTGTCTCCACTTCTCAGGAAGTGGGAAAAAAGAGAAAAATAAGAGAGGATACTTTTTTCTTGTGAGGAAGTGATGTGGAATTTGCTTATGTCACTTCCATTGGGAAGAACTCGGCCACACCTGAGCACTCAGTGTTGGGCATGGGGATGATTCCAGAACATTCTGGCTTACGAGATTGTGTTTCGTTGAGGCCTCTCTGTGACTGGTGGGTCGTTTCCCCATCTTCAACCTGCAGGTGTGGCTACCGAGGAGGCTACATGGAAGTGATCAACCTGCACCCTGAGATCAAAGGCCAGCTGGTGAAGCTGCTCTCCGTGCGACTGTGCCCACCAGTGTCTGGGCAGGCTGCCATGGACATCGTTGTGAACCCCCCAGTGCCTGGAGAGGAGTCCTTTGAGCTGTTCCACAGGGTGAGTCGCTGTTTCCTGTGGCCCATCTGTATCCCTGCCAAAGTGAGGGCCATGAGTCTTCCTGGTATATTCAGGATCACCATGGCCAGCCTCTCTCCACACCTCTGATGGGTGCTCTAGGTGCCTCTTGGTGCCTAAACCAACCCCCCGAGGTTCAGTGTGAAGACACAGCTGGGCTGTGTTCTGAAGTGGAGGACCCCTACCTCTTCCTCTCTTGTGAGCTCCTTGGATGGACAGGCACCCAGAGGGAGGGCCTTGTGTACTAAGAACACCCTGGGGGATTTGGTCACTAAACTAAAAAGAAGAAAAGGATGGGCATGTCATTGGATCTAGGCCATAAGCCTGCCTTTGGCCAACCATATGTGCTCAAAGCTCAAAGTGATCTGGTCAGACCCTTTCCATCGTAAGGGACAAAAACCTGACTTAAACTAGTTTATTTTCATTTATTTACTTATTTGTTTGTTTTTGGTTTATTTTTGAGACAGAGAGGGACAGAGCATGAGCGGGGGAGGGGCAGAGAGAGAGAGAGGGAGACGCAGAATCTGAAACAGGCTCCGGGCTCTGAGCTGTCAGCACAGAACCCCATGCAGAGCTCGAACCCACAGACCGCGAGATCACGACCTGAGCCGAAGTGGGACACTTAACCAACTGAGCCACCCAGGCGCCCCGACTTTAACCAGTTTAAACAACAACAGCAACAAAAAAGGAATTTATGGGTCATGTAACCACAAAGTCAGTTCCTAGCTGTTCTAGGCTCACATTTTTTTAAAATTGTGCTAAAATATACAGCATGTAAAATTTTCTATTTTAATTGTTTTTCACTGAACAGTTCAGTTCATAAAATATACGCATGTTGGTGTGCACCTATCACCACCATTCATCTCCTGAACCTTTTCCTCATCCCAAACTGAAACTCTGGGCCCATTAAACACTGACTCCCCGTTTCTCCATCCTTACAGCCCCTGGTGACTCACTTCTACTTTCTGTCTCTATGAACATGAGGATTCTAGGTACTTCATCTACATGGAACCATACAGTATTTGACTTTTCTGACTGGTTTATTTCACTCAGCACAATGTCCTCAAGGTACATCTGTGTTGCAGCATGTGTTAGACGTGGCTTCCCTTGGAAGGCTCTGAGTAGTATTCCACTGTGTGTGTAACCATGTTCCCGTCATCCTCAGGCCACAGCTCCCCCTGTTCCAACAGTACTCGCAGAAGTCCTGGACTGACACATGTGCACCTCTGAGCCAGCCACTGATTTGCTTTGCCTGAGTCACATGCCCTGTGCACCCCACACGGATTGAAAGTGGCCCCCAAAATTAAGTGGTTGGGCCGTCTCCTAGCCGCATGTCCTAGGGCACTCCATCCAGAGCCAGGTCCACTCAGACTCCTGGGCAGGGACGGGGTTTTCTCCTCTTCAGGAACGGCCTCTTGGTAAGAGAATAGAAGCCATGACACAAGTTATTCAGGACCTGCCTTTTTCCCAGAACTCCCTGCACTGTGTGCCCCAGGACCTCCGGCAGCCCTGTAGGCTGAGCACCCCGGGAAGAAGTTCTCGCAGAGGAATGTGTGTCACCCACTTCCCTGGTTTGCTATGTTCGTGCACACACAGGCTCACTTTTTACCAGGCCACCCCACTACCCCCACACTGAAGGGACGGTTTCTAGTAGCCGGAGCCATTCCATGATGCCCAGAGGTGCTGACTGTTATGTTTTCTGCGTCCCGTCAGGAGAAAGAGTCTGTCCTGGGTAATCTGGCCAAAAAGGCTAAGCTGACAGAAGACCTGTTTAACCAAGTCCCAGGAATTCACTGCAACCCCTTGCAAGGAGCCATGTATGCCTTTCCTCGGATCTTCATCCCCAGCAAGGCCGTGGAAGCAGCTCAGGTCTGGGGTGCTGGGCGGGAGCTCACTGGGTTCGTTTGGAATTGCTGGGTTGGGGGCTGGTTCTTGCCTTGGAGAGCAGAAGTGCTGCCTCTGGAGACGGGATTTTGAGGACCCCTCGGCCAGATGGTGCTTATAGCACAAAGATCACGGGCCCCCAGAGGCTTAGCCCTGCAGCGTGCTGTGGTGAAGGGGCGGAGATGAGGTCAGCCCCAAGTGAGTGGAGCTGATCTGGGCTCTTACCTCCAGTGCTCTGAAGGCAGGTGCCCAAGCGTGAGGTGATGCACTTCAAAACTGAACACACGCTGGAGAAGCAGTGACAGCTGTCTCCTCTGCGCAGTGAATGCCCTAGCCCTTGAATTTCTCAGTCCTTGAATGTCAACACAAAATCACCTGGGGACCTTGCCAGTTCAGGAAGTCTGTGGAGGCGCTGAGATTCTGTGTTTGCAACAAGTTTTCTGGTTGTGCTATAGACATCTGGCTACTTTGAGAATCAGAAGCCAGAGCAGTATTTCTGAAAGTGTTATCCTTGTGTCCCCCCAAACCTCCTCAGTACCTTGTACATTCAGAACCTGGGCCCTCTCCCACTCACTCAGACCTGCTGAGTCAGAATCCCTAGTGCCGGAGCCTGAGAAGCTATTTAACAGGTACCCCAGGTTGTAAAAACCAGGGTGTGAGAGGCACCGTGAGCAGAGCCCCCAAGCAACTGTTCCCTACAGTCTCCCTGGGCACAGAGCTCAGGGCTGTGTTGTCAGAGGGTTATGTGTCTTGGCAAATGGGGGGGCCACCCTCAAAGCTTGTGGAGCTACTGCCTGGCAGAGGGGCGCAGAGGAAACAGACTGTCAGTCCTGGGCAGAGAGCAGAAGTACTGCAGCCCTTGGCCATCCTGAAGTAGCCCTCAGGCCCGAGCTTCCAGCAGGTTCCAGTGTCCTGCCCTGATCCTTGCAGGGAGGGTGCACGGGCCCCGCCACAGGAAAGAACCTGCCGCTTCAGTTGTATTTGGCTTTGAGTGTTCAAAGGTGTGTTTGTGCAGTGCGAAGCCGTAAATGAACCCTCAGTCCCCCCCTGCTCCCACAGGCCCATAAAATGGCCCCTGACATGTTCTACTGCATGAAGCTCCTCGAGGAGACTGGCATCTGTGTCGTCCCCGGCAGCGGCTTCGGGCAGAGGGAAGGCACCTACCACTTCAGGTACCTCTGCCTCTTTGTGCCAGGGGGCTGGTCCCAGGTTTGTCTTGGGAAATGGACTTGCTATCATAGAACACAGGCTGGCTGCAGAGACTGAGGTGTGTGCAACCCCAAACTCCCTGCAAACCACCCGTCCTGCCCACTCCCATTCTGTCCCGCTGCAGAGCCAAGTCAAGACCTGGTCCAGGGATTAAGAACTATGAGTAGACTCCAAGGTCATCTCCTTGACCACTCTGTCTCCCCCTTCATTGCCTCCATCTATTGCATACTATCTGAAATGTCCCAAGTGGGATGTTTTCTTCTTTATTTCCATGTCATTTTCCAAGTCCATGATAGCAGCATGCAGCGCCCAGGTGCTGAGTAGCTCATCCACAAGTCTGGAAAGACACCACATCCGAAACAATGGAATTAGTTTCCCTTACTGTGACACATTTCACAGGGCGTGCCAACTCTGCCCCTGCGTGGATGGCAACCCCCCGGAGCAGAGCGGACTAGAGCAGCTCAGCCTGGGTTTCCCCACTGAGGCCAGTTCTCTTCAGAAGAGCATCTTCTCCGTGCTCAGTGCTCTCAGAGGCCTCCAGCAGCAGATGCTAAAAAAAGAAAGGTCATGAGCTCAGTTAGCACCTGGAGCCACGTCCTGACTCAGGTTGTGGGCAGTGTGCCCCAGATGGACCAACGTGTCTGGTTGGCCTTTCACCCTAGTGAGTTCACCTTGGCAGTTCATGGCTCATTCAAAAAATGGCTAAATCAACAGGGCTGCCTTTAGGATGGGGAAACAAACCAACAGTATTAGAGAAAAACGTTAGTTACTATGGCAACTTGGGAGTTCCTTTGGAGGGAGAGTTGTGACTGGAGGTTCTCACTGTAAGAGAGATTTTTTAAAGTTTATTTTTATATATTTTGAGAAAGAGGAGCAAGTAGGGAAGGGACAGAGAGAGAGGGACACAGATAATCCCAAGCAGGCTTTGCACTGTCAGCACAGAGCCTGATGTGGGGCTCGAATTCACAAACCTGAGTTGAAATCAAAAGTCAGATGCTTAACCCACCCAGCAACCCACCTGAACCACCCTGGCGTCCCTGTACGGGAAATTTTAAAAAGGCCCACCGAGTAGGAGGAGCATCTTGCTCTGTATCTGCAGGAAACGCCAAGTCATGCTCTAGAGAAAGTTGTATACACAGTTAGAATGTTGCACAGGCCTTCTGTGATCCTGGGTGGACGTGTTCGTGAGCTTAAATGCCGTTACCTTCTTACTGCTTTTGGTCACATGTGTTACTTGAGTAAAAACGAAATGTATGAATTGGGGTAGGAGGTAGTTGAGTAAGTCCAGGAGTTTCAGGTTCTGTCCAGGGCTGGTGCTATCGCAGTGGGCAAGACGAGCCTTCCCCCCCCCCCACATTGCTTGCCCCCACTCCTCCTCATCTCCACTGCAGCTGAAGGAAGGAGCTGCGGCTTCATTCCTCTCCCCTGTTCCAGAGCAGCTTGTATCCAGGCTGACGTGTCCTCTCTCCTGACAGAATGACCATCCTCCCTCCAGTGGAGAAGCTGAAAACGGTTCTACAGAAGGTGAAGGACTTTCACATAAAGTTCCTAGAGAAGTATGCATGAGGACTGCTTGGGCCCCAAGGGAGACCCCGTTGTCAGGCCTTCCTCCTGATGGCCCGCCCACACTAGACTGAACTTGCCTTCCCCAGCGACTCTGCCTCAGGCCTCACAAAGGCCACTGGTCACTTTCGTTGTCATTTTGCCCCAAGAGACTTCTTTCTTTGTGCCTTGATGTTGGGAGCACTTCTCTTCTGAGCAAATGTGAATTGGGGATATCTCATAAGCCCTGTTTTTTGGTTTTGTTTTGTTTTGTTTTGAAGCAACCAAAGTAGAGGGGACTTGCTCAGCATATGTGGCTGAATCTGTTGTCGTTGCTGTTGGAGAGGTCGTTTGGGGTTTAAAACAACCAGGGTATGTTGCCTGAGATGTTTCAGATCTGAAGAAACAAGAAGGTGTCGGGAAATGTATGACAACCATGGCGAGGAATGGAAATCCTAAACTCACCACCGTGATCTGTGAAATAAAACCGTTAGCGGTGTGAAAATCGAATTCTTCAAACAGGAGAGTCTGGAAGTCTGCTAGAGGCTCAGAAAGGGCCCACCATTCTGGCCTGTAGGCAGACAGCCTGCCTCTCAGACAAGAATGGTGAAGGCAGTAGCATGTGAATTGGATTAGACGCCAGGCTAGGTTGTGACCGGTACTGGGGGACAGCCAAGGTCAAAGGGTTCTGCAGGGGAAAAGTGGGTGTGAGCCAGGCTCCAAGTTGAATCAAGTCTACACTTGGGAGCACACACCAGGTAGTGAGGACTCTGCACATTGAGCAAAAAATAATGAGGGCTTTGGGGGTGAAACGTTCTCTTATGCATGCTTAGGCTGGGACCCCTTATCTGGGAGGTCTCCCTGGACTTCAGGGACACAGGGTACAGCCTGTCCCAGCCACATGGAGGCGTTCTGCCTGCTGATCCATCCTGCTCTTAGCCAGTAGCTGTTTTCTACTAAGGGCTTGATTGAGCCTTTCCACAATCACCCCCTGTTGGTGACAGCAGGGACAGGGAAACACTGAAGATGTCCAAATGAGGGAGGAGCATCCTCAAGAGCTTGACCAGTCAAGCCCCTTACCCCCCAATCAGTCCCCTCCTGTAGTGTCTGTTGAGTTTCAAACCGAATTCAGTCCACTTCCTAGCTCATAACTGGTCAAAGTGCCTGGCAGCGTGGCTGCCGTGGGCGAGTACATGAAATTGGATTTGAAGTTTATAAAAGTATTTTAACTTAATGCCAAGCGATTTGCCTTCAGGTTTGCTGCTGGCTCCCCTCCCAGACTCTGCAGACTGTGCTGTGGCGTCAGTCAGGTCCCCAGCCAGGGGAGTAGCCTCCACCAGGCCTGCCACTTCCCTGGCGTTGGCAAACCTGGCTTGGGGCCTGACCCACACTTCGAACAAAGCGGGTGCTATGGGAGCAGCGAGCTTATCTGAGCCCCTTCGCTAAGAGACCCCTCCTACCATTGGCTTTCCCCTGTGGGCAGTGAGGGAAGCCAAGGCCAGCTCTGGAGCCTGGGGGCCCAGCAAGTCCCAAATCGGACTCAGAGGAGCTGGAGAGACAAATGTGAAGAGGAGTGAGTTTTGAAGGCAGCCTCTATGCTGTAATTTCCATGCTTGGGCCCATGCAGGGCAGTATGAGAGAACACTACAGATTGCCCCTACTTGCTAACGTTGCAGTTCCTGTGAAGAAAGTAGCCACAATCTCCAGTAACAAAGGGAAAGTTCTGGAACTTTTCCTTCCTTAAAAATGGAGAAAATTGTACTTGTGCTTGTTGGATGGCACATCGACCAGAATGTGTCCCAGAGTCGTGAGGTTTCTGGTGGAGAGGTTACATAGTAGAAACTAGTCTATTTTTTATATTTTTGTAACAATTGCTTTTTTCATGGGGGGATTAGGGGGTTAGTATTTATAGTCTTAACAAGTCTAGTAGTTTTTTATACATCTCTTCAGATTATAAATAACACCTAAAAACTTTGCAACGTTTACATGATTTTTTAAAAGATGCCATATACACTTGGTTTGCTTTTAAAATAAATAGAAACATAATAAGGTCAGCTTGTTTAGGAGGTTAACTTCATTCAGGGTAGGAACGCTGATCATGATAGATTTGATTTTTTTTACAGACTTTACTCTGGTGTCTTGTTTGGGTACCGCCAAAGAAAGTCATTTGTCGTTTGGGGTCGTGCTTTAAATCCACACCTGCAAAGTTTTGTTGTTCATCTAGATCCGCACATGGGGGACGCCAGACTGAACCTCGGGGGTCGACCACCTCGTATCCGAGGCCCGTGTGTTGCTGTCCCTGTGTTGTGTGATTTTGCAGGAAGAGCTGACAGGCCTGCCTGTCCCTGTTTCTCAATTTAGATTCTCATAGGCATCTCCTGACAAAGGTACTTAATGATAGCTCTGCTGGAAATTTCTAAACAATAAAATACATGTCCAAAATGGTGACGGTGTTTAACTTTCTTTGTACTTTGAAAGTCAGGTAGGTCTCACTGATTGGTCATCTTCACTCTTTGTAACTGAATGGTCCTGGCACTAGAATGAACATTTTCCTCAAATATTACAAACTTGTCTCACAACTTCTCAGCTTCCGTTTCCTTTTAGGTGTCAACCCTTCAGGACCTGACCCGCTTTTTGTTGCCTGAGGTGGGAAAACATATATCCATGAAATGGGATGTTGTTAAAATGAATACAGACCTTGTCTGTCTGGTGGAAATAGAACAAATATCCTCTTCACGGGTCAGGAGAAGCTCGAGAGGCACAGCGGGGCCAGTGAGGAAAAGAGGAGTCGCTGATACTGAGGATAGAATTGCATCAGTATTGATGTGTCATTTTGAATTCAAAACTTTATTTTTCACTCAAAACTAAAATGTATATGTTTTTATTAAAAAAGAATCGTAGGGGCGCCTGAGTGGCTCAGTCAGTTGATCATCTCACAGTTCAGGGGATTGGGCCTGCGCCGTGAGAATGGAGCCTCTAGGGATTCTCTCTCTCCTCTCTTTCTGCTCCTCACCCCCTCTCAAAATAAATTAACTTAAAAGAAGAAAACAGAAAAAAAGTAGGATTCTTTCAGTTGGAAGAAATGGAAACCGACTCAGAATAGCCTGAGTTTGGAAAGAGGAATTTATTGAAGTCCTGGAGGAAAGCTGGCTTAGGTTCTCCGGGTCACTCTGTTAAAGGCAAAGCCTGTCTTGTCCAGCTCCACGTTGAAAAATTCCAAGGAAGGACTTAGAGTGGCGACCGTGGTCCGTGTGTCCTTCCCTGCATCAGTGCTGTGGCTGGCCCTGCACTTCTGGGGAGGTGGAAGAGGGCCTTAGTCACCCACCCCATCAGAGCCATTGGAGGAGCTGCTCTCTGTGGGATAGGGGACCTCATTTACTACAGGGACGAGGGGAGGGAATGGCGTGTTTAGGGTGTGTTAAGGGTCATTACTGGCTGATAACCAAGAGGACCAGAAATGTTCTCTGCGTTTTTCCTCATCATTCATATACAGGACACATATACAACTTGTCTGGAGGCTAAACTTGGTGTGTCTTATTATACAGAGAGTTTTATTAAATAGGGATTAGAGAAGACTTATTATTCTATATTATTTTTGGTATGGTTTGCTGCAACACCTAGAAAGCTGTCAGCAAATGTTTGACAAGTACCATGGGCCATGGACTTCTAGGGAACAGGGAGTCAAATCTAATACGATAGCACTGTCTTCAAAAAGCCGTACATGCAATGGCCACCAGGAAGGTCAGTACTCAAATTCGAGCCACCCAGTGTGCTAGGCTTAACAGAAGCATGTGGGGCAGTCAGAGGGGAAGGGGATGAGGCTGTTGGCCACCAGTTTAAGGATTGCTACTTCCTGAGGAGTGCCAGGTATCTGCGGCTTCATCCTGCCCCCAAGCCAGGACACACCCCCCTCCCTAAGAAACAAAGAAGATGGAACTTACTGCCGCTGCCACTTACCGCTCAGCTCTCTGCCTTGAGAGACACAGTCAGATAAAGTTTCCTATTAAGATTTCATTCTCCCACTTAACAACGACAAAAAAACCATACTGACACTTTTTGCCTCCTCCCCAATTTTATCTGCCTTCGCTCTGAATGCACATACTGCACATCCCCTTGAAGTCCTTTTGAAGACATGAAATGTTGAAGATTTAAAAAATATTAAAGATCTTTAAACACCCAGGATCCCAGCGATAACTGATAAGTTCAGACTACAAAACTATGTATTCCACAAAAGTGTAAAGTTCAAAAAATATTCTGATTAGCAAAGTAAACATGTTTGTGTGGAAAAGTTAGAAAATAAAGAAAAGCAGAAAGTTTGAAATCCCTTAAACATGGTTAGAAGCCTAACATTCTGGGAGATATCTTTACTGTCCTTTTTCCTGAGAATATTTTTTTTCAAAAAAAATTTTTTTATGCTTTTTATTTATTTTTGAGAGACAGAGAGAGACAGCATGAGCAGGGTAGGGGCAGAGAGAGGGGAAGACACAGAATCCGAAGCAGGCTCCAGGCTCTGAGCTAGCCGTCAGCACAGAACCTGATGAGGGGCTCAAACCCACGAACCATGAGATCATGACCTGAGCTGAAGCCGGACGCTTAACCGACTGAGCCACCCAGGCGCCCCCCTAAGAATATTTTCAATGGGGTTGAGGCATGTATGTGTGTGTGTGGTTTGAATCCTTTTTCCCTAGTCAGCCTCACATGTTAATAAAGGTGCCTGATGAGCAGTGTGGACGGTCCCCTCATCAGTTCTGTGGAGGCCCCCATCATTTAGTTAACTGCACTCTTAAGCATATAGACTGTATATGGTTCTTGGTTTTTAAAAATAATGCCACAGGGGCGCCTGGGTGGCTCAGTCGGTTAAGCCTCCGGCTTCGGCTCAGGTCAGATCTCACGTTCGTGGGTTTGAGCCCCGCGTCAGGCTCTGTGCTGACAGCTAGCTCAGAGCCTGGAGCCTGCTTCCGGTTCTGTGTCTCCCTCTCTCTCTGGCCCTCCCCCTCTCATACTCTGTCTCTCTCTGTATCAAAAATAAATAAAACATTAAAAAAAATAATGCCACATAACTAGCATCCTCACCTTAAGAGGGTATCACACCTCCTCACCCTTGTATTTAGGCTTGTTGTGGAACATTCTTAGGACTGAGCATTTGCCATGAGTTTCAAGGGCTTCACCCCCAGGGCACAGTCTGGAGTGGGGTGGACCAGGGGGACACCTAGACTCTAGCTCTTACCAGTTGTAGGATCACTGAGCCTCTGTCCCCATCTGTAAAATGGAGCTAATAACTACTCATGGAGTAATAGGATAATTATGAGAATTAAATGGGGAAGTGTGTGTGTGTGTATGAGAGAGAGAGAGAGACACAGACAGAGATTTAGCATAGTTCATGGCAAGTAGCCTCACTTACTGAGCACTTTCCATGATTATCTCCAGTTTAGAGCAGTGCTGATATCACCTGTTTGATAATGTTGAAATTTAATGAGAAAATATGCCCTCCACATGCCAGATACAATATGAACACGACAGAATCAGGACCATTTGCCAAAATGAACATATTCTGTGAGACAGAGTCCACTGGTTAGTTATTTTTTTGTCAGTGGTGATTGTTTTTTTAGTCACAGTTTCTGAAATAAAAATGCCTTGAGTCCAGTTACACTGGGGTCTTTATGAGGTAAGTCCAATTTAAAAATCACTTTTTACCACTGGACATTGTAACTAGACATTTGTTTTTGGTGCGGGTCCATCTAGACTAGCTGCGCCACCTTGGAACTGAAATTACTAGGCTCCTTGATATTTACAGGGGGTTGTGCCCTCCCCCAAAGGACCTCTGTGGGCCTTTATCCCTTTGTGGTTAAGGTAAGCTGCTGTTTGCCAACTTCAAAACAGGATGCCCCCAGTCTTTTGGGTCAGCATCATGGGATACACCTTGGGTACCAAAACCTCATTTGAGGAGACAAAGTAAATAAGTTAGGGTTTTTCTGGTTGCACGTGAGACGTTAAGAACCGGGTAAGTCAGGGGACGCCTGGGTGGCTCAGTCAGCTAAGCCTCCGACTTCAGCTCAGGTCAGATCTCACATTTGTGGGTTCGAGCCCCGCGTCAGGCTCTGTGCTGATAGCTAGCTCAGAGCCTGGAGCTGCTTCCAGTTCTGTGCCTCCTTCTCTCTCTTTCCCTCCCCCTCCTGTGCTCTGTCTCTCTCTGTATCAAGAATAAGTAAAAACATTAAAAAAAATTAAAAAAAAAAAAAAGAACCGGGTAAGTCAAACCTACATTTCTCAGCCTCTTTTGCTTCTATATCTGGCCACAAATTCAATGGGACATAGATAATGTCATCTGGCAGCTGCTGGAACTTCCCTTAGCAGAAGGCTACTTCCCCTTTGTCCCTTTTCTTCCTTGTCCTCTCCTCTAGGTGCTTGGAATACAGCTGTGATAGGTGGCATCTGAGCCATGGCAACAAGGACAACAGGTATGTGTGTAGTGAACGCTGTGTGAGATTTAGCGATTATCTGCTGTTGTGTTACTCCACTCTAAGGACACAACCTTTTGGGCTTTCAGAAACATCTGCCTGGAGTGTAGCTTGATTGTCTCATCTTGTTACCTACTAGGGCAGCTTAATAAGTGTTGGCAACATTCACAGATATGTTAGAGCTTTTTGTCATTCATGCTGGGTACAGTGCTCAGTGATGGGAACACAACAGTGAATAAGACATGATCTCATGATTTATAAAGTTAATAATGACCCATGCTAGTAAGAGTGGGGATACACGTTGATAGGAGTGTGAATTTGTACAACCTTTTGGAAGGGCAGTTTGGCACTGTCAATGGTAAATATACATATGCCTACTACAGGAACGTATGGTGTACCAGAAAGGACAGACAACAGAAGAGAGTCTAGAAATAGATTCATACATTTGTCACTGTAGCATAAAAAAGATCACACACTCACATATGTATATATACACATCTTTAATACACTTGTATTGACAAAATAACCCTTGATACAAGCGAATACAATGGGGAGGGGGCCGTGGGTGGCTCAGTCAGTTAAGCATCTGGCTTCTGCTCAGGTCATGATCTCATGGTTCACGGGTTTGATCCCCGCATCTGGCTCTCTGCTGTCAGTGTGGAAGATCCTCTGTCTCCCTTTCTGTCTGCCTGCCCCCCACTTGCACATGGATGCTCTCTCTCAAAAATGAATAAATATTTAAAAAAGAATACAAAGCAATACAATGGGAAAGAAAAGTCTCTCCAACAAATGGCACCCCAGCACCTGGATATCCACATGGGGAAACAATTAACTTCAACTCCCTACCTTACACATGTGCAAAATTTGAGATAGAGCTCAGACCCAAAATGTGAGCTCAAACTATAAATCTTCTAGAAGAAAAATAAGAGAGTATCTTTGCCACTTTGAGGTAGACAAATATTTCTGAGGACAGAGAGGCACAAATCATTAAAGAAAAAATTGATAAATTGAACCACATCAAAATTAAGAACTGCTTTTTAAAGAACACCATTAAGAAAGGAAAAGGCAAGCTTCAGAGAGAGAAGACATTCTCAGAACATAAATCTCATAAAGGACTTGTATCAAGAGTATATAAAGAACTTCAAAACATCAGTAATAAGATAAAAACCTAATTTAAAAAACAAAGGAAAGAGAGACTTTTCACAAAAGGAAATATACAAATGGTCAATAAGCACATGGAAAAATGTTCAACATTGGTGCTCAAAAGAAATGGAAATTAAAAGTAATAAGATACCACTGGAATGGCTAAAATGAAAATTTTTGATCATGGGAATGAAAAATAATTCAATCACCTTGGGAAACTGGTAGCTTCCTACAAGGTTTTGGTTTTTTTTTTTTAAATGGTTTATTGTCAAATTGGTTTCCATACAACACCCAGTGCTCTTCCCCACAAGTGCCCTCCTCCATCACCACCACCTCTTTTCCCCTCTCCCCCTCACCCTTCAACCCTCAGTTCATTTTCAGCATTCAATAGTCTCTCCAGTTTTGCATCCCTCTCTCTCCCCAACTCTCTTTCCCTCTTCCCCTCCCTCTGGTCCTCAATTAGGTTTCTCCTGTTTGCTTCCTACAAGGTTAAACCTACACTTACTCTATGACCCAGCAATCCACTCCTAGCTGGCAATTCACCTAAGAGAAATAAATACACATGTCCACCAAAACCTTGTGTAAAAAGGCTTTGTTTTGTATTCCCTTCTCTACACTGTGGCCCCAAACCCTTTGCTAGGCAGAAAGCTGGGCGCCCAGCGGCTGGCTTCGTTTGTTTCCCATACCTCGGAGAACAGCACAACCTTGTGCTGCCTGTTGCTGTTTAATGCCTCGTGTATTGTTTCATAGGGGATTTTTTTCTCCAATTTTTTAGTTGGTTAAGGTAGTCAGGTAAGTCCAGTCCCAGTTACTCTATCATGGCCTCGAACAAAGTTCTGTTCCATGTCTTCATAGAGCTGTGGGTTACACTGGTGTATTCAATTGTCAAAACATATAGAACTGTCCACACTCAATGCAGAGCCTCGTGCAGTCTCTGCATCTCTCTTAAAGACCAGGGATTTTCCCTCATCCCACTCCTCTGAGCTGAAATCAAGAGTCAGACAGACGTTCAACTGACTGAGCCACCCAGGTACCTCAAGATATACACTATTAACTAGAATTAGCATTTGCCCTTCCCATATGTAATATAGTTATGGACATCTGCAGTATTGTCTGATCAGACTCATCCCGTCTGCTTCCGGGTAATATTCTTCCCTTCCCCAAGTAAGGGAGCTCCTCTTAGGTAAATCTGCAAACCCCTGGTCTTTGGATGGGTCAGTAAGTCCATTCCCAGGATTTTCTAACTTGAAAAACAGAGACTATCTCTCCAAAAACTAAGGTTTAAAAAAAATAAAAACAAAAATGATCCATGAAACTTGAACTTCAAAGACAACATGGATCTTGTTTCATGGAGGAAATGGGATCTTCAGCAAAACTGACATTGATAGAGAATCCGAGATGAGAGTCCATGGCCCCAAAACTTAGCAACATCTCTCAACTTCTGATTTCTTATATTTTAAGGATCAGTAAGTCCTCCCTTTTGTCCAAATTAGCTAGAGTCGAGTTTCTGCTACTTTCAGACAAACTACATCTCAGTATATACAGAAGGAAAAAGGAATTATATATATGTGGACGATAGATGCTCAATCCACTCAGCTTGATCTTTAGCAAAGACAGCTGGGAGAAGGAAATGGCGTGAGCACAGCCATCCACAACTGCTGCCAGTTTTGTCAGAGCAGGACGTGAAGTTGGGTCTCCTTTGGGCTCTTAAAAGGTAGATTGTGGGGAATTTTTTTTTATTACGGAAGTATGGTTGACATACCATTTTATATAAGTTTCAGATGTCCAAGAGTGATTTGACAGGTCTATACCTTACTCATTGCTCACTGCAATCAGCGTAGTTACCAGTAACACAAAGTTATTACAATATTATTGATGATATTTTCTATGCAGTACTTTTCATCCTCATGATTTACTTAATTTATAACTGGAAGTTTATTCTTCTTAATTCCTTCACCTACTTCACTTATTCCCCTACCCTCTCTCCTCTGACAACACCAGTTTGTTCTCTGTATTTATGAGTCATTTCTGTTTTTGTTTGTTTGTTCATTTGTTCTGTTTCTTTTTTTTTAGATTCCACATATAAGTGAAATCATATGGTATTTGTCTTTCTCTGACTTATTTCACTTAGCATAATACCCTCTTGGTCCATCAGTGTTGTTGCAAATGGTAAGATCTCATCGTTTATTGTGGCTGAGTGGTATTCCTTTATATATATATTCCATATATACACACGCGCACACACATACAGTGAAACCATAGGTTACAAGCTGAATTTGTTTTGCAAACACGCTTGTAATCCAAAGCACTCATATATCAAAGTGGATTTGAAGACCCATTGGCCCAGTTGTGGTCATGTGATGGTCAGCGTCACGTCCTACTCATATTGCAACACATAGCTCATGTATCAAGTTAAAATTTGTTAGAAATGCTTGCTGGTCTTGCAGAACACTCTCAGAACAAATTACTCTCAATCCACGGTTTTATGGGGTGTGTGTGTGTGTGTGTGTGTGTGTGTGTGTGTGTGTGTCACATCTTCTTTATCCATTCATATGTGGATGGGCACTTAGGTTGCTTCCAAATCTTGTCCGTCATAAATAAGGCTGCAATAAACATAGGGGTGCATACATCTTTCAAATTAGTGTTTTTGTTTTCATTGGGTAAATACCCAGAAGTGGAATCACTGGGTTGGATTCTGAGCAGGGAGCAGGAACCTACTGGGTAACCTTGAGATAGAACTGTACCTAAATAGTATCTATTATTGGAATCAGTTTCTCTCACTTTCTCCCTTGCTGTCTCTCTTGGTTTCCATCTCTCAGTCTCTGCATCTCTCTTAAACACAAACGATTTTCCCTCATAATGCTGTTCTGTCCTAAATACTTAAAAATCAAATACTTAAGAGGTCTGAAGCATCATTACACTGCTAAAAGGTTGCAAGCCTTAATTTGTCTTTAGAGCATTGCCGTACCCATCAGATTTAGTATTTAATTGCTTAACGTAGTCAGTGTGTTTCCTGAGGGGGAAAATGTGTAAACCAAAGAGTTTGTTTTTTTTTTAGTGTTTATTTGGTTTTTAGACAGAGAGACAGACAGACAGACAGAGAGTGAGTGGGGCAGGGGCAGAGAGAGAGGGAGACACAGAATCTGAAGCAGGCTCCAACTTGTCATCACTGAGCTTGATGCAGGGCTCAAACTCACAAACTGTGAGTTCATGACCTGCACTGAAGTTGAATGCTTAACCAACTGAGCCACACAGGCGCCCCAGAATTTTTCATTTTAAAAAATTGTTTCTTTTAAATAATAGGTGATGTGTTTATTATAAAAAATTAGAAGACACAGATAAGAAAAAAGAAGAGAAAATCACTCATGGCAATATGACTATAATTTGGGTAGCGCAGAATGCAAAGGGTTTAGTGGACATTTTGTTAAGTGTGACAATGGCATTATAAACAGGTAAGAAATGTCCTTTTCAAAATGCATGTGGAAGCCCTGGGGGGCAGTCGGTTGGGCATCCAGCTTTGGCACAGGTCATGATCTCATTGTTTGTGGGTTTGAACCCTGTGTCAGGCTCTGTGCTGACAGCTCAGAACCTGGAGCCTGCTTCGGGTTCTGTGTCTCCCTCTTCCTCTGCCCCTCCCAACCACCCCCTCAAAAATAAATAAACATTAAAAAAATAAAATAAAGATGCGTGTTAAAGTATGTAGGGATAAAACCCAGTGATACCTGATATTTGCTTTCAGGAGATGGGGTCCATGAGTAGCTGAGTGAACTCACGGTTTGTGAGTTCAAGCCCCACACTGGGCTCTCTGCTGTCAGCACAGAGCCCACTACAGATCCTCTGTTTCCTTCTGTCTCTGCCTCTCCCCTGCTCACTCTCTCTCTCAAAAATAAATAAGTATTTAAGAATAAGATAAAATACTTCAGGAGAAAGTTTATTTTTAAAATATTTTTGAGAGGGGCACCTGGGTGGCTCAGTCAGTTGAGCATTCAGCTTCGGCTCAGGTCATGATCTCACAGTTCGTGGGTTCAAGCCCTGCATCGGGCTCTGTGCTGACAGCTCAGAGCCTGGAACCTGCTTCAGATTCTGTGTCTCCCTCTCTCTCTGACCCTCCTCTGCTCGTGCTATCTCTCTCTGTCTCTCAAAAATAAATTTAAAATAGAGAAAAAAATAAAATATTTTTGAGAGAGAGCACAAGCAAGGGAGGGGCAGAGAGAGGGAGACAGAGGTTCCAAATCAGCCTCCAGGCTGACAGCAGAGAGCCCAAATGAGGGGCTTGAACTTACGAACCATGAGATCATGACTTGAGTCAGACTCTGACACTCAACTGACTGAGCCACCAAGGTGCCCTGTGAGAGGTCAGTTTTTAATGTTTATTTATTTCTGAGAGAGAAAGAGACAGAGTTTGAGTGGGGAAGGGCAGAGAGAGAGGGAGACACACAGAATTGGAAGCAGGCTCCAGGCTCTAAGCTGTTAGCACAGAACCTGATGCAGAGCTCAAACTCACAAATCATGAGATCATGAGCTGAGCCAAAGTCGGATGCTTAACTGACTGAGCCACCCAGGCACCCTGAGAAGTCATTTTTTTATAATTTAGTTTTTTAATTTACATCCAAGTTAGTTAGCATATAGTGCAACAATGATTTCAGTAGCAGATTCCTTAATGCCTCTTAGCCATTTAGCCCATCTCCCTCCCACAACCCCTTCATTTACCCTCTGTTTGTTCTTCATATTTAAGAGTTTCTTATGTTTTGTCCCATTTCCTGTTTTTATATTATTTTTGCTTCCCTTCCCTTATGTTTTGTTTTGCATCTTTTTTTATAGACTTAATATTTTTCATCTAGTGACTTTATTTTTTTTTTTCTTTTATAGTTTATTGTCAAGTTGATTTCCATATAATACCCAATGCTCTTCCCCACAAGTGCCCTCCTCCATGCCCATCACCCCCCCTTCCCCTCTCCCCCACCCCCAGCAGCCCTCAGTTCTCAGTATTCAAGAGTCTCTCATGATTTGCCTTGCTCCCTCTCCCCAACTATTTTTCCTTTTCCCCTCCCCCATGGTCCTCTGTTAAGTTTCTCCTGTTCCACTTATAAGTGAAAATATGGTATCTGTCCTTCTCTGCCTGATGTATTTCACTTAGCATGACACCCTTGAGTTCATCCACGTTGCTACGAATGGCCAGATTTCATTCCTTCTCATTGTCATGTAGTACTCCATTGTATAGATAAACCACGTCTTCTTGATCCATTCATCAGTTGATAGACATTAAGACACTTTCCATGATTTGGCTATTGTAGAAAGCGCTGCTATGAACATTGGGGTGCATGTGCTCCTATGCATCAGCACTCCTGTATCCCTTGGGTAAATTCCTAGCGGTGCTATTGCTGGGTCATAGGGGAGTTCTACTGTTAATTTTTGAGGAATCTCCACACTGTTTTCCAGAGTGGCTGCACCAGTTTACATTCCCACCAACAGTGTAGGAGGGTGCCCATCTCACCACACCCTTGCCAGCATCTATAGTCTCTTGATTTGTTCTTTTAGCCACTCTGACCAGTGTGAGATGGTATCTCAGTATGTTTTTGATTTGTATTTCCCTGATGATGAGTGGCACTGAGCATCATTTCATGTGACTGTTGGCCATCTGGATGTCCTCTTTGGAGAAGTTCTGTTCATGTTTTCTGCCCATTTCTTCACTGGATTATTTGTTTTTCAGGTGTGGAGTTTGGTGAGTTTCTTATAGATTTTGGACACTAGCCCTTTATCTGATATGTCATTTGCAACTGTCTTTTCCCATTCTGTCATTGCCTATTATTTTTCTTGATTGTTTCCTTTGCAGTGCAGAAGCTTTTTATCTTGATGAGGTCCCAATAGTTTATTTTTGCTTTCATTTCCCTTGCCTTTGGGGATGTGTCGAGTAGGAAATTGCTGCGGTTGAGGTGAAAGAGGTTGTTGTCTGTTTCTCCTCTAGGATTTTGATGGTTTTCTGTCTTACATTCAGGTCCTTCAGCCATTTTGAGTTAATTTTTGTGTATGATGTAAGAGAGTGGTCTAGTTTCATTCTTCTACATGTTGCTGTCCAGTTCTCCCAACACCACCTATTGAAGAGGCTGTCTTTTTTCCATTGGATACTCTTTCCTGCTTTGTCAAAGATTAATTGGCCATATATATGTGGGTCCAATTCTGGGTACTCTATTCTATTCCATTGGTCTATGTGTCTGTTTCTGTGCCAGTACCATACTGTCTTGATAATTACAGCTTTGTAGTAGAGGCTAAAGTCTGGGATTGTGATGCCTCCCGATTTGGTTTTCTTCTTCAATATTACTTTGGCTCTTCTGGGTCTTTTGTGGTCCCATACACATTTTTAGGATATTTTGTTCTAGCTTTGAGAAAAATGCTGGTGCAATTTTGATTGGGATTGCAATCAATGCATAGATTGCTTTGGGTAGTAATGACATTTTAACAATATTTACTTTTTTGATATATGAGCATGGAATGTTTTTCCACTTATTTGTGTCTTCAGTTTCCTTCATAAGTTTTCTATAGTTTTCATCACACAGATCTTTTATATCTTTGGTTAGGTTTATTCCTAGGCTTTTTATGTTTTTTTGTGCAGTTGTGAGTGAGATCAGTTTCTTGGTTTCTCTTTCTGTTGCTTGCTTCATTATTGGCATGTATAAAAATGCAACCGATTTCTGTACATTGATTCTGTACCCTGCGACTTTGCTGAATTCATGGATCGGTTCTAGAAGGTTTCTGGTAGAGTCTGTCAGGTTTTCCATGTAGAGTATCATGTCATCTGTGAAAAGTGAAAGTTTGACTTCATCTTTGCCAATTCTGATACTTTTTATTTCCTTTTGTTGTCTGATTGCTGATGCTAGGACTTCCAGCACTATGTTAAACAACATAGTGATAGTGAACACTCCTGTCATGTTTCTGATCTCAGGGGGAAAGCTCTCAGTTTTTCCCCACTTGGGATATTAGCTGTGGGCTTCCCATAAATGGCTTTTATGTGTTTAAATAAGTTCCTTCTATCCCAAATTTCTCCAGCATCTTTATTAAGAAAGGATGCTGTATTTTGTCAAATGCTTTTTTTGCATCTATTGACAGGACCATACGGTTTTTAGATTTTCTTTTGTTAATGTGATGTATTACATTTATTGATTTGCAAATATTGAACCAGCCCTATAACCCAGGAATGGATCCCTTTGACTAGGGGTTAATCAATTTTGTTTATTTTTTCAAAAAAACAACTCTTGGTTTCATTGATCTGTTCAACTATTTTTTTATTCTATATTGTTTATTTCTGCCCTGATCTTTATTATTTCTCTTCTTCTGCTGGATTTGGGGTGCTCTTGCGTCTCTGCTTCTAGTTCCTTTAGGTGCGCTGTTAGATTTTGAATTTGCACTTTTTCTAGTTTCTTGAAATAGGCCTGCAATGTACTTTCCTCTTAGGACTGCCTTTGCTGCATTCCAAAGAGTCTGGATTGTTGTATTGTTATTTTCATTTGCTTCCATATATTTTTAAATTTCTTCTCTAATTGCCTGATTGGCCCATTCGTTCCTTAGTAGGGTAGTCTTTAACCTCCGTGTTTTTGGAGGTTTTCCAGACTTTTTTCTGTGATTGATTTCAAGTTTCATAGCATTGTGATATGAAAGTGTGCATGGTATGATCTCAATTCTTTTGTGTTTATTGAGGGCTGCTTTATGACCCAGTATGTGATCTGTCTTGGAGAATGTACCATGTGCAGTCGAGAAGAAAGTGAATTCCACAGCCTCAGGATATAGAGTTCTAAATATATCTGTCAAGGCCATCTGGTCCAATGTGTCGTTCAGGTCCATTGTTTCTTTAATGATTTTCTGTCTCATTGATCTATCCATTGCTGTAAGTGGAGTATTAAAGTCCTCCGCTATTACCACTTTCTTATCAATAAGATTGCTTCTGTTTGTGATTAATTGTTATTTTATGTATTTGGGTGCTCATAAAACATTCTTTAAAACATTGTGTTTTAACAAGTACATATGATGTATTGAATGCATGTATTTTGTAACAGAATTCAATGGGGCATTTTTGGGTAATTTCCAATTTCTCACAATCATGAATGATCTTTTAGGGAACGTTCTTGTATTGAATTGTATTGAATAGCACAGCAATTATTTCCCTAAGATAAAGGCCTCAATGGGGATTTCCAAAGGAAAACATGTTTAAGCACTAGGAGGAGCTGGTCACCTACAGGATCCCCACAGGCAGTTTTTGTTTTGTTTTATTTTGTTTTGTTTTGTTTTAAAGCAAACCCTCCCCCTCAAAATTAGCAGCTGAGTCCTTCTTGGACTTCCTATTTGAGCTTTATAAGGTAAAAGGGTCAAACACCTGACCATGAAGCTCCTAAACAATGTCTGGTACCCAGTAACATTTCACACATTCCCCTGGTCATGCCAGTTCTATGACTCTATCAATTTAGAGATCCTGTGCATAGAGTGGGGTGAAATGGGTGATGGGTGGGGTAGACCTGAATACCAGAATCTAGTGAAAGGTGAACTTGGTCACTGGGCAAGTGTCTTAGGCTCTGGTACCTTCCTGTACTTTCTCATAAGTCTTGGGGTTATTTTGATATTTTGACTGGCTTTGAGCACTTGTTCAGAAGGAAACTGAGGGATGCCTGGCTGGCTCAGTCCTTAGGACATGGCACTCTTGAGCTTGGGCTTCTGGGTTTGAACCTCACAGTGTGTGTAGGGATTGCTTAAAAATAAAATCTTAAAAAAAAAAAGGAAACAGATATTTGACAACTGTCTTTCCTCAGAGATTATTGAGATCTTTTTTTAATTTTTTAAATTTTTTTTCTGTTTATTTATTTTTTTCATATGCAATTATTTTCCATCGTTTACACTACAGTAGTTACAATTACACTCCAAACAGAAAAGCAAAGTAAAAAATCAAAACCCCAACTTGTATTTCATGTAATTAGACTTATACAGAAATTAGAAGGTTATGTAATAGCTAATCACCTAATTTCACAGCTATCTGAAGTGGTGATCATTATAAAGCAGATTATCTATGATACATTCAAGATACATGATACAATTTATTACTTGCCCATAAGCTACAACACAGCCCGCTTAATACCTTTCCTTAAATTCCACCTCTGTACTACAGTATACTTGAGGTCCATGCAAAAAAGTAGCTACCTTTTATATAGGAAATGGATGATTAAGTCTTTGGTGCTGTAAAAGCAACTTCATTTAAACATAACCACCCCCACCACCAAAAAAAGAAGAGGAAAAAAAAAAGTAACGAAAATAATAAGGGAAAAACCCGACACACTTCCTAGGGGGAAAAAAAACCCAAAAAAACAAAAAACAAAACAAAACAAAAAAACAGCATGTAATTTCTGTCCTTGACGGAATGTATTAAATAAGCAAACACCACCAACAAGCAAAACAAGTACTACAATGTAAAAAAAAAAAAAAAAAGACAACCCTCTCACATCCTTAAATGAAAGATTGCACACAAAGAACTCACTTCAGAGTCTCTCAGGTCCAGGAATGTGCTGCCTACAATCCCGTCCCTGAATAGATCCACATTGCTCTGTCAGAAAAGGTGCTCTATTGGGGCACGTGGGTGGCTAAGTCGGTTAAGCTTCTGACTTCAGCTCAGGTCATGATTTCATAGTTTGTGGGTTCGAGTCCCGTGTTGGGCTCCATACTGACAGCTTGGAGCCGGGAGCCTGCTTCAGATTCTGTGTCTCCCTCTGTCTCTGCCCCTCCCCTGCTTGTTCTCTCTCTCTCTCTCTCTCTCTCTAAAAAATAAGCAAATATTTTTTTAAAAAGATGGGTGTCTGGGTGGCTCAGCGGGTTGAGCATCTGACTTCAGCTCAGGTAGTGATCTCATGGTTCATGAGTTCAAGCCCCGCATCAGGCTCTGTGCTGACCGCTCAAGGCCTGGAGCCTTCTTGGATTCTGTTGCTTCCTTTCTCTCTGCCCCTCCCCTGCTTGAGCTCTGTCTCTCTGTCTCTATCTCTCAAGAAATAAGTAAATGTTAAAAAAAATATATGCTCTACGGATGACCTCCCAACATTTCAGTGGAGAAGAAGAGAAGCACCAATGCCAGGAGTAGAGGCAACACCAACTCCCTGGCCACCCCCAACAAATGAGGACAACTGATGTTTCTCAAACAAATAAAATAAAATGCCATTACCTTCCATTCCTGAGCCCTATCTATATGGACAGGCTGACACTGGCACTGCCTGGGTCATGTAATTTAGATGAACATGGCCTCCTCTCAGGCTCATGGTTGGGGATGTGACCCAAGCCCAGGAACCCTGACCCCAGTGATGGGTTTAAGGATGGGTGGCATATGTCCCACACAAGCCAATGAGAGCCCCGCTTCAGGCTTTTGCTCAAAGTAGGAGAAAGAGTTGCTGCTTTTACAGGGTTCCTGACTTGGTTGTATATCATCAGGTAGAAGAACAAGTCCTTGAAGTTTGGACTTGAATTAGAATCCTCTGTTCATTGCCTATTGGCTATTTAACCTTCATGAAATTCCTTGGTATGTCTGAGATGTGTTTTGCTTATCTGTAAACTGGGGAAAGAATAATTTCCTACCTTACAGGGTTGGTGTGGGTTTCATATACTGTAACACATGTAAGACACTGGCACATATCAATCATTCCATGATGTTTGTCGGCTGTTATGACGCCCACACCCTGGCATGTGGAGGCAGCAAGCTTCCATCTTGTTAAGCCTGTTAGTCCACAGCACTATTGCTCTCTCACCAAATATATATGTATATCCTTTGTTTTTTATACCCTGTGTGTGTGTGTGTGTGTGTGTGTGTGTGTGTGTGTATCTTAATGAGGCATCATCAGATGGTGACCATACACCTGGGATTTGGGGGGAAACTCCCAATTTCAAATATTTGATCCTGTTGACAGAAAACAAGTAGCAGCCCTGGTCAAAGGAACATATAGTTCCATCCACCAAAGATAGGAAAGAATCATTGCTGTTCTGGTCATGTGTTTTAGGCCCTGTCAGGAGATAGATTCATATCAGGCAGGACTCACTTGGTTGTCAAGTGACAGAAAACTCAACGAAAACTGGCTCTAATCACAAGAACTGAGAGTGAGAAAGGTCTCTTGGACCAGAAATGGGCAAGCTTTTCCTGTATAGGAAAATAGAGTAAATATTTTAGACTTTACGGACTATACAGTCTCTGTTGTGACTACTCAACCCTGCTCTTGTAGCATAAAAGGACCATATAAAATATGTAAAAGAATGAGTTTGGCAGTGTTCCAATAAAACTTTATTTACAAAAACCTAAAGAGAGGATATTGAAAGAAAGTAGCTAAAATATAGAAAATGCCCATTATAAGCCTTTGGTGCTCCTGACATAGTCTGCATTTTCTGTCCTCTTCAAGCAAACAAAAGAAAATGATGTTAATTCGCTGGGTTAGGGATCTAGTCTATGTGGATATAACAAAGAGGTTTTCTTCTCTCTGTGAATCTACTACATCAGGAGTTCAAACCCAGGACCTTAAAGAAGAGTAGACTGCATGCTAGGGAGCCTGTGTGCTGAGATTTTACTCTGTATTAGTTTATTTCTTTTGCGCCAGTTCTAATTTCTTAGGCAGACCTCTGGAGCCATGATTGTCTGTGGATCAAGACTCTTGGACTTTCTCAATGATACAAGAAAATGTATTGTATACATACTGTATACAAGATGGGTCTCACTGCTTATGACTGGTGTGTCTTTGTTAATTGCAATCACAAATGTTTTAGTTGTAAGTATGTACTGATCGGTGTTAGCAGAATGTTAAATAACTATTATATACTTATGTTCTGAAGTAGCTTGTTCAGATAAATATGTATACCATTGGGAAAGGCATTCTAAGAATTTTATGTGGACCAAATATTAAATAGTTCACGGATCTTGTGTTGAACAAATGTAGTCATTAGTCTTCTTGAGTTAATATGAGGAAGGACAAGGAAACTGCCTGGACAAACTCTTTGAGACCAAAGCCATTCTAATCATAAGGAGTCAGAAAGTTTCTAAAGGGGATGGCAGAGCTGGCCAGTGGATTACTGCTTCTCCATCCTTGAAGTCTTAGAACTTTCTCATCAACATAAGCTCTGACAAGAGCCTAACCTATAGGCACATAAGTTCACCCATAGTTGAATCTTTTCTCTGATAGCAAGAAATGAAGCATTTGAAGCATATATTCCTGTAATGCAACCACTGCACGGACATGTCTAGATTATTAGGATGCATAGGAAGATCCATCACTGTCTCTCCTAGGATAATGATTCTGGGTTTCTAGTTACTGACTAATACCTAGGACCAAGCCCGAGAGGACCTAGAACCTAAGTAGCTTTAGCTATTAGACATTCTGGACCACATGGTGAGAAAGGAATGGGATGAAGTGTCACCATGTCCGTCATGCCACTGCTACCTATATTGACAGTCTTGTTTGAAAAGCATGGTCACTGAGAGCATTGGGAACAAGGGATCAACTGTCTTCAAAGAAATAGCTCAACCCTCATTCTACCTTTAGGTGCCTAAACAAGATCAAAACCTTGGAAACTTGAGTGTAGCTGAAAGCAATTGCCCATGAGGGAAACCCAATTCCCAGTAATATCAGGATTAGTTCACAAGGCTTGGTACTGAGCCACGTTTAGTTGAGTACTTCGCTGAAGGAGTACTTAACAGTGTTGCAGCAAGTGGCATTCTCAGTCATTCTCCCTGACTGACTCTTGTGGCTCCTAAAGTTAAGTAGACCACTTGACATATACTCATACTATGGTTTTGGTTCTACCATGAGTTACAGCATAGCTTTCAGGACTGAAGATTGTGACTTCATAAGGTAAAAATGTAAGTAAGCATAATTTGTTTGGCAAGCAAAATATTTCAGCATGAGGTCTTCGGTACCGAAGAGTTTGAGAAACTCATTTTGGTTCTGTCCTCCAATTCTGGTGTTCTAATAGGGATATATTATTCTCTAGAGTCCCTTTCCAGAGATTTTAGGTCATTATTTCATGTCTTCCAGATTAGGTTCAGAAAGTCAAGAGGCACTCATTTCATTCAATAAGTGTTTACTTAGGGGTGCCTGGGTAGCTCAGTCAGTTAAGCATCTGACTCTTGATTTCTGCTCAGGTCATGATCTTGTGGTTCATGAATTTGAGTGCCACATTGGGCTCTGTGCTGACAGTATGAAGCCTGCTTGGGATTCTGTCTCCCTCTCTCTCTCTCTCTGCCCCTCCCCTGCTAGCTCTCTCTCTCTCTCTCTCTCTCTCTCTCTCTCTCTCTCTCTCTCTCTCTCTGCACCTCTTTCACTTATGCATTCTCTCTCTCAAAATAAATTAACATAACAGTGCACATATTTATGATGTTATTATCCATATTATTGCTTGCAATAAGAAATAATTGGAAGCAATCCAAATATCTATTGTGAAAAGTAATGAAGGGAAATCTCATTTAGAATGAAGTCATGAGTGGCCCCTAAGGAGTTCAGTTGGTTAAGTGGCTGACTCTTGATCTCAGCTCAGGTCTAGATTCCAGGGTCCTTGAGTTCAAGCATCGCCCATCCCCCCACCCCCTCACCTCCCCACTCCATTGGACTCTATCCTGAGCATGAAGCCTACTTAAAAAGAAAAATGGAATTAGGAAACCTGAATGGGGACCTCTCACACACAAACTTCTATCACAGCTCACTTCACATTCCTGAGTAAGAGGTTCATATTACTGTCCCAGCAAGAAGGAGGAATATTTTTCTCCTTGCCCAGCAACAGCCCAGCTAGTGAGAAACTAACCACAACTCAGCCAATAAGAAACTGGCACCACCCCAAAGTCTTGCTTTCCTCCAACAGACTTGTTCAAAGCAGCCCCTCCGAGCATCCTCGTTTTTCTCTATAAAGTAACATTTCTCTCCTTTATTCCCCAGACCTGCCTATGTTTTGCCATTATTTGCATGTCCTGGATTGCCATTCTTCTGTCTCCCAAATAAACTCATTTTAACTGGTTATTTTATTTTTAGGGTTAACATTACCAATAGAGAATTGGATGATAGTTGATTCAAACATCAGAACTGTGAGGTCATTAAAAGGAAGACATAGACCATTATGTATTAGTATGCAAATATAGCAAAGGAATAAAAAGAAAACTTGTTTAAAATGTTGTATCCCATTTGCGCACACACACACACACACACACACACACACACACACACACGAGAAATGGTAAAAGTGATTGTATCTGAAAAGAGGACTAAAGATGGGGGTACTATGTGTATTAAAAAAACAACTTGAAGAATAAAGACCAATCTGTTTGTGTTGATAGTCTCATTAGTATGGGATTTGAGGAAAGCAGTTTATTCATTTTTTCACAGCTCACTTTTTAATAATCATGTGCTGCTTTCCTAATAGATATAATTTGTAGCTCACAGGAGAGACTGGTAAAATATATCACTGATTGAAGATCCTCAACCTACCACTGCTAAAAAGTTTCCTCATGTCCTTTTCTTTAGCCGGACTCATGGTAGCAATTGGTCCACTTTGACCAAAGAAGATTTAACTGAACTTTCAAAAATTAAAAACAAACAATCATACTAAGAACATTCTCTAGAAGTCTGCGCCAGACTAAGTCTGCTACAGAATTTTATCAAATCCCTTGCAACTAGAGATGAATAATTTACAAGACTTTTGGAGTCTTAGATTACATGCAGCTCTTTATAATCAAACTCCAGCTATTTATATTAACATAAAATATGTTTACTTGACACTGAAAGAACATAAGAATTGCCAAGTAGCAAGCCAAAAAAGTCTCGTTTATGGATCCAACTTACTCTGTGTGGACAAAGTAAATGGATCGGCAAGGAGAGGCAAACAAATGAGTCATATAAGTAGTACTTCAGGAAAAATATACAAGACCTGATACAGTTGCTAACAGTAACTTCATGTGGGCTTCCCAAGTAAATATCAGTTACCAGGTAGTATTTACAATGTCCTTCCTTCTCCCCAGAACCAGATGACTGTTGTATGCAAAACAGCTACTATACCAAAATAAACACTGAACGTTTCAACTCCAGTGTTACACTTTTAAAGTTCTTTGTATGACCCAGAAGTACAAATAACAAAAGAAAAAAAATTAATTGGGATTAAAAATTAAGAATGTTTGTGCTTCAAAGGACGCTATCAAGAAAGTGAAGACAACCATGTAATGGGAAAAAGATTTTGCAAATCAAGTGTCTTAATAAAAAAATAAACTGTGGTACATCCATACAATAGACTCTTATTCAGCGATTATAAGAAATAAGTTATTAAGCCACAAAAAGATATTGGATGAATCTTAAGTGGATATTGCTAAGTGAAATCCAGTCTGGAAAGGCTATATACTCTCTCACTCCAATTACACGAAATTCTGGAAAATCAAAACAGTAAGAAGTGGTTGCCATGTGTTCAGGTGTGGGGAGGGGGAGCTGAACAGGTGTAGCACAGGGTTTATTTTAGGGTGGCCACACCATTCCGTATGACACTGTAATAGTAGATACATGACAATGCATTTATCAAAACACAGTAAACTTTATATAGTACAATGATATTCAACGTATACATATTAAAAAAACTCATCTAGGAGATGCTGGGGGTGGTTCGCAGGATGAAATACAGAGCACAAAGCCTAACTATGCTAACAATTTCCCTGAAAGGGGTGAGGTTGCTAGTCTGTCACTTTGGAAATGAAATCTATAAAATTAAAGGTAAAAAGAACGACTCTTCGTACGGCGCAGTAGCTGATAAAGTTGCTTCCCATGTGGGCATGTGTTTATAGTTCTACCACCACTACATATGTATACTGGAATTTAACAACTAAGCAAATGGATGCTGATGGTAGGAGCAAGCTTTCTCGCCGTTCCATGAAATCACACTAGGCTGATTCATTCATTCATGCAAGTGGGCCTGTTAGAAACAACTTTCACACATGTGCCTTTACAGTTTTAACACACAGCAGTGTGTGCTGCTGTGTCTCACTGAGATACTACTGTGATATTGTGGTAGAATAAAAACATACACTCTTGGTTTTTATTCCTGGTTCCTGGCATCGAGCTCTTAAAACCCTTGGAATTTCCGGATAGGGCTGGGAGGAGTGTCTTTTTTATTCATAAGATCCTTTCAACCATACCCGAGTTTATGCTAATAAGATGACTTGTGAAGGACAGCCTGGGAACTGTTTACCAGAGGAAAGAAACACGTGAGTAATGAGGGTGAAACTTTCAGTCCCACCCCCAGACCCCCAGCCTCGGGGAGAGGCTGAGAGAACGTCCAATCACAAATGGCCGATGACACAACCAGTTCTGAGGCCATTCTTCCATCGAGTAAGACTATGGTGGCAGGGATCGGGGATCGGGTCTTAGACTTGTGAGCTCTCTGGGTATGGCTGGGACTCGCCAGCTCCAGCTGCCCAGATGCCTCCTTGTCCGCTACTTTGATGACACCATTTAATAGTAAAAAACTGGTTAATTATAACAATGCATTGTAAAATGTCCAAAAGAAAAGGAGGTTTTGCGAACCATGTTTTGTGTGTATGTGGCAGCTTTAGGTTATTGATTTTTAAACATAAGTAACTTTTTAATGGAAACAATTCAGCCAAAAATCTGTCACAGAATTTTGAGACCAATTAAAACAAAAGTTGAATGAGACAACAAAAACAAAAATCCCACACATGGCCTATGAACTTAACCGATTTTGCCTACGTAATGGAACCTCCACAAAAATCTTACAGGGTCCAGATAGCTTCCTGTTGGTGAACAAACATCAAGGTGCCGGGAGAGCCATGTGCTCGGAAAGGACAGGACACTCCAATCCCTTGCCCTATTCAGCTCTTCCCTTGGGTGCTCCTGAATTGTATCCTTCATGATAAACTGGCAGTTTAGTAAGCGTGTTTTCTATGAGCCATTGTAGCACGTTCTCAAACCTGAAGGAGCAGTTGTGGGCACCCCGTTTATTACCAGTTGGTCAGAAGTACAGGTGACACCCTGGGGCTGGTGATGGAGACTGAGGTCACGGCAGTCTTGTGGGACCGAGACCTTAACTGGGGGTCGGCGCCAACTCCCAGTACTGCCAGCAGTGCTACGAGCGGAAGCAGCAGGTTCTTCTTTAGCATTATACGAATTCATTCCTAGAGCTGGGGATGTGAGACACAACGTTACACGTGTAATCAAGGGACATTCTTCAGAAATCCTAATCAGTATTCCTCAAAATTGTGTAGGTCATCAAAAACAAAGCAAGTCGGAGAAGTGTCACGGCAAAGAGGAGCCTATGCAGGCAGGACTAAATGTAATATGATATCCTGGAACAGAAAAAAACCAAAAACTAAGAAAATCTGAATCAAGTGTGATGCAAAGGATTTGAATACACTTCGCCAAAGATACACAAGTACAGTAAGCACATGAAAGGATGCCTAACATCATTAGACATTACGCAAAGGCAAATAAAAACCACTTAATGACCCATTAGGGTGGCTATAATAAAGACAGATACTAATAAGTGTTGGCAGTTAACGTGGAGAAATTGAAATCTCCTATATTGCTGCTCGGACCGTAAGATGGTGCAGGCTTTTTGGAAAAGTTTGGCAGTTTTACTAAAGAGTAAACACTTACCATGTGACCCAGCAATTTCACTGGTAGGTATAGATCTAAAATAATTATAAATATGTCCATACAAAAATTTATACATGAATGTTTATAGCAGCATTATTCGAATTGAAATGAACGAATGTCCACCAACTGATGGATGCGTAAACAAATGCATGGTAACTAGCTACACAACAGACTACTTGGCAATTAAAATGAAGAACTGATACATACTAGGACAGGGACGAACCCTGAAAACATATGAACAGGTTACAAAAGGTCACATTTGTTGACTCCATTTTATACAAAATGTCCAATAGACAAATCCTTAGAAATGGGTACTGGAGAAAGGAATGGGGAGTGACTGCTTAATAGATTTGGGGCTTTTTATTAATTTTTTAAAATGTTTATTCAGTTGAGAGAGGCAGAATGCAAGTGGGTGAGGGGCAGAGAGGGAGACACAGAACCGAAGCAGGCTAGACTCAGCTGTCAGCACAAAGCTGGATGTGGGGCTCACACTCATGAACCGTGAGATCATGACAGGAGCGTAGGCTGGACACTTCACCTACTGAGCCCCCCAGTCGCCCCTTGTGGTTTCTTTTCTAGGGCAATGAACTTAGTCTGGAATTAGACCACGGTGATGGGTGCAAACTCTGTAATTATACTGGAAACCACGGAGTTGTACACTTTTTACAAAAAGGTAGATTTAATGGCATGTGAATTATTATTTTAATAAAGTTATAAAAAGACTCTGTGCTGTTGATACTATATATGCTTATTCTGTAAACGGGTGTTCTACTTTGTAGAGCACAAGGAGTGAAATAACAGATCTCAACAAGGTCTTATTCTCCTTCCATGGTTTTCTTTGCTATGGCCAAAAAACCGGAGTAGAAGAATTAAAAGAAAGACTACACTGAACAACTCTAATGTTTTATAAACCTTTATTGGAAAGGCTACAAACTTCATATTGCCACTGCATTTCTTAACCTTAAAGTGGTTGTGGGGAAGTAACCTTGGATACAAAACTACTATGTTGTTGAATCTTGCCCAGGCTGGTTGTAAAATATTTTGTACAATGGAGGTAGAGTGGATAGGGCAATAATTTAATCACCACAGGCCTTGATTCTTGCCAGGACACTTCGTGACACCACCCACCATTCAGGGTCTAGTAGGCCTAGAAATAAACTACACGCACTGTATTTAGTTAGGCTCAGGGATGGCATAACACACTTTTACTTTTTACTTTTCAGTTTCCCCCATTTGTTCTTTTACAAATGTAAAATGTACAACTGATGTCTCTTTTCCCTAAAATTAGTGTGTTCTAAAAATACCTACTCTGGGAATGAAAAGAAGGTAATAGAAGATGGAAAGGAGAGCAACACATCATCCCTTTCTTGGTAGTTTTACTTACTTGATTTTTCTCCGACCAGCCTAAGACTCTTACTTTTGTATAAAACATTAGTAATCAATGCTTCCCCGAATTCAAATATTCAACTTAAATGGAGACAGAGAATCTTTAACTTAACATTTAATGAAAACAGAGCATTTTAACAAGTTCTATGCAGACATGGTTCTAATATTGATTTGCTGTTACCTTATTTTTAAAGGGGGAGGTGGTGGGGAAATACAGAGGCTAGGTTAACCTTGCCCCAATGCTCAGGGATCATAACTTATGAGTTACAGAACTCAGATGTCCTTGACTGTACAAAGCATCAGTTGAAGCCATAAAGCCTGTTTTTACCAACATGTCAAACTTTCTTTTTGCCTTTTAAAACTATAAAATGGGCATGTACCTGAGGCATAAGCTTCAGGCCAATGGGTTTTTAAGGGCTGCTTAAGAACCAGAATGAAGGATACATTCTCCAGTTTAAAGGTACATTTTACAGTTCAAAGTATGTTCTTCCTTCTAAAAATGTGACACAAAGAATAATTTATACCAACTGCTTTTTATTATCGAGTCTTAGAAACCTTTCACAAGATGGTAAAAAACAAAAACAAAAACAAAAAACACAAAAAACAAAAAACAAAAAAAAAAAAAAAGAGGGGGATAAGGAAAAAAAAACCACTTTACAACCACAGCTAATGTTATTTTCTCCATTGTTCCCAGTCAGCTCCAAACCCATTGTGTGCAAAGCCCATTTTTCCATGCATCTAAATGATAGATACAGGCTATGAAATTCTTTATTCTATTTGTAGCAGCTTACGCAGGTGCAGCCAAACACAAAGCTTCAGGACAAATTGTACACAAACTTTACAATGTGGGATTTGAATTTAAAATATGAAACATAAAATCTACACAAAACTGATAAAAATCAAGCACAGATACCAGGACTGAAACTTATAACCCATGTGTGAAAGGGAGTCTTGTTTCCTTTCAAGTGCTTTATTCTGCTACAGAACAGTCAAAATGAAGATGTAAAGCTTTGTGGTTAGTTTAAATTATACACTCTGTAGATACTATACCAATTTTAAAAGTTACACATAGACCAAGAGATGTCCATCAGTTCACCTGGGTTGACCAGACACTCCAGCTGGATGGCTGAAAGCAAACCGAGCAAATGTGGAAAGAAATCCACCTGTGCAATTTGTTGGCAGAGTTTACTGATGGGCACATTGCACTCCTGGTCCATGGTGGCTGCTGCTTTCTTCATCAGAACTATCATTATAGGCTTCGCGCCTCTGGCCTCCTCCTGAGCCCCGAGTGCTATCAAATTCTTGAAGCTCTACCTCCTCTGTGTCTCCAATGATGTTTGGAACTTCTGGTCTAGATGGCAGAAGGTCTTCTAGTTCCTTCATTAAAACAAAACAAAGATTAGTTGGGAGATATCTTCAAGTTTCCTTTGGATACAGTCCAAGACATATGCATGTTTGAGAGTTAAGATAGGTAATCTATGTGCACTTTAAGCCAGAGATCACAAACAGATGACCCACAGGCCAAGTATGCAGACATCTTTTGTACAATCCAACTACTGCTTTGAAAATAAAAAGCCAAAATTAGTTCCCAACATTAAAACTCTGGAAGATTTCACATCAGACACACCTTCCCGCACGAAACAGCTGAAAGATGCTAAGGTGGCGGACTATGAGATGTTAGAGGCCTCTTCAGGTGAGGGATCTGGTCTCCAAGGAGCCCCAATCTTCTCAACACCAACTCATACCCAGTCTGCTTTCTTTACTATTCCCTGCTTGGCTGTGTTAACATTTACACCCGCAAGCCTTGAGTTTAATAACCACCAGGATGACCCAAAAATCATTCTAATGTCAAAAAAGTAAAATTTTATAAATGATGTGTTCTAACCTTACCACCAAAAACAAACAGTTGACAAAGAAACAACTATTATTAAACTTTAAGTTATCTGCTGCTTATACTTAAAGAACACTTACAGAAAGCTTGTCTGGGTTGATCCAGTTGTTTTCAGGAAATTGCACATCAAATTTTATGTACAGATCACCTTTTTCAAAGGGATTACGATACTGTGGCATTCCTTCACCTCGAACTACACGGACACATCCTATTATTTAAGGAAAAAAGAAACTACTAAGAATTTATTCAAGAAGTGCTCAATAATCCTTTTGAGAATCACTAACTATAAAAATTTACAAATATAAAGGAACACATGGAATCTTGGATCAAACAAAAATCTAGATTTACCTGGTTCAATTACTTTTCCAGGGGGGTATTTTACCACAATCTGACGTCCATCAAGGTGTTTAAATGTGAACTGAAATCCACACAGAGCTTCAACAAGTCCTATCTTATATGTCATGTGCAAATCATTTCCATCTCTCTGGAATACCTACAAATAATCACACAAAGAACATTTTATATTTTTATTAAAAAAATTTTTTGGTTCATTTATTTTTGAGAAAGAGACAGAGCAAGAGTGGGGGAGGGGCAAAGAGAGAGAGGGAGACACAGAATCTGAAACAGGCTCTAGGCTCTGAGCTGCCAGCACAGAACCCAATGTGGGGCTCAAACTCGTGGACCACGAGACCGTGACCTGAGCCGAAGTCAGACTCTTAGCTGACTGAGCTACCCAGGCACCCCACAAAAAAAAGTATAGAGCCATGCCCTGTTGTGCTGTGTTCCTTAAAATGATTTCAAAACCTGAAATCTGCCATTCATTGTAAAAGCCAAACTGTCATCATCCCTAATTCTCTAAATTTATATAAGGAAACCTAGCTATTGTCACATACTATGCTAGAAACTTCTATCAGAAAAACATTGGAATTGAGAAAACAATGGCTCATAAGGCAGGCTGAGGCTCCAAAAAACAGAATCAGTTATAGTCTGCAACTGTGGCCCATTTCCTGACTCTGCCTCTAAGCAAAGCAAAACAAAACCAAAAACAGTGCAGACAGTCCTGTAGGATTCTTCAGAACAGGTTCACCTTGGGAGTGCTTCCCCAGACATGACCCAAACAAGGGAAGGGGAGAGTCCAAGTTCAACATAAAGTTCAATCAGTAATGTTCAGCAAGTAAACTGGCTCAATACCATATTTTACACATGTACAAACAAGTTTTATCTCAACTAATATTCAAAATTTGCTTAGGTGAATGTAAATCAAACAGCAAATGCTAAGGGTGACTAATTACACTATAAGCCTATTGACTAGGTAATGCAATGATTATTCAATAAACCCCAAATGTTTCTAAGCTTTCTATGTATAGGAAAAATCTAGCCAATTTACTAATTTTTGCTTATTAGAATTTACAAATATTGGGGCATCTGGGTGGCTAAGTGTCCAACTCTTTTTTTTTTAAATAGTTTATTGTCAAATTGGTTTCCATACAACACCCAGTGCTCTTCCCCACAAGTGCCCTCCTCTATCACCACCACCTCTTTCCCCCCACCCCTTCAACACTCAGTTCATTTTCAGCATTCAACAGTCTCTCAAGTTTTGCGTCCCTCTCTTTCCCCAACTCTCTTTTCCTCTTCCCCTCCCCCTGGTTCTCCATTAGGTTTCTCCTGTTCTCCTGTTAGACCTATGAGTGCAAACATATGGTATCTGTCCTTCTCTGCCTGACTTATTTCACTTAGCATGAAACCCTTGAGGTCCATCCACTTTCCTACAAATGGCCAGATTTCATTCTTCCTCATTGCCATGTAGTACTCCATTGTGTATATATACTACATCTTCTTGATCCACTCATCAGGTGATGGACATTTAGGCTTTTTCCATGTTTTGGCTATTGTTGTTAAGTGTCCAACTCTTAATTTCAGCTCAGGTCATCTCATGGTTGTGATATCAAGCCCTACTTCGGGCTCTATGTGGAGTGTGGAGCCTCTTAAGATTCTCTCTCTATCCCTCCCCTGCTCGCACATACTCTCTTAAAAAAAAAAATTACAAATCTATACTTCGCCTTTGAGATTTAGGATGAAACAAAATTTGCAACAACAGTCACCAAGATTTTTTCAATATAAAATAGTCTCTTCCAAAAAAATAATACTGGCTAATTCAGTCAGGGAAAAGTGGACATCTGAAAGATATCCTCTTTTCCTAAATTAATCTCCTAAATTTACCCATAAAGAAAAGTTTATCTCAAACCATTTTTTTTAATGTTTTTAATTTATTTTTGAAAGACAGAGAGACAGCGCGAGCAGGGGAGGGTTAGAGAGGGAGACACAGAATCCGAAGCAGGCTCCAGGCTCTGAGCTAGCTGTCAGCACAGAGCCCAGCGAGGGGCTCGAACCCACAAATCATGAGATCATGACCTGAGCCGAAGCTGGATGCTTAACCGACTGAGCCACCCAGGCGCCCCTCAAACCATTATCTTGATCAGTGGTCCTGGACCAGCAGCCTCAGCTGCACCAGGAAACTTGTCAGGAATGCACATTCTTGGCCCACACTCATACCTACTGCATCAGAAACTATGGAGGTGGGGTCTAGTAATGCACAGTTTTAACACCAGGTGATTCTAATGTATGCAAAAGTTGAGACCCATTGAATGTATATTACTTATGTGCATTTCCTCAAGCATTTCTCACAATGGGTGGAAAAATTAAATTCAATGAGGACTCTTTAATGCAGAATGTTTTAATGCTTTTATAACTATAAATAACTAGTGTTTCTGAACATCTTATGATATTATTGTTTGAAGAACCCATCTATAACCAAATATCCTTTGGTTAAAGGCTCAGTTGGTTAAGCATGTGACTCTTGATTTTGGCTCAGGCCATGATCTCATGGTTCGTCAGTTTGAGCCTGAGTCCGACTCTGCGCCAACAATGTGGTGCCTGTTTGGGATTCTGTCTCTCTCTCCCCCTCGCCCCCCACTCACTCTCACTCGCTCTCTCAAGATAAATAAACTTAAAAACCAGATTAATTAGGGGCGCCTGGGTGGTTCAGTCGGTTGAATGTCCTTGAGTGTCAGACTTCGGCTCAGGTCACACTGGATTCTGTGCTGACACCTCAGAGCCTGAAAACTACTTCAGATTCTGTCTTCCTCTCTCTCTGTCCCTCACCTGCTTGCACATACTCTCTCTCTCTCTCTCTCTCTCTCTCTCTCTCTCTCTCTCAAAAAAAAAAAGATTTTTAAAAGAAATAAAAACCAACTAATTAAAAACCAAGAACCAGACTAAAAAGCTATAAGAATTTCTAGAAAACAAAGGTATAGAAAACAAAAAAGGGGTATGGTGATTTTTTGCTGTGCTAATGCACAATGGTAGCCATAACACCAAAACAGATACATACCTATACTGAAAGACAAATACACATGATTATTAGCACTCTCAAAATCAAATGTTTTTTTGATCAGAAGATTTTTACTGTTTCAGCTAACATCACCCACCCTAATCTCATGGCCTCATACATTCTTCAGCACAAGTGCTGGGTGGGGGAGGGGAGGAGGAACAGACCAGAAAGTCCCTAAGAAAATAACTACAAATTTTTGCATGAACTAGATGAGACTATCCAGCTTTTCTTAGAAAGTTAGTATTTTTGGGGTGTCGGGGTGGTTCAGTTGGTTGAGTGTCTGACTTCAGTTCACATCAATAATCTCATGGTTCATCGGTTCAAACCCCATGCTGGGCTCTGTGCTGACAGCTCAGAGCTTGGAGCTTGCTTCAGATTCTGTGTCTCCTTCTCTCTCTGCCCCTCCCCCGCCTGCACTCAGTCTCTCAAAATGAATAAACATTTCCAAAAAGAAGGTTAATATTTCCAGTGACATAAATTGAATAAGATGCCTAAATCTCGTCTTGGGCTCAAATTTACTTTACTGGTCATAATAAAACCAAATCTTTGACCTCTCACTAGCTAAACTTTCACTCTAACCTCTATCATTCGATATTCTACTTTAGACAGTTATATCTATCTGTTGGAAATTCCATGCAATTCCACAGCTTCCAACAATTTTAAGAGGTGACCTTCTTCCAAACGCCTCCCCACAGTCCCAAGAAAGAAACGCAGCTTATTCATGATCTCATTTGATTCTACAATATCCTTCTGAGGGAGGACTATCTTTGTATTTAATAAAGCCAAGCCAAGTCCAAGGAGCCCAAAGCTAGTAAATGGGGAGTCAGAACTTAAGTCCTTGTCTCCAAATCCAGTAATCTTCATTTAAAAAGTCTCAATTTAACTATGTAGCAACATCAGAAGCACCTGGGTATCTCAGTTAGTTAAGCATTAACTCTTGATTTTGGCTGAGGTCATGATCTCACAGTTCCTGAGATCAAGCCCCATGCTGTTAGCACAGAGCCTGCTTGGGATTCTCATTCTCCCTCTCTTTCTGCCCCTCCCCCGCTTGCATTCACTCTCAAAATAAACATTAAAAAAATTATATAGCAACATTAAAGAATGAATGTAGGGATAAAAAAATTAAAAAAGGTTTCACCATCAGTCAGACATACCAAAAACTCTCTGCCAAATCAGCATTACTTTAACTTCCCCATTACTCTCTTGCTACTGCATTACCAAACAGCATTTGGTAACTGCCCTCAAACTGCTCCAATTATACAGCAATGAAAATACCCATATGTTGTCAGAACCATCTCAAATAGCCTATCCTCAAGCACACTATAAAGCTTATAAACATCTCAATTACTTAGCTATCTTTCTACCTTTATTCTTTGTATGGAGTTGTGCGTGAAAAGACATGGCTGAACAAATGAAGAAGTGGCTAAAATACCAATTAACAGAGAATCTAGAGTTACAAATATTTCAACCTATAAGACCCTAGGAGAATCCTAGGAATTACTGTTTTTTAGCAATCAAGAAGCCCTTGCTATTTGGGTTTGGCAATATCCACCAACGGCCTAGATATAGATAGTAATTTATAGCTTTGCCAAGGTAATAAATTTACCCTGAGAAAGGCTAGGAGAGCAAGCTACAACCTAGAGAAGGAATCGATCTAATCACACCCCCAGAATCTGCATCTCAATATGGCATTACTCTCCAGTGGATTTTTTTTTAACCTTTTATTTATTTGAGACAGAGCATTAGCACAGGAGAAGCAGAGAGGGAGAATCCCAAGCAGTCTCTGTGCCAACACAGGGTTCAATCTCACGACCATGAGGTTATGACCTGACCCAAAATTAAGAGTCAGACACTCAACCAACTGAGCCACCCAGGTGCTCCTCTATTAGATTCTTGATTAAAGTGATTTTCAAAATTTACTTTATTTGTAGAAATCACCATCAAATGGGAGAAAATTTTACTGTAAACTAAAAAGGTAGTGACCGTCAGAGAAACTCAAGTCAATGAGATCAAGTAATGCCAGAACCAAGTTAAAGGCTTTTATAGTCAAGAATCTGGGTGACTACTAACGGGGTTTCCAGAATAGCTCCAGTTACAGTCTTCAACAATAAAGCCTCTTACAATTGCACCAAGAACCATAAAATACCTAGGAATAAATCTAACCAAAGAGGTAAAAGATCTGCACACTGAAAACTATAGAAAGCTTATGAAAGAAATTTAAGACACAAAGAAATGGAAAAACATTCCACGCTCATGGATTGGAAGAAATTATTAGTATTTCGATACTACCCAAGCAGTCTACACATTCAATGCAATCCCCGTCAAAATAGTGCCAGCATCCTTCTCAGAGCTAGAACAAACAATCCTAAGATTTGTATGGAACCACAAAAGACCCTGAATAGCCAAAGTAATGTTGAAAAAGGAAACCAAATCGGGAGGCATCACAATCCTGGACTTTAGCCTCTACTACAAAGCTGTCATCAGCAAGACAGTATGGTATTGGCACAAAAACAGACACATAGACCAATGGCATAGAATAGAGAATCCAGAAATGGACCCACACATGTATGACCAACTAATCTTCAAATATCCAATGGAAAAAAGACACAGTCTCTTTAGAAAATGTTGTTGGGAGAACTGGACAGCACCATGAAGAATGCACCTGGACCACTTTCTTACACCATACACAGAAATAAACTCAAAATGGATGAAACCTATATGTGAGACAGGAAACTATCAAAATCTTAGGGGAGAAAACAGGCAACAATCTCTTTGACCTCAGCCGCAACAACCTCTTACTCGACAGGTCACTAGAGGCAAGGGAAACAAAAGCAAAAATGAACTATTAGGACCTCATCAAGAGAAAGATAAAAAGGTTCTGCACAGCAAAGGAAATAATCAACAAAACTAAAAGGCAACCAACAGAATGGGACAAGATATTTGCAAATGACATATTGGATATAGGGTTAGTATCCAAAATCTATAAAGAATTTGCCACACTACACACCTGAAAAACAAATAATCCCGTGAAGAAATGGGCAGAAGATATGAATAGACACTTTTCCAAAGAAGATACTCAGATGGCTAACAGACACATGAAAAGACACTCAACATAGCTCATCATCAGGGAAATACAAATCAAAACCAAACTGAGCTACCACCTCACACCAGTCAGAATGGCTAAAATTAACAACTCTGGAAACCGCTGATTTTGGCGAGGATGTGGAGAAAGGGGGTCCCTTTTGCACTTTTAGAGGGAATGCAAACTGGTGCAGCCACTTGAAAAAGTGTGGCGGTTCCTCAAAAAAAAAAAAAAAAAAAAAAATAGAATTACTCTATGACCCAGCAATAGCACTACTAGAAATTTATCTAAAGGATACAGGAGTGCTGATTCATAGGGGCACATGCACTCCCAATATTTACAGCAGTGCTATCAACAATAGCCAAAGCAAGGAAAGAGCCCAAATGTCTATCAACTGATGAGTGGATAAAAAAAAATGTGGAGTGTATGTGTACATACATACACATGTACATACACACACACAATGGAATATTACTTGGCAATGAAAAATGAAATCTTGCCATTTGCAACATGGATGGAACTGGAGGGTTCTTTAATGCTAAGTGAAATAAGTCAGTCAGAAAAAGACAAATATGTTTTCACTCCTATGTGGAATTTGAGAAACTTAACAGAAGACCATAGGGAAGAGAAGGAAAAATAAGTTACAGAGAGGGAGGCAAACCATTAAGAGACTCTTTTTTAAAAAAATTTTTTGGGTCTTTATTTTATTTTTTGAAAGAGACAGAGTGTGAGCAAGGGTGGGGCAGAGAAAGAGGTAAACACAGAATCTGAAACAGGCTCCAGGCTCTGAGCTGTCAGCACGCAGGGCTTGAACCCACGGACTGTGAGATCATGACCTGAGCCAAAGTCAGATGCTTAACTGACTGAGCCACCCAGGTGCCCCAAGAGACTCTTAAATACAAAGAACTGAGGGTTGATGGGGCTGGGGTAAAATGAGAGATGGGCACTGAGGAGGGCACTTGTTAGAATGAGCACTGGGTGTTGTATGTAAGTGATGAATCATGGGAATCTACTCCCAAAGCCAAGACTACACTGTATACACTATATGTTAGCTAATGTGACAATATTTAAAAAAAATAAATAAAAAATAAAGGCTCACAGTGGCGCCTGGGTGGCTCAGTCTGTTAAGTGTCCAACTTCAGCCCAGGTCATGATCTCATGGTTTGGGCCTAGAACCTGCTTTTGATTCTGGATCGCCCTCTCTCTCTCTCTGCCCCTCATCTGCTAGTGCTCTCTCTTTCTCTCAAAAATAAACAAACATTAAAAAAGAAAATAATCATAGGCTCTTAAAAAAAAAAAGAATAAAGGCTCACAGTATACTCTATGGCACATCAGAAAATAGAAGTGCAATGGTATAATCAAAAGGGTATACACTAGACCACACCATTGGACTAGTTAATTATGCCTTGTACCTAACATACAACATAAAAGCAAAGTAAATTTTTTTAAACTGCAGACCTTTTTCTACCAAGAAAAGCTCACCTGGTTAACCGGACATGTAAAAACCATCCACCAGAGGAGCACTGACCACTGCAGCCCTAACCACCACTCAATACCCATCCAAGGAGTTTCACAATGAAAAATAAGCTGCCTTAGAGCAGCTGGTCCAATGCCCTTACTTTCATAAACAAGGAAACTGGGCTACAGGCACAACAGGATTACTTATGATTACAGTGCTAATCAAAGGCTGAGCTGCAACCAAAACAGACTCTTTTTCAGTGCTTCTGACTGCACCTGGCATGCTGGTCTACGAGTCCGTTCTTATGAACGCAGCCCAACCACTTCACAACTTCATCTCTGTCCAAAGTTGTTCCAGAGAACCCCAAAAGATCTAACCTGTACCTTGACCACAAGACTCATTTCTGCGTAAAACAAAAATCAAACAAACAAAGGAAATTACCTCATGTTCCTTCTCTTGTAGCAAAAGAACAATGTCTCCTGGTTCCACTCCTGGGGCCTGATCTGCTTCTCCAGTGAATGTAATTCTCTGTCCATGTTTCATGCCTTTGTCTATGTGGACTTCAAGAATCTTCACTTCTTTAATCACCTTCTTGCCTTCACATTTTTTACAGCGGTCCTTTTCATTAATTACCTCTCCTAGAAAGAGAGGTCATTCAAACTTCCAGCAAGAGTACCATACTGCACTCTTAAGATATGTCTTGATACTGCTTTTTATTCATTAAATAAAAACTTAATTGCTATCTGAAGTTTTGTTTAAAGTATCATTCTTAGTAACAGAAACTCGAATCTTACTACCCAGTCTCCTCTATTTCAGAATATAATCTATTGTAAGTAATACTTTGAGTACCTCCATACCATGTTTAGGACAACACAGCTTTTCTATGCAATTCTTCTGAAACATTTAATTAGTGGTACAATGAAGCAAACCTGAAATAGTACATAATGTACTGTGAAAAAAATATTATTGATTTCTGATGGATGATTATTGGCACATATTAATGCTTAGATGACATATATAATTAATGACCTCAGGGACTGTTTCTAGAACACTTCTTTCAAAAAGTATGTTCTGCAAAACACCAGTTTCTCACACTGGTAATGGTACACAGGAAAAGATTTCAGTGAACTTTGGTTTCTTAGATAGTGGGAACTGTTAGAAACTTTAATAAGGTGAAGTGCACTGAGACTTTCCAGGAGGGGAATGCAGTTTCTCCATTATCTCATCACTTCCTGCAGCAATTTGGAAAAAGATGCTCTCGAATGGTTTTTAATAAAATAGCCACCAGCCATCTGTAGCTATTTAAAGTTTATATTAATTAAAATTAAAAATTCAGTTCCTTAGCCACACTAGCTAAATCTCAAGTACTCAACAGCCATAGGTGGCTAATGGTTACCATAGTAGAAACTGCATATACAGTACATTTCCATCATTGTAGAAAAATTTTATTACATAGCACTGCTCTAGCACAGGGTCTGGCAAACTAAAACCCAAATTGGGTATGCCCTTGTTTTTCTAAGAAACGTTTAACTGGAAGTCATGCCCATTTGGTTATATATTGTCTGTAGTTATAAAAGCAGTACAAGGACAGAGGTGAGTAGTAGTTTCAAAAACTACTCTGAGCCGAAGTATTTCAAAGACATTCAAAGCCTAAAGTATTTATTTCTGTGAGAAGGACTTCAATCCCTGTAACCATCCTTAAAAGCTAGCAGCTTACAGTAAAATCTGTTGCTGTCTCCCTTTCTCAAATATAACCTTTAAAAAGATAAAGGGACAAAAAACTTTGCCCATCCTTTTGGAACTAAAAAAGATGAACATTTCACTGAACATTATATAAATTTGTGTTCATTGAGCTTATACATAATAATTATTTTCATTTTTTATCTTAGAACTCAGGTCTTTTAATAAGATGAATACAAACGTTTAAAAAAAAAAAAGCCTCTCCAATTCCTGCATTTCCAATCCATTTCAACATGAAAGCAGAGAAGTATTGGCAAGCGTACCTTCTCCATTACAGTCAGAACACACAGACTGCATCTGTTGTACCATTCCCGGGGCCAGCTGCCTTATCATAATGCGCACACCTCGACCCCGACAAGCACTACACTTCTGAACAGCTCCAGACTTTCCACCTTGGCTAAAGCAAGCAAAAGTGTAAATTAGATTTTTGCCCACACACCATTCCAATGGCAAACAAGAATTGGGCTTTTCAACTTCATCTTCTCAACATCCAATGACCAGTATTAAAATGGACTTTCTGAGGTATCAGAAAATGTTCTGAGTCGGGTAGTTTAAATAATGAATAATTTTTACCTGATACAAATGAAATGTGCCACCAAAAGAATAGATGAAATTTATTTTTTATAGACGAGAACACACACTTACCCACTGCATGCACTACAGAGTACATTCTTGCTAAGTTGTAGTTTGGTTGTCTTGCCATTATACAGATCTTCTAAAGAGACTCTGGGGAGAAAAGAATTAGGTTCAATCAAATTTTGCCAAGTTCTCCTAAATACAAGATATAAATGACAGCTGATATAGCATATTCCACTACAGCCTTTTAAAACAAAGAATTCAAAAACATCTTTCATTAAGTCAACTAAGATTTTACTTTGTGGCTCAAATTAACAGACAGATTTTTATGGTTATGGACAGTATATATGGTGTCAAAACCAGAACGAATAGGATCAGTGCAACAATTTACTATGCTGCATTTTGTGATAAAGTTGAACACTACACAAACTAAAGGATCAACCTTCTCCTGGCCTCAAGCAGGAGCCCTTCATCTAATCCAACCCTGTGAATGAGGTACAATTATCCTCCTCATCTTACAAAACAAAATTGAGCACAGAGAGGTAAACTTGCCTTACTTGATCACACAGGCAGCTTGGCTCCAGAGTCCATGCTCTACTAAAGATTCTGTTGCCCTCAAGGACAATTTTTAGAAAAGCTACAAAGTTACATTACAACTTATGGGAGTCATAAGCAACTTAGATTGAGTATGCCTCAAAACAACAAAAAAAAAAGTGACCTTATCAACAGTATGACAGAAGGAAAAGAACAGGTTTTCAACAGAGAGCCTAGAGGTTTTAGAGATCTTAAGAAACCACTGACTTATAAGCAAAATTATATATTTGAATTAACTTTTTCAAAGGGGTCTATGATCAAAATAGGGAGGGAAGGGGTGCTTGGGTGGTCCTATCAGCTATCCTTCCAACTTTTCATTTTGGCTCAGTTCGTGATCTCACGGTTTGTGAAATCAAGCCCCAGCATTAGGCTCCACACTGAACATGAGGCCTGCTTGGGATTCTCTTTCCCTCTCTCTGACCCTCCCCTGCTCGCAGGCATGTTCGTTCTCTTTCTCTTTCTCTCTCTCTCTCTCTCTCTCTAAGATATTTATAAACAAGGTACAGTTTAAAAGCCTATAAAAATACCTAACTGATAAAACCCAATTCATCTTTATACAGCAGATGAATTATAGGACCATTCATTTCCAAACCAACCTCAAAAAAAAAATCTATGTATATTAAGTCTCAAAAACACTATGCAGGGGTGCCTGGGAGGCTCAGTCAGTTAAGTGTCTGACTTCAGCTCAGGTCATGATCTCAAGGTTCATGAATTTGAGCCCGGTGTTGGCAGTGGGGTGGCGGGGGGAGGGGGGAGGGGGTGAGGGGGAGAGGGTGTTCCTAATTTAATTTTCTAATTAAAAAAAATTTTTAACATTATATATTTAGGACCTGAAAGCAACGCTTTTAATGTGCTTTTTTACCCTTCTCATTGTGTTTTTCAATCACTTTTAGTGATGAAGATTTACTTTATTTTTTATTTAAAACAATTTTTTAATGTTTATTCATTTCTGAGAGACGGAGACGGAGCGTGAGCAGGGGAAGAGCAGAGAGAATGAAAGATACAGAATCCAAAGCAGGCTCCTGGCTGTCAGCAGAGACCCGAAGGTGGGGCTCAAACCCAAGAACCGTGAGATTATATGACCTGAGCTGAAGTGGGACGCTGAACCGACTGAGCCACCCAGGTGCCCCAGATTTACTTTAAAATAGAGGAACAACAGTTACAAGTATTTTGCAAAGCATCCATACTATTTATTCTGTGGTATTCAAACTTTCCCAAAATCATTATTTCAAGCTAGTATTTTCTTAGACAAAAGCAATTGTCTGTATCTTTTTTTTTTAATGTTTCTTAATTTATTTATTTTTGAGAGACAGAAGGAGACAGCATGGGGGGGGGTCGGGGGGGTCAGAGAGAGAAGGAGACACATAACTTGAAGCAGGCTCCAGGCTCTGAGCTAGCTGTCAGCACAGAGCCCGATGCGGGGCTCGAACCCACGAACTGTGAGATCATGACCTGAGCCGAAGCCGGACGCCCAACCGACTGAGCCACCCAGGCGCCCCTGCATCTGTCTTTTAACACTCCATCTTTAACAAAATCATTTACAGAAAAAAAAAACCAGGCATGTCTTTTCCTCCTTGTATATTAAATTTCAATTAGTATGCAAAACCACTATCTAAGAGGCCAGAAAAACATGCACTTCAACAAACACGGCCAATCAAGGAAAACTGTGGGTAATGGTCTGGCCAAGGTGGCACTATCCACCAACGGTGCTAAACTGGCACAATTCTTTACAAGGCAATTTAGTCATATTCATCAGCCTCAAAACACTGATGCCTGCCTGGGAATCTCTGCCAAGAGACAAAGCTGTCTATAAAGATACTCAAAGCAGCTATTTATTACAGAAAAAAAACCAGCGACAGCCTATAGAAAAGGTGAACGATTAAATAAATCATGGAATGGAGTATTATAAAGCCACTGAAAATGAAATGTTGTAATAACAGGTAAATTCTAAATAATATTAAAACATTTACTATATAATTTGAAAAAATTTAAGGAGAATATTAAGAATTCATTAAGGAACAGCAAGCACTCTCAATCCCATTTACTTCTTAGATCACCTCTATATCAAAGAAAAAAGAACTAACCCACATGATACAAGTATTATTCTTGGAATAATATTCAAATGATAATTTATTTCTGAGAATAAATTCTTTTAAAATACAAATTTAAGAATGAGATTCAAACAATGTAAGAGTTTACACTTCCTCTAATCTACTCAAATATATAAATTAGGTAATATGAAATATTTTAAATAATCCGTGAATGTCCGTTTCTGACATTTGCTAGTAAAACCATTATTGGTTCGTGAAGAGGATAAAAGACCTCACAAACTCTGCAAAGTAAAGCAGCTATTTTCATACTGTAGAGGGCCTACTGGTTCACAGTCTAAGATCAAGGTCAGACACCATTCATATGTTGGCAGGTTAATGTCAGGCTTGAAGCCAGGAAGCTCCATGGAAACCAATTTAGGAGAGTTCACACTGAGGATCAAGTAATGAGTGACTGTAACATGTAAACAAACTAGTCAGAGAGTCACTCCCTTTGTAAGTTTTTAAATAAAAAATAACTTGGAAAATTTAAATACTTAAAAAAGAAAATAATCTTCACAATTGAAATTTTAAACCATTTAGTAAAAGCAGCTTCAGACGCACATAACAAAACCACCTGCCTACTCAGTAAAAAACACCATCCTTTAAAATTTGTAGCAAAATACAAACACTCAGGTTACCAAATTCAATTTAGTCAACCAAAGATAGCAAGGACAAGGAAGATTTTTTTTCTGACAAAGAATAAACATTTTTGATACATTTCTCTTTACTGAGCGTTACTACTTTGTTTTAAGAAAGAAAAAAGATATTCACTTAAGTGGATGCATCATGTCTTCTCCTCTTCTTCTGCCATTTCGACTTCTACTTTGATTGCCCATAAAGCCAAACAATCCCCCACCAAAAATGTGAGAGAAAATATCATCCATGCCACCACCTCCGCCGCTACCTTCCCGAAGACCTTGTTCTCCATATCTGTCATATAATTCACGCTTCTCAGGATTTGACAGTACTTCATAGGCAAAACTTATTTCTTTGAACTATAAAAAAAGTAACAAGGAAAACAATTGGGTTTTCAAGTAGGATAGTGGGGGGAAAGGTTACAGGAATGTGGAATCTAAAAGAAAAGCTACAAATTACATTTGGTTTGATTCTGGTCCTACCTCCCACTGCCCGGAATGTTGGCATTCCCATTACAAAACCAAAATATTCTTAATGTAAAAATTTGGCTCTATGGATATACATGGCACTTTTCTTACAACATTCCTGTTTTTAAGGTGGGCAATCTAAACCTGAAACCTCCTGGGGAAAAGTGTCAAATAACTTACTTTGTCACCAGCATTTGGATTCTTATCAGGATGATATTCCTTGGCTAACTTTCTGTATGCCTTCAAGAAAAAAGAAAAATTTTTAAAAAGGTTACGTACAAAATCTGCTTTAAAGATTTTTGAGTACTAAATATCCATTTTTCTGAAAGCAATTGTTCTAAATCATAACTCTCCAGGCAATCCAGATTCATAAGCGCAACATTGTTTTTACTAATCTGTCCATCCCAATACTGTTTACTCACTAACTTAATCCAAAAAAACAGACAGCAGCTCTACTTGAACAATGCCAGAGAAAAACCAAAACACTGGAAAATTCCGCATCTTCGCTATTGTCAAAAGTCTTTGATAGGCAGTAACCGGACCAAAAAGACTCCAATGAACTCTAAAAAAACGATTGCCAAGCTTAACAAACTGGAAAACATTACTACTAAAAATTAAACTAAGGTAAGAACCTCTGCTCAGCATAGCTTCTGCCCTTCCTCTAATTGAAACATCAAGAAAAATCCAGGAGCTTTTAATTTTTCATACGGTATACTAATTAAGGTCTTAATTAATTGGAGTGACCTCCGTCTTTGTGAAGCTGCATACATTTTAGGCGGCTGGGATATGCAACACTTAAGTCCTTATCCACAGGCAGATGAATTATATAATACAGACCAGCATTTCCGGTAAGGTAACAGGAAGTCCATTTTACTCTCAACTGTACCGGCCCCAGTGCCTAAGGAACATTCTCATTTTCTCTCAGCTTACAAATCTGGATACTCTAAGATCGGTGAAGACGGTACAGGGTTTAAGCAATTGCCGCAAGTGCCTTAAATCCTGAGATCAAAGATTCGCAGCACTGCAAACATCAGTAAGGTCTTCTCTTCATCAGTGTTTGGCTGAGACCCACGGCTTATTCCTGAAGCGGGCACAGAACGTCTAGGTTACCTGCCCACAGAACAATACATCCAAACACAGCCTCACGGCTCGGCGAGCGGAGAAGGAAGAGAGGGAGGTGCTCCTGCGGCCGGGCACCCAGGAAACATCCCCAACTTCCCGGAGGCACCGGCGGGGGCGGCCTCAACCCTCCCGCCAGACCCTAGACCCAGCCGCGACTCGCCTCCGACGCCGACTACCGCGGCGTGGACGACAACTCTCCCGAGGCCGGGGTGCGCTGCGCGCCTCTGTCCAACCTGTTTTTCCAGGGTGGTGACCTCCGCGCGGGGAGGGCCCGGCAGGCTGCAGCCTCCCAGGAGCGCCCAGACTCCGGCGCCCGCCGGGGGAGAGGAAGGGAGCGCTCTTTGGGTGTTTGCGCAGGGGTGGGTTTACTTGCTGCCCGGGCGGGCGGGCTGGGCCGACAGCCCAAGGTCAGCCGAGGCCGGTCTCGCCGCCGCCGCCGCTCCCCGGCGTGGGCCCGCC
>NC_043715.1:34940668-35010069 GCF_006229205.1 Suricata suricatta | reverse complement strand
CTCGGTCAGCTTCGAATCCGGCGGGCGAGAAAACCGGGCCGGGGCCCCGAGGGAGGCCCCGCCGAGGTTGGCCTCCGAATCCGAGATGCCGCAGGTGGATCCTCTGCCTCTCGTTCCCTCGGGGCTACGATGAAAAACAGCTCCTGGGGGTGGGTGTGCGTGTCTGTCTGTCTGCGTGTTTGTTTTGTATTAAAGAATTTTTAAACGTTCACCAAAAGTAGTACGTTACACCAAGGAGTACAATTAGCTACATTTTACCAATTTTGTTTCATCTGTCTCCTCCAGCTCATCTCCCTAATCTTAAGTGTTCTAAGGGAAACGGCTCATAAATCTGTCTCTAACACGAATGTTTAAGGCATAATCACGTCATCATGTAGTCCATGCTCAGATTTTCACAATTATAATCAAATTGTTTTTTCACAATTTGTGGCATCCGGGTCCAAATTAAGGCCGACCTGTTGCATCTGGTTCATGTTTAAGTCTCTAATTTGATAGCTTTGAAATTAGCAAACACCGTAGTTCTAGGTGGTATAAGGCAGCCTGACTGGACACAGTCACCTGGTGATTGATGCCCATTGGTTTGCATTCGCTTCTCCAAAATGTTTCCAGTGCACCTACCACGTGCTGTGATGGGACAGACACTTGGACTGGGGGAGGGGAGTGTTACTAAAGCCCAAGCCCTCGTGCCTGCCTTCAACTCAACCGTTTATGGTTACAGGAAAATAAGATGTTCTGATCCTTTGCAACCTGAACTCGTGGTAAAGACTCCAACAAAATCATCTCACTCAGGCTACTCTCTCTTCCTTGGCATTCCTCCAAACCTAGTTATGGAGGGCCTGGTAGTTTGAAACTTATCCTGAAAACCCTGGGGAGTAATTGATGGGCAGTCATGGTACTCTTTCCACCTAACTCCTCCCTTTTCTTCAAATGCTACCCAAAATTCTGTTCTTTCAGTGAAGTCTTTGATTCCCCAACCTGGTGAACACCATTGTCTCATCTGAGTTTCCACTACCTTTAGCTTGTGCCTCTCCTAGTTGGGTCTGCTGTGCCATTTGAATGGTATTTTGGTCTGAGTCTGAACTCCATTAATAGGCTGTAGGTTACTCGGGGAAATTCATTCTTCTGTACCCTGCAGGTCTGACTTTGAATGCAGTAAAGGCCTCAGTAATTTCAGTTTCCTCACTTCCTCTTTGCATTTTGAGACATTCGTAAAGAGCAGTGTGGAGTGGTGGTGGAGTTAGATTATGGGGGTTGGTGGCCTGATTCTGCCGTTTATTAACAATGTGACTTTGAGCAAGTTACTTAATTTTTCTGAGGCCATTTCCTCCAGGGTCAAGTTAGATTTAATAGTATTTATGCCATTGGCTTATTTTCAGGATTAAGAGTTAGAATACTGAGAACAGGAGCTAAAACCAAGTATATTAGCAATTGATTTTTGCCCACTTGCCTGTAGGCTGTTTCCATATCTATTCATTGCCTTTATTCATTTAAATCTTGGCTTCCTGAGCGGGATTCCCCAGCTTCCTCCATCAAGAGTCAAAAAGACTGGACTTTTCTGTTTCAGTTTTACTCAAACTTTTTTTTCTACAAGAGGAAAAAAATCCTCACTTGGTTCAATTTTAGTTTCTGATATTCTAGTGAAGAGTAGCTGGGTAAATTCCCTCCTTAGCTTGAAGTTACGCTTTTTATCTGTAAGCCAGCAGCATAGTTAATATTTTAATTTTGTTTCCATTTATTTATAATGTTTTCTCCATTTCTGAGTGTTCATTGTAGTCAGTATTGTTATCTGTTAATTTTATAGGTCAACAAGTTATTTCAGAACAGTTCTGTGTGTTCCAGCTGACACATGCTCTCCTCTCTGTCATCACATATTGAGTCCAACCTGTGTCACTGGGAGCACTATAACATTTCAGCCACTGACTCTGTATTTTTAAGGTAGCTCTTTTATTTTAGCTCCGTGTTTAGCTAATGCCATGAAGGGGACAAGACCTTTATCTCATTTCATGTGTCAGGCACCATAAAATGCTGAGTCACAGTCATCTGAGGGCTGCTCTCACTTGGCAAATGATTGAACGTTTGAGGCTCTAGCGATTTCAGATTTCTGCCAGGCTTATATTGTTGTTCAATTACTTTTTAAAATTTATAATAATTTGGTGTAATTGTGTGGGGTTGAGGTGGGGAGGAGGCGGGGAAGGACTAGGAAGGAAGTGTGTGAACTGAAAGAATTTTCAGGCCATGCATCCTGTTCACAACTAACACAGTACAGTCTATGAGATCCGTTACTTTACAGGTAGCCCTGTATGTATGATTTAGGCAGTTCAGGCAGTTTTGCTTTCAGCCTTTTATTTAATTAGTTTTGCATGTAGGGGGCAGGTGATGCCAGTTAAAATATTTTTCAGGGGATACAAAAGAAAGTGCTAATGGCTCTTGTCATGAAGATTTTAAGACTACAGTATTGATGATTGTTGGTACTCTGGGAAGAAAAAATTGTGGGGTTTGGACCACTAAATTCCTTTCAGTTCCTCAACTAGATTGTTCAGTGATGGGGCAACGTGGTTGTATATGGTATATACACACATCTATTTATACACACACACACACACACACACACACACACACACACACACATATACACACGTGTATATGACTATATGGTGTATAGCCCCACTGCTAACATGTCAAACTCAGTCATGTCAAACTTTTCCATATCAATTAGCATATTGTAAAGGTTCAATTTGCTTATAAATTGCAATGGTATAATAAACATAAGAATGGATGTCTAGCTCTCTGGGGAAAAATAGTGAAGAAAATATCTCTACATATTCATTCATTATCAAATATGTATTGTGAACCCATTAAGTATCAGACACTATCAGGATTAGGGATATAGTCATAAAATCCCTGCCCTCACAGAACTTACATCTAGAGGGGAAGACAGTAAACAAATGTGATTAACACATGGTAATATGTACTCTGGAGAAAAGGAAAAGGGATAAAGAGTATTGGGATTGGATACTATTTTTACTTAGGGTATATGGGAAGACTTAATTGATAAGGTTACATTTGAATTTCAATCTAAAATAAGTGAGGAGGGGCGCCTGGGTGGCTCAGCCGGTTAAGCAGCCGGCTTCGGCTCAGGTCATGATCTCACAGTTCGTGGGTTCGAGCCCCGCATCGGACTCTGTGCTGGCAGCTCAGAGCCTGGAGCCTGCTTCAGATTCTGTGTCTCCCTCCTCTCTCTGACCCTCCCTTGCTCGCACTGTCTCTCTCTCTCTCTCAGAAATAAACATTAAAAAATTAAAAAAAAAAAAAAAGAAGAGAGGATATTTGAGAAAACTTCCCAGGCAGTGGGCCTGCTAAGGCCCTAAGGTAGAACAGGCCTGTCTTATTTAGAGGAAGAAGGCAGATATGGCTGGGTACAGCTTGTTAGGGAGACAGTGGAAGGAGAAGGGGTAAAATCACAGAAGTTATGAGAGACCCAATTAGGTCCATTACAAAGACTTTGGGTTTTATTCTGTGATGAGAAGCCATTAGAAGGTTGTGAGCCGGGGTGCCTAGGTGGCTCAGTTGGTTAAGCATCCAACTTTGGCTAAGGTCATGATCTCGAAGCCTGTGGGTTTGAGCCTGTGATGGGCTCTCTGCTGATAGCTCAGAGCCTGGAGCCTGTTTCAGATTCTGTGTCTCCCTCTCCCTCTGTCCTTCCCCCACTCGTGCTCGGTCTCTCTGTCTCAAAAATAAACTATAAAAAAAAAAAGGTTGTGAGCAGAGGAAAGACCTAAGTTACATTTTATTTTTATTTTTTTTTAACATTTCTATTTATTATTGAGAGACAGAGAGAGACAGAGCATGAATATGGGAGGGGCAGAGAGAGGGGAGAGACACAGAATCCAAAGGAGACTCCAGGCTCTGAGTTGTCAGCACAGAGCCTGATGCAGGGCTTGAACCCACAGACCACAAGATCATGACCTGAGCCAAAGTCGGACGCTTAACCAAATGAGCCACCAGGCACCCCCTGAGTTACATTTTAAATGTATCACTCTGATAGCTGTGCTGAGAAGCTATTGCAATAAAACCCAGACTGAGAGATGACTTGGGCAAGATAGAAGAGGTGGGGTTGGTGTGGATTGGTTGGATTCTAGATGTATTTTGAACTTGGAGCTGGCAGAATTAAATGTTGGTTGGAAATGGGAGGTAAAATAGGTGTAAAAATAAAAGTTCATATTAAATTAGAGCTGCTTATTAAGACATTCATGGAGCAATATTAAACAAGTAGTTGGGTTTATAAGAATGGAATTTGAATGGGGGGGTGGTTCAGGCTAAAGATGTAAATTTGGAACCCCTTCAACATATTGATGGTGTATAGAGAGACAAGGCTGGATAAATTCATCTAGGATGGTGCATTTGAGAACTGCATGTTAGAACCCCTTAGTGGAGCTTTTTAAAAATTGCAGTGCCTAAGTCTCTCCTCCCAGAAGTCCTGACTGAAATGACCAGAAATAGGGCAGGGCAGTGTATTATTTTAAAAGTCTAAGATTCTGATTCTGTTTTTTGAACACTTAGATTGTTTACCCTTTTTTAAAAAACATTGTAAACAATACTTATATGGACAACCTTATAGTCTAATTTTTGTGTATACCTTTTGTTACTCCTAGGATACATTTCTAGAATATTTTTAATATTTCTGTCAATTTCAAACATGAAAAACATATAATTTTGTTCTGGAGTACAGTTTGTAAAATATTCCAAAGCTATGAATTTGCTTAATAAAATTTCCATGCCTGAAGCATTAGAATAATTGTTATTAAACAATTGATAATATAGATTAGGAAAATATTCAAAATCTGTAGTGACATTTTAGTGTCAAATCCTTCTCTTACACCTAGTGTTAAGAGGACTCAACATTGTTTAATCAGAAAAAAAAATCATAGTTAAAAAAAGAACAAAAATGAATAGAATACATAAAGCTCATTTAATTCTGATTTAGTCATCAAGGTAGTCTCAATCTTGGATTTAGTTTTTCTTATCAGGCACCTTCTTTCTTAGTGAATTTCATCAAAGTAAAATCACAGTATCAAAGATACACCAAATAAGATACTAAATAAGGATTAAGGAAACAAATTAGGAAGCTTAATTGCAGGGACCTAGGAGAGAGAAAGAGAAAGGTAGACAACCTGGGGTAGGAGGGCAACAGAGAAAATGGAGAAGAATGAATGGATTTGATATATATCTCAGAAGTCAAGGCTTTGAGGTAGGATGGATGATCCTCACAGCTGTTTCCATATAATTCTCCCTCCTGCATTCCTAAAAACAAAGCTTTTACTATCTAGTCACCAGACCATATCACCTACTACTACGTATTTCATTGTCAGCTTATTTACCCTTAGAGTCATTCCCCCATATTTGTCAAAAATTTTAGCTCTTGGCTCACTTTCTCCAACTCTACCACTGTCTTAATTCTTGGCCTGAAATATATGTAAAAATGATCCTTCTAACAACCTGACCTCTCAGTTATTACAACTCAAATCCAATGATCTTGTCCTACACTGTCTTGGAAGTACACACTCTCACAGTTTTATGACTTTATCATTGCCAAACTATCCTTAGTCCCATTCACTGACTAGCTTTCCATTCCCTCTCAGACTCTCTTGACTCCAACAATCTGTCAACCACTCCAGGACTGGATTTGGCAAAATGGAGACCATTAGTGAGAATAGAACAAGGACTTTGAGAGTTTGCAAAGGAGAATGATAATTTTTGACAATGAGATTTTAGCAAGAATTTGGTAAATTGGCATTGTTAAATATTTTATGGGTCCTGGCCCTCTAGGACTCGCTGATGGTTTTAAGGTGGATATTGAAAAGAGAAACAAGATGACGTCTAGAGTTTTGGCTTGAGGCTGAGCTGGTGATAGAGTCTACAGAGATAAAGACTAAAGAGACTAAGATTTAAAAAAAACATTTTCTGGTTATATGAGTTAAATATATATACATTTTAAATTCTAGTATTTAACTAGAGCTGCAGGCTAAAGAATCCGACTGAATCACTTGAAACTCAGGAAGTCAGGGCTGGGATACTTTTGCAGCAGTTATCTTGTGACATTCAAAGTCCAGGGACTAGAGGCCAGGGAGCCCCAGGGGTAAGGAGGAAAAAAAAACAGGCACAGTTTGAGTGGCCTGCAGGTTTTTCTTTGAACAAGAAGGCAAAAGTAAGTTAAGAAAAGGGGATGAAGCTATGGGAAATTTGATGGATGGTGAATTTCAGAGGAAGAATTTCTGGATAATTTGGGATCCAATCCACAGGAATTTAATTTCTAGTACCGGCCAATATTGCTTGGAAACCATTTCAGATCTGTTGTGATATGCTTCATAAGCCCTAGGATGATTTAGTAATGAACTTTAATTATATTAAAAGGTATCAGGTATTTTTCAACTCTGGCCTAATCAAGAGTCCTAATGCTTTCTAAATTTCAGGTTTGGAAGGATTAACCAGTTTCTCAAATGAAAAAGGAAAAAAAAAAAAGGACTTGATTTAATCTACAATAGAAAAATTTCATTAAATGACTTTTGGAATCAACTGTTTTCCAGGTTTATCTGTTTCAACTTGAATGGTTGTTAGACATATGAATCCATGAATGTAGACATCTTGCTAACAAGAAAAGATACCTCACCCCCGTTGCCATTTACTTTGAGAGAAAGTGTGCAAGCGCCTTGAGCAGAGGAAGGGCAGAGAGGGAAGGAAAGGAGGGAGGGGCAGAGAGAGGGGGAAAGAGAATCCTACACAGGCTCTTCTCAGCATGGAGTCTGATGCGGGACTCCATCCCATGACTGAGATCACAACCTGAGCCTATATCAAGAGTCAGAAGCTCAACTGACCAAGCCACCAGACACCTCCTTCTGTTGTTCCTTTATACAAGTCAAACAAATACAAATTTATATTCTATCTTCACTTTTTGTTATTATGAAAAGCATATGTACTTCTCGGCATTGGCTTTGATCACCTATAATGAGTCCTGAAAATTCTATATCAGTACATAGAGACTTACTTCATTTTTTTCTAATTTTTTATAGGAACATACTTTGTGAGGCTATACCATGATTAATTCTTTATTGATGGGCACTTGACTTGTTATCTGGTAATTAAAGTATGTATCTATGCCAGAGATAAAAGTGCCTTAGAAGTTATTATTTCCCAACTTTTAGAAAATTAGATTCAGTTCTTAAGGGACATTCTGTAAGACTGAATCAAGTTTTGAATTTATTTTTAGTAGTTTAATTTTTAAAGAAAGTTGCTTTAATCAAAAGAAATTTTCAAATTTTCTTTGGAACAGAAGGCATTAATTTCAAATATCATGGAATTAAAGAGCTCCCAGGGGGCTGTATAAATCCAACAGCCATCAGCATCAACATTTACCATTTGAGCTAGAAGTCATTAGCTTTCTCCTATGGTTCAGAGAAGGATACCCTGAAACTGAAAGAACAGTAGCTTTGAATTACAGTTTCTAGGTCAATGTAATGGAGACTACTTTAGCTGTGGTTTAGCTCTGAACTTGGCTAGCAGATCTTCTCTGCTAAGAAACAAGCTACTCAGGTCAAACTGAAAAAAAATAGAAGAAATCCAGAGGAATTTTGGTCTTAGCGATGGAAGACTTCTTTTCCTCTAGAAGAAACCATGCCAAAATATTGTGTCATCTTGGAAAGAAGATCCCATTCTGAAATTTTATTTAGGCAAACCAAAGATAAGGCATTTAGATGCTTTTTACCTCTCAGATTAGTGGACTGGCAGACTAAGAAGGGTCATGAATAAATGGCCCACCTTATCTGGAAGCCATCTTGCCACACCTGCAAGAATTTCTTGAGTTCTTAGCAGAATTAATGAAGTTCTAAATGTTAGTTGTGACCGCTCCCCTGAAAGTTGCTCTGGGAATTGCAAGTCATGGTCCTTTGCTGAGGTTGTCATCAAGTAACAACAATAATTAACATTTATTGAATGCTCATTCTTGCTAGGTACTATAGAATGGGAATGGCCTTTTTTCTCAAAGACCATGCACTATGAAGCTTCAACAGTGCCTGTTTTCCAGCAATTGGATTGCTGAATTGGATCGACACTGAGAAATGAATGTGGTTCCATTGTTCTCTGAAGATGGGAGATAAAGAGTAATTGTTAGGTTCCAGAATGCTCCATAAAGGTAAGGGAAATACCATCTGTAGATGTGTGCAGGCCAAAGACCAGGGTTCTTATTGTTATGCAGTAAGTATTTTGAGTGTGAAAGTAATTTAAAAATTGCTTCCCATTTTTCTCTATGTTTAATGGGAGCAAGAACTACATCTCTTTTGTCAAAGCAGGATAAGGAAGACTTTATTCATGGTGGGTGGGGCACTATGGTGTGATAGGTACAGTGACTACTAAGATAGAATTTTGCAGTGTGACAGAGAGATTGGGCTCAACTCTGAATAGAGCATGGACAAATGAGAATTTTTGGCCAAGGAACAGGGTGGGGTCAGTGGAATGAAAATTACTCAGAGGACACATTTGAGGTAAGCAGAGAGACCAACTAAACTGACCTAACAAGATTCCTGCTGAAGGCAGGCCAGGATGATCATCCATCATCTACGGAATAGTGGAGGGTGAGGAACCTGATTACCTATTGATGGTGATCAAATATGGAGGATGGGAGATTCTAGTGAACTGATTTATCAGGTTTCTTGTTTTAATTGGCCAAAGCACAGGTGAATTAAGAAGTCAAAAAGTTAGGCCTTGTTGAGAAAGAGTTCCGGGGAGTCTGAATTTGCATTGAAATACTGTTCACATGTGTGTAAAGCAAAAATAAAAATTCCCCGAAAAAAAGTAATGCATGCCCTACTGAATTTCTTAACTTTGGTGCATGTGCATGCTGCCATTTACCACACTGGATTATGTGCAGCTTGAGCATCTAACCCAGTAGACTTCAAGCCCTCAATGAGTAGGGTTTATGGCTTTTGTTTTTTTTATTTCCTAGCAAAGTAACCTGGTGTAGACATTACATGTTAGCAGAGTAAATGAATTTTTCTGAATGTATTATGTTTCCAAGCATTTTCCATATGAGTTTTGTTTAAATCTTTGTGTATAAACACAAAGGTTTTTTGGGGTTAAAAATATACACATTACAAATGAGACTGGGGTTCTGTTCTTCTCAGAAGCATCTGCTCTTCTGCTTTTTATTGTATATGTTGTAACTCAATAAAAATGTCTTTAGATTCCTATTGACCTTGTATTATTAATACATTCCCTATCAATTATAAGATGTGCGTTTGAGGGTTTATTTTGTAATAAGTCTGATTTCTTCTAAGTTTCCTTGTTCTTTCTGTTTTAAGAAGTTTGTAAACATAGGGGCGCCTGGGCAGCTCAGGTTATGATCTCATGCTTTGTGAATTCAAGCCCCGCGTCGGGCTCTGTGCTGACAGCTCTGAGCCTGGAGCCTGTTTTAGACTCTGTGTCCCCTTCTCTCTCTGCCCCTCCCCTGCTCTCTCTGTCTCTCAAAAAAAAAAAACATTAAAAAAATTTTTTTTAAGTTTGTAAATCACAAAGCAGCCCTGAATACACACAGGTCTCTACTTCTCCATTGTCCTAGCACTTCCACCTTTCTACTATAATGCCCTCATCCTTCCAGTTGCTTCCATTACAACACACTCTCTCTTATTTCACCCTGAACTCATTTTCCATTTCTATCAACTCATGTTATTTAATGCCTCTCTACTCTTAAACCAGCGATGAAGTGGCTTCTTTTTTTGTTTGTTTGTTTAACTAAAATGTTTTTTAATTTATTTTTGAGAGACAGAGAGAGACAGCGCGAGCAAGGGAGGGTGAGAGAGAGGGAGACACAGAATCTGAAGCAGGCTCCAGGCTCTGAGCTAGCTGTCAGCACAGAGCCCGACGTGGGGCTCGAACCCACGAACCGTGAGATCATGACCTGAGCCAAAGCCAGACACTTAACTGACTGAGACACCCAGGCACCCCTGAAGTGGCTTCTAAAGTACTTATCAAATTCAATTTGGTGACTGGTTGTCAGTTATAACAATTTTGAAGGAAAATAAATCTTCCTGGATCTTTTTCATTTCCCACATTCCCTACAACACCTGATAATGGAAAGACAGTGGAAACCTTTCAATTATTCAGGTTCTCCTACTGAAAGTACTGAACTCTGCCTAGCAGACATTTTTCTTCTCAAATATCCCTAAATCTTTTGAATTGCCACCTCAGGAAATGTGTGGAGTATTTAAGAAGCAGGTCACTTTGGGAAGACATATAAAATTTTATATAAATCTTTACAACCTCAGCCATACTATAAAGAATATCAACCACCTTTATTTTAAAAGGCTAAATAAGACATGTCTCCAAATCACTCAGCATGTAGAAGATTCAAATTTGGTCTAAGACCAGAGACTTTGTGGCATTAACGTCATCTCAGTGAAACCTGTAGACGTGGTGTTTGTAATGGTAAAATCTTTGCCTGCCAAACCTAGTGCCCACTCCTAAAGTACAGTCACTTTATCTCCCTTTGTGTCATCGATATAGCACAAGTATGTTATCTCAGATGGACAGAAGGGAGTATGTATGGAGATTTTCTAATAAATTTTTACGGCCCACATGTGTCCTCTTTCCAACATCCAGACATTGTGATTTCATTCAATCTTCACACATTTTTGTTGAGCACCTACTCTGTGGGAGACACTGTGCTGGAGACATTCATGAATAAAACAGCAAATTCCTTTTATAGAGCTTGTATTTCAGTTAGGATTGGGGTGGGGGTTGGGGGAGGAAGAAATACAAAAGACAACATCTGATAGTGTCAAAAGCTAAGGGAAAAATAGAGAATGGGGCTGAAGAGTGCTGGGAAGGCATGTGACTCGGGGCGGGAGAAGCTATCTTAACGAGGGCAGCCAGGGAAGCCCTCACTAGAAGACAGTCGTGCAGAGACCAGAAGGAAGGTGCGAGAACTGGCCATACTGCCATACTGCTCTTTGAGGGAAGAATGTATTCAGTGGGCTTGGTTGATTAGTTCTGTTTTTGTCTCTTTCAAGAAAGCTTCTTCTAACAGTCTAATTGAAAGGAAATATTTTACTGTTTCAGCAGGTCATTCCCATTCAGTTACAATATACATTCTACCTTCTTTTAACTTTAAAAGGTATAAATGGATCACTAAGATCAGAAAGTCCATTTCCAACTGAAATATATTAGTAAATAAAATGTACCATTATACTAATAACTATAAAGAGAGAATAGGACCTATTAGTGATGATACAGAATTCAGTCCATCTATTAGAACCATGACCAAGATGTAGCAGACAAGAGACAACTCTGTTGCCTAGCCATAAAGGGTGAAAAATATAAGGTAAAAAATGTGAGTTAGACTCCTTCCCATTGCTAATAGTGAAAGTAGATGAGCTGGGAGTGCCTGACTTAGACATTTTGTTTTCAAATTAGCCTTTCTTCCCAAGGGATTGGTGATTTCAGTTAGGGCTCTTTGAGTGGCAAGGAACAGAGGTCCCCCTGAACTTATTCAAGTAAAGAAAGTTTTATTATAAGGATTTACAAGGTTTGACCCTGAGTTCTCAGACCAGGAACCTGGGACCAGGAACTGTGCAGCTGTGGGAGCTGCATGTCCCCAATTCTGCTCACTAGTTTCCTTTACCTATTCTCAAATAAATAGCTGTGACTTACAAACGGCTTTGGCTTTTTGTTTTGGCTAATTGCTGATATTCCTTTTAATAATAAAGTAATACAGGGGCATCTGCACGGCTCAGTTGGTTAAGTGATAGGCTCTCGATCTCGGCTCGGGTCATGATCTCACGGTTCAGCAGATTGAGCCCCACACGGGGCTCGGCACTGACAGAGCCTGCTTGGGATTCTCTCTCTCCCTGTCTCTTTCTGCCCCTCCCCACCCCACCTCACATGTGTGTACACACTGTCTCTTGAAATAAATAAACTTTGAAAAATAAAGGAATACATTCATGAGTAATGAATTATTTCTCTCACTCCAGATTCTTAGTCTTGTTCTCCAGGAGGCAAATTTATTTCTTTTTTTAAATTTAATTTTATTTATTATTATTTTTAAATTTACATTCAGGTTAGCACATTGTACAATAATGATTTTAGGAGTAGATTCCAGTGACTCATCCTGTATGTTGTGCTCATCCCAACAGGTGTCTTCCTTGATGTCCCTTTCCTATTTATCCTATCCCCCCACCCACAACCCCTCCAGCTACTCTGTTCTCTGTATTTGTCTCTTATGTTTTGTCCCCCTCCCTGTTTTTATATTATATTTGTTTCCCTTCCCTTATGTTCATTTGTTTTGTATCTTAAATTCCACATATGCGTGAAGTCATATGATATTTGTCTTTATCTGACTGACTAGTTTCACTTAGCATAATACACTCTAGTTCCAACCACATTGTTTCAAATGGAAAGATTTTTATTCTTTTTGATTGTCAAGTAATATTCCTTTGTATATATGTATATACCACATCTTCTCTATCCATTCATCTGTCGATGGACATTTGGGTTCTTCATACTATGCCTATTGTCACTAGCACTGCTGTAAACTTTGGGATGCATGTGCCCCTTCAAAACAACACACCCGTATCACTTGGATAAATACCTAGCAGTGCAATTGCTGCGTCGTACGGTAGTTCTATTTTTAACTTTTTGAGGAACCTCCGTACTGTTTTCCACAGTGGCTGCACCAGTTTGCATTCCCACAAGCAGTGCAAAAGAGATCCTCTTTCTCTGCATCTTTGCTAACATCTGTTGTTGTCTGGGTTGTTAATTTTAGCCATTCTGACAGGTGTGAGGTGGTAGCTCATTGTGGTTTTGATTTGTAGTTCCCTGATGATGAGTGATGTTGAACATTCTTTCATGTGCCTGACGGCCATCTGGATGTCTTCTTTGGAGAAGTGTCTATTCATGTCTTTTGCCCATTTCTTCACGGGATTATTTGTTGTTTGGGTATTGAGTTTGAGAAATTCTTTATAGATTTTTGGATACTAACCCTTAATCTGATATGTCATTTGCAAATATCTTCTCCCATTTCATTGGTTGCCTTTTAGTTTTGCTGATTGTTTCCTTTGCCATGCAGAAGCTGTTTATCTTGATGAGGTCCCAGTAGTTCATTTCTGCTTTTGTTTCCTTGCTTCCAGAGACATGATGAGTAAGAAGTTGCTGCAGCCAAGGTCAAAGAGGTTTTTGTCTGCTTTCTCTGTGAGGATTTTGGTAGCTTCCTGTCTTACATTTAGGTCTTTCATCCATTTTGAGTTTATTTTTGTGTATGGTATAAGAAAGTGGTCCAGGTTCATTTTTCTACACATTGCTGTCCAGTTTTCCCAACACCACTTGCTGAAGAGACTGTCATTATTTCATTGAATATTCTTTCCTGCTTTGTCAAAGATTAGTTGGCCATACGTTTGTGGGCCCACTTCTGGGTTCTCTATTCTGTTCCATTGATCTATGTGTCTGTTTTTGTGCCAATACCATACTGTCTTGATGATTACAGCTTTGAAATACATCTTGAAGCCCAAGATTGTGATGCCTTCCAGGAGGCAATTTCTGTTAATAATAACAGTCTCTTCTGCATCATCTCAGACATGTCCTATGCACACATAAACACACTTGTCCCCATTTTGTACACAAATTTCCCATTTTCACCAAATTTTAGAGACGTTGTACCCAGAAGCAGATTGGTTTACTAATTTCCCTCATTTGGCTAAAGCAAAGTTCATGTTAGAAAAAATTCAGTAAAACACTTTCTGCTTCTTTTGTATTCTTACTCATTCTTCAGTTTTGCTTCTTACATTTCCAAATCATGTGCCCCCCCCTCCACTCTGGGATCATATATTAAGGGGTTTAAATTTTAGATCACAAATAAATCACTCATTCCCAATAAACAATACAGCACCACACACTATTTCAGATTCTTTGACCATAGCTGTGTTTGGCCAGGAATGTTTTATGATTTCAGCTTCCCAGTGCTGTAAGCTTTGGCAAAAACCAGATCAGTTTACATTTGTATGAATAAGAAGTTTTTCTGTTGTTCTATAACTCAATTTCCATCAAGACACCTATTTGACTGAGGTTGTGGATATGTGCAGTTCCTCCCTTTCCTGTGGTTGTGTCTAAGCTCTAGGGGCTTTTGTCATACCAGGAAGTTAGAGTGTGCTGCCTACCAGTTGTCCAAGGAGCCATCCCTCCCCCCATCTGCCTGTTCCTGGTGGTGGCATGTTCCACACTATAGTGAATGGCACTTGGGCCGTTCTGCTGTGGCTTCCATTGCTGTGTCTGGGGTTGGGAAGTAACTGTGCCTCTCCACAGCCACATCTGCCCAGACTCCTATGTGGGCATTTCCTCTCTGGGGTTGTGCAACTTTCCCATGAATCAAGGCACAAATCTGTTGCTCTCAGATTCCTGGGATTTAGTATGTTTCTTTCTGCACTTTCCACTGGACAATATTGGGCCCCACTTATCCAGATTTCACTTGTGTCTAAACCTTGATCACTTTCCCTGCACCTTTTCTCCCTCTTCCCCAGTCTATCAGCCCCTCAGTCTTTTGTCTTAGTCTGAAACAGATGGAGATGGGGAGGGGGTGAAGAGCAAACAGGTAGAAGGAGCCATTATCCTGCTGCAGTGTTATTGCTCTGTTAGCACTTTCAGGTTTCTGTCACTGTCCAGCTGGCCCTCCCTTCCACCCACATTTGACCCCAGTTGGCTCCAGCACATCAGCCCTCTCCTGTTACATCATATAAAGGAAAGTCCATTAGAAGTGCTCCACTTTGTCTGCATTATTTTTCACAGGGGGATCTATTTACTAAAATTTGGTCTTCTTTTTTCAATTTCACTTCTGAGGGTTAAAATGGACAGGGTACTTGGGAAGCCCGAACCAGAGGGCCATAGAATCTGTTGTCTGCTCCTGAGGACAGAAGCCCCAAGGGGAATAGCTGAGAAGACTCAGGCAGGAGGCTGAGCTGCCAGGACCAGAAAGTGGCCTGGATTGAGTCTTTGATACAAGGAAATAAACAATTTGGGGTGGGGAGGTGTCCACCTATGTCTCCCCCAGTCACACTGGTCCTCTTTACTTTCTAGACAATTGGCCTTTGTGATTTCTTGCCTTCAAACCAACTTTCCAGATACATCTTCACTAATTCCTGCTGACTTTAGACACAAGGATATAAAAAATCATGAAGCTAATAGCATATATGACTCTTTTTAAATGTTTGTTTGTTTGGTTAGAGAGTGAGCATGAGCAGGGGAAGAGCAGAGAGAGAGAGAAAGAGAGAGAATCCCAAGCAGCTCTGCATTATTAATGCACAGCCCTATGTGGGGTTCCCGAGGTTCATGAGATAATGACTTGAGCCAAAATCAAGAGTCAGACGTTTAACCATCTGAACCACCCAGGTGTCCCTGTATATGACTCTTGATTCAGGGCTCTAAGATGTGGCAGATAATTTTAGAAATACTTCAGACAAAAGTGAATTTTTTATAATAGGAAGAGAAAAAGCAGGTTATACATTTTATTAAGCTGAAAACAATCAGTTCCTTTTTTTTGTTATACAGTATTATAATAGATTAAGCTTTTTAGGAAAATATGAAAGTATGTACAGTTTTGTTCATCATGGTATAGACATTAAAATGTCAGTCTCCAATATTGTCCAAGAAGTTGGACTGAGGGGAGGAGCCAAGATGGCGGAGAGGAAGGGAGCTCTGTAAACTTCGCCTGCCCCATCTATCAAACTGAGAAGGACATTACTCTCATCTGCAAGAGCGGAAGGAGAAAATACGGAATCCAGAAAGAAGACAACCTCAAAGATGCCTGAGTGAGTAAGTGAAAACTGGGGAGATTGGAAACGGGCCAGCCCAAGACGGGCAGGGGAGGTGGGAGCCCCAGCCCAACACAGGGAAAGCGTGCAGAGCCACTGAGAGACCAGGAAAGAGAAAGAGAAACTGAACACGCTCATAGTACTGTCTCTAGAGAAGAGATAAAGAATGTTTAACCCCGCTTGGAGAGAAAAACTCTCACTCCTTATATAACTGCTGGGCAGCGTGAATCCCGAACCCCAGCCTCACAAGGAAAGAACAGCTCCCACCCCTGCATGATCCCAGCAGGGAGTTGGTGGTGATGGCAGCGGCGGCTGCTGCAGGGGTGCACACGTTGGCTGCGGCTGCGGCTGTGGGAGTGCACACCTTGTTTCCAGCAATGCTGCGCGCTCAGGCAGAGGTGGCACAAATCCTGACCGGAGCCAAGAGAAACTTCTCTCCCCCCCTCCACAATGAGATCCCAGCTAAGAAACCAACAGCCAAAGCGAGTACATCTCATCTGTGGTAGCATAAAAGTGCATGGACTAGGATTTTGAAGTGAGGCATGTAAGGTTTAATAGATGGAGGCAGAGGCAAGAGGAAAGAGAGAGAGAGACCAAGTTATGGAGCCAAGAAGGCCTTTATTGGGATCTGTGATTCCCGGGCGAGGTTCCGTGACTCTGGGAGTGGGGAGTCAGGGAAGTCACGTCTGGTGCGGGAAGGGCGAGGTATTTTATGGGTGAAAGACTTCCGGGTCTGGTCCTGGGAGGACAGACCACCAAATAAGGGCACTTTAGGGACGTGGCAGGATGGGATAGGTTGCCTCCTCTGTCAGGGTGATGGGAAGCTGGGGCTTCATGATTGGCTGTTTTCAAACTGGCGTGGGACATTCCAGGTCTGCAGGTGAGGGGTGGGGGGTCGTCGGTGCATGGTGTTTTTCCAACCCACAGCAAAATGGCTGCTTGGTCGCCATCATAAGGTAACTCTTACAAGGCTGGCCTGGAAAATACAGCTTGGCTCAGCTGCAGCACAAGGAGATCAGACTCATAAGAGTGGCTTGCAGTGCTTAGTTTGAGTGGAGCTTGGGGCTCCGCAACTACCAAGGCAGGGCCTCCGAGAGCAGCCCCCGAGGCCTACTCACACCAAACCACGCCTATCCGCGAGGGGGAGCTGCTGCTTTTTTTGTACTTATTTTTTTATTATTATTACCTTTTTTACTGTTTTAAATTTTTAAAACTTTTTTACTCTCTATTTTCCTTTTTCCTTTCTCCCTATTTTTTTTTCTTGCCTTCCAGATATATTCTCCCTTATCCTTATCTCTCCCCTCTCCCTATACACTTTTAGACTGTCCATTGTCCTTTGTTCTCTGCCCCCCTTTATTTTTTTCTTCTTTTCTTTTCTTCTCTTTCCTCTCCCTTTTTTCTTTTCTTCCTTTCCCCCTTTTAATTTGTTTGTTTGTTTGATTTGTCTGTGCGTTTGCATGCTTTCGTTCCCTGTGTGTTTGTCTGTTTATTTTCCTTTTCAGGGCTACCTCAAGAGACAAACCAAAGTACACATGACAGAGAGTCCCAAATATCGCTGAGTAGGGAAATAAAATAATCAAAGGCACAACAAGAGAAACTGAGAGACACCATTAAAAGAACATTTCCTGAAGTGACAGGCCCTGGACAGTCAATAAGCCTCCTTTAACAAAGCACTATTAACAGGTGCACAAAGAGCTTTTAAAACTGACAAGAGACAGAAAACTAGCCAAAATGACAAAATGAAAGAACTCTCTCCTAAAGAAACTCCAGGAAGAAGTCACAGCCACAGAACTGCTCAAAACAGATCTAAACAACATGACTGAACAAGAATTTAGAACAATTGTCATAAAATTAATCGCTGGGCTTGAAAAAAGCATCAGAGAAGCTATTGATACAATGACTAGGGACTTTGAAAATAGGTGTGATGAGTTAAAAAAAAAAGGCTACAAATGAGGTGAATAATAAAATGGAGGCAGCCACCTCACAAATTGAAGAGGCAGAGAGAAGAATAGGTGAATTAGAAGACACAGTTTTAGCAAACAGGAAGCTGAGAAAAAAAGAGAGAAATTGATCCAGGAGCAGGAAAGGAGAATTTGAGACCTGAGTGATACAATCAAATGGAACAACATCCACATCATAGAAATTCCTGAAGAGAAAGAAAGAGAGAACAGTTCTGAAGGGGTATTAGACCAAATTATAACTGAGAATTTCCCAAATCTGGGAAAAGAAATAGACATTCAAATTCAAAAGGGACAAAGAACCCCCTTAAGACGTAATTGAATCAACTTTCAGCACAGCATATCATAGTGAAACTGGCAAAATATAAAGATAAAGAGAGAATTCTGAAACCAGCTATGGATAAAGGGGCCTTAACATACAAAGGGAAACCTATCAGAGTAGTTACAAACCTATCTACTGAAACTTGGCAGGCCAGGAAGGAATGGCAGGAAATCTTCAATGTGATGAACAGAAAAAATATGCAGCCAAGAATCCTTTATCCAGCAAGCCTGTCATTCAAAATAGAAGGAGAGATAAAGGTGTTCCCAAATAAACAAAAATTGAGAGAATTCATCACCACCAAAAGCCCTACAAGAAATCCTAAGAGGGACTCTATGAGGGAAATGTTGCAAAGAATACAAGGTGCCAGGGACACCACTACAAACATGAATTCTACAGACAAGACAATGACTCTAAACCCACATTTTTCAATAATAGCACTGAATGTGAATGGACTGAGTGCTCCAACCAAACGACACAGGGTAGCAGAATGGATAAATAAACAAAATCCATCTATTTGCTGTATACAAGAGACTCATTTTAGAACTGAAGACACCTTTGGGTTGAAAGTAAAGGGATGGAAAAATATCTATCATGTGACTGGAAACCAAAAGAAAGCTGGAGTAGCCATACTTATATCAGACAAACTGGACCTTAAAGTAAAGGCAGTAGCAAAAGATGAAGAAGGACATTATATAATAATAACAGGGTCTCTCCATCAGGAAGAGCTAACAATTATAAACATCTATGTGCCAAATTTTGGAGCGCCCAAATACATAAAACAATTAATCACAGAAAGAAACAATCTTATTGACAAAAATGTGCTAATAGCAGGGGACTTTGTAATACTCCATTGACAACAATGGATAGATCAACCAGACAGAATAACACTAAAGAAACACTGGACTTGAACGACACATTGGAACACATGGAATTGACAGATATATTTAGAACTCTGCATCCTGAAGTTAGGAAATTCACCTTCTTTTCAAGTGTACCTGGCACATTCTCTAAGACAGATCACATACTTGGGAATAAAGCAGCCCTCCATAAATATAAAAGAATTGAGATCATACCATGCACACTTTCAGATCACAATGCTATGAAACTTGAAATTAACCACAAGAAAAAGTCTGGAAAGCCTCCAAAAATGTGGAGGTTAAAAACCACCCTACTGAAGAATGATTGGGCTAATCAGGCAATTAGAGATGAAATTAAAAAATATATGGAAACAAATGAAAATGAAAATACAGCAATCCAAACTCTCTGGGATGCAGCAAAGGCAGTCCTAAAAGGAGAGTATATTGCAATCCAGGCCTATTTCAACAAACTAGAAAAAGCGCAAATTCAAAATCTAACAGAGTACCTAATGGAACTAGAAGGGAGCAGCAAGAGCACTCCAAACCCAACAGAAGAAAAGAAATAATAATGATCAGGGCAGAAATAAACAATATAGAATAAAAAAAACCCTATTGAGCAGATCAATGAAACCAAGAGTTAGTTTTCTGAAAAAATAAACAAAATTGCTAAACCTCTGGCCAAGCTCCTTAGAAAGAAAAGAGAGAGCACCCAGATAGCCAAAATCATGAATGATAATGGATCTATTACAACCAATCCCTCAGAAATACAAGCAATCATTAGAGATTACTATGAAAAACTATATGCCAACAAACTGGACAATCTAGAAGAAATGGACAAATTCCCAAACATGCATGCACTACCAAAATTCAAATGAGAAGAGACAGAAAGCATGAATAGACTGATAACCAGTGAAGAAATCAAATCCGTTATCAAAAATCTCCCAATGAATAAAAGCCCAGGGCCAGATGGCTTCCCAGGGGAATTCTACCAGACATTGAAAGCAGAGCTAAAACCCATTCTTCTCAAGCTATTCCAAAAAATAGAAATAGAAGGAAAACTTGCAAACTCATTCTACGAAGCCAGCATCACCTTGATACCCAGACCAGACAGGGACCCAGCCAAAAAAGAGAACTATAGACTAGTATCCTTAATGAATACAGATGCAAAAATACTCAACAAGATACTAGCAAATGAATTCAACAGCATAAAAAAATTATCCATCATGATCAAGTGGGATTTATTCCTGGGTTATAGGGTTGGCTCAGTATTAGCAAATCCATCAATGTGATCCATCACATTAACAAAAGAAAAGATAAAAACCATATGATGCTGTCAATAGATGCAGAAAAAGCCTTTGACAAAAATACAGCACCCTTTCTTAATAAAAACCCTTGGGAAAGTTGAAATAGAAGGAACTTACTTAGACATTATAAAAGCAGTTTATGAAAAGCCCACAGCTAATATCACCCTCAATGGGGAAAATCTGAGAACTTTCCCCCTGAGATCAGGAACACGGCAGGGTGTCCACTCTCACCACTGATGTTTAACATAATGTTGGAAGTCCTAGCATCAACAATCAGACAACAAAAGGAAATAAAATGCATCAAAATTGGCAAAGAAATCAAACTTTCACTTTTCGCAGATGACATGATACTCTACATGGAAAACCCGATCAATTCCACCAGAAGCCTTCTAGAACTGATCAATGAATTCAGCAAAGTTTTAGGGTACAAAATCAATGTCCAGAAATCGGTTGCATTCTTATACACCAATAATGAAGCAGCGGAAAGAGAAATCAAGAAACTGCTCCCATTCACGATTGCACGAAAAACCATCAAATACCTAGGAGTAAACCCAACCAAGGATGTAAAAGACCTATATGATGAAAACTATAGAAAACTTATGAAAGAAATAGAGGAAGACACCAAGAAATGGTAAAACATTCCATGCTCATGGATCTGAAGAATAAACATTGTGAAAATGTCATTAATACCCAAAGCAATCTACACATTCAATGCAATCCCTATCAAAATTGCACCAACATTCTTCTCAAAGCTAGAACAAGCTATCCTAAAATTTTTATGGAACCACAAAAGACCCCAAATAGCCAAAGTCATATTGAAGAAGAAAACCAAAACGAGAGGCATCACAATCCCAGACTTTAGCCTCTACTTCAAAGATGTCATCATCAAGACAGTATGGTATGGCACAAAAACAGACACCTAGACCAATGGAACAGAATAGAGAACCCAGAACTGGGCCCATAAATGTATGGCCAATTAATTTTTGACAAAGCAGGAAAGAGTATCCAATGGAAAAAAGACAGCCTCTTTAGCAGGTGGTGCTGGGAGAACTGGACAGCAGCATGCAGAAGAATGAAACTAGACCACTTTCTTACACTATACACAAAAATAAATGTGTATATTTATTTTTATAAATGGCGAAGGACCTGAATGTGAGACAGGAAACCATCAAAACCCTCGAAGAGAAAGTAGGAAACAGCCTCCTTGATTTCAACCACAGCAATTTCCTACTCGACACATCCTTAAAGGCAAGCGAAATGAAAGCAAAAATAGACTATTAGGACCTCATCAAGATAAAAAGCTTCTGCAAGCAAAGGAAATAATCAAGAAAACTAATAGGCAACCTGTGGAATGGGAAAAGATAGTTTCAAGTGACATATCAGATAAAGGGCTAGTATCAAAAATCTACAAGGAACTCACCACACCTGAAAAATGAATAATCCAGTGAAGAAATGGGCAGAAGACATAGACACTTCTCCAAAGAGGACATCCAGATGGCCCACAGGTATATGAAACGATGCTCAACATCACTCATCATTAGGGAAATACAAACCAAAACCATACTGAGATACCACCTCACTCCAGTCAGAGTGGCTAAAATGAACAAATCAGGAGACTATAGATGCTGGCGAGGATGTGGAGAAACGGGCACCCCCCTACACTGTTGGTGGCAATGTATACTGGTGCAGCTGCTCTGGAAAACAGAGTGGAGGTTTCTCAAAAAACTATCCATAGAACTCCCCTATGACCCAGCAATACCACTGCTAGGGATTTACCCAAGGGATACAGAAGTGCCGATGCATAGGGGCACATGTACCCCAATGTTTATAGCAGCACTTTCTACAATAGCCAAATCATGGAAAGAGCCAAAATATCCATCACCTGATGAGTGGATGAAGAAGATGTGGTATATATACACAATGGAATACTACATGGCAATGAGAAAGAATGAAATATGGCCATTTGTAGGAAAGTGGATGGACCTCGAGGGTGTCACGCTAAGCGAAATAAGTCAGGCAGAGAAGGACAGATACCATATATTTGCACCCAGAGGTCTAACAGGAGAACAGGAGAAACCTAATGGAGGTCCATGGGGAGGGGAAGAAGGAAAGAGAGTTGGGGAGAGAGAGGGACGCAAAGCCTGAGAACCTATTGAATGCTGAAAACGAACTGAGAGTTGAAGGGGAAGGGGTCAGGGGGGAAAAGGTGGTGGTAATGTAGGAGGGCACTTGTGGGGAAGAGCACTGGTGTTATACGGAATCCAATTTGACAATAAACTATTTTAAAAAAAGGTTCGGCTGAAAATCTGCATCTCTGTTGTGTTGAGTGGGCTCTGTCTTCTTAGCAGCAAAGTCTCACATCTCTCTAACTGTGCTGTCATGGTAAAGGATGTAGAAAAGCCACTTTCCTTTTTTCAATACCATTGATCATATTGTATCACTTGAGAACTGATGTTTTTCAGTCACAATTAGCCTTCAAATTTAGGAAGACACTTGCCATGTAATCTGAAGTCACTAGGACTGTGTAGTATCCCATGGCAGCAGCAAAGGTAGGTGCTGGTTGGAAGTGACCATACTTCTTGTCATGAGTACCAATAACCCCAAATTTGGCTGGCAACTTCAAGCATACTATTCCAAAGGCAGCACACTTATAGTAAAATGTTAACTTCTTTATTACCTTAAAAAAATATGTATAGAGTGATCACTTTAAGCTCATTTTATGGAAGGTTTATACAAGATTCATTTTTCTACATAGCTTTAGTTATTTTCTCTTTCTCTTTATGACACTTCAAAGAAAATAATTTAGATCAACAAAGTATTTTTTTCTAGATCAAGACTTGGAAATTCAATTCTCTGCAGAGAGGCATGAATGGGGGTAAACTGAGTGTCTTACGATTTGGATTGATAAGGATTGTGGCATTGTGGAGGATTTGTACATCAACTAGTTGAGGAAGCCGCTTTTCAGGTCTGGCTAATTGCAGCCAGATGGAAATGTGAGCCTTATATGGGCAGAATTGTTTTAAGAGAATATGGAAATCTAGATTTTCATGTGAAAAAGTTCTAAGTTATATGGGACCTACCAAAACAAATATTTGTAGTTTATTTGGCCTATGGGTCACCATGTTGCAACTTCTCTTTTAGATATTCTAGTTTACACTCCTTTTTTTTTTTAATAAAAATGAACCCATGAGACTCTATAGGTAAGTTTTGGTAGCATATATCAAATCAAGATAGACAGTAGAGGATTTATTTTTTAAACAGGAAAAAGAAAGGAATTATGACTCATTCCAAATGGTGGCAATATTGACTCCTTTTTTCCCCCAGAGAATAAGAATAGAGGAAAAATTTTCACTAAAAAATGTGCACATCGTTTAGAAAAGGACATTACAAAAGTTGCATGAGGTACCCTTGGAAAATCTGAATACATTCTAGCCACTAATTGCTGAGGATACCTTTGAGAATACTAATGGGATTTAAAAGTTATTTTTATAATTTCCATTTAATTAAAAAGTCCACTCCAAATCTTGGCAGATTAATGAATGTAATATTGATTTATTATTAGTCTTCCTATCAGACCTCGCACTTATAGTTGTAATCATTTCTCTTGCTCTTTAAGAACTGATAAATGAGGGATTATGGATTTTACTTTCTGGGTTTTTAAAAGAATTAAATAATAAATCAAGTGCCAAAGTGTAGAAGACAATGGGATCGTAAATAACAACTATTAGGACTATATGGTCTTAAATCACTTGAGAAGAATTACATGGTTCTTTCCATTAGAATTATAAAATAAATGTGCGAAGGTAAAAGGTTTTTGTACCTAAGCACATGATAGATGTTTCAAAGTTGTTTTATGACTTATTTTAATATAACTTGAATACAAATGTTCACAGGAATTGAAAAATGGCTGAAAGGGCATAAATGGTAGGACACTGATAAATAGCAAATAGTGGGAGGACCCAGGACTGATCAGTGCTAACATAGTGTTTGTTAAAGACCCAGATACTCAAACAAGGAACAGACCATGTGGAGTCTCTAATGGAGCAGACACCCAGAAGAAAATATTTGGCTATCCTTTTTTGGGAAGAGGGTAGGGTTAATCAACTTTTATTTTAGAATAGCTTTAGATTTAGAGGAAAGTTGTAAAGACAGCACAGAGAGCTCACATAAACCCTCACTCAGTCTCCCCTACTGCTGGCATCCTACATCGCCATAGTGCATCTGTCACAGCTAAGAAGCCAATCTGGTACGATTGACTAAACTCCAGGCTTTGTTCTGATCTCACTTATTTTTCTACTAATGTCCTTTTTCTGTTTCAAAGTAACACCCAGAATATCGCATTACATTTAACTGTCCTGCTTCCTTACTCTTTTATGGTCTATCACAGTTTCTCGATCTTTCCTTGTTTTTCCTGACCGGGACAGTTTTGAGAATTACGGATCGCGTATTTTGTAGACTTTCCCTCAATTTGGATTTGTCTAAAGCTTTTCTCAGATACGGACTTGTGTTTTTAGAAAGAACATCACAGAGGTGAAATGACCTTTTCATCACATGCTATCAGAATACATTCTATCGACATGACTTATCATTGGTGATGTAAACCTTGATTACCTGGCTCAGGTAGTGTTTGCCAGGTTTCTCCTCCGTAAGGTTACTCTCCTATGCCCCGTACTGTATCTTGGAAGAAAATCCCTAAACGTAGCCCACTCCAGGGTTGGGGTGGGGGTTATATATATATTATCTAAGGAGGAGTGGTTATCAGTATAAATTCTTTGGCAAGGAAGATTTGTCTCTTCTCCTCTACTTATTTATTTATTCAGTTGTTTATGTCACTATGGACTCCTATATATTTATTTTATATTTTGGGTTATAATCCAATACTATTAATTTTTCTTGTTCAAGCTGTTCTAGCATTGGCCATTGGGAACTCTTCTAAATTGGATCCAGTGTCCCTTTGACAAGTTCCCACTCTTTTTTTTTTTTTTAGTGTATTCTGATATTACAAGATGTTCCAGATTTATTTTGTATTTTCCTTGCTCCAAGGAGACCTGTTTTTTTTTTTTTGTTTATTTATTTTGAGAGAGACAGACAGACACATACAGAATCTAAAGCAGGCTCCAGACTGAGCTGTCAGCACAGAGCCTGACGCAGGGCTTCTACTCACCAACTGAGAGATCTTGACCTGAGCCAAAGTTGGATGCTCAACCAACTGAGCCACCTAGGCTCCCAGAGACCTGGTTTCTTTTATTGGAGAATGGTGTTTAGAAAACAAGGTCTCAGCTTTGGATGTGCTTATTGCTACTGAGGCTCTCTCAGTGGACAGAGCTAGGAAAAATATAGATGTGTACCAGATTATGTATGCACACAGTCTGTAATTACTTCTGTATCTATCCCTCTGTGACTATATTCAGCTACCCATGAGTTCATACTGATGCTAACCGTCCTTTCTAATGTATGCTTCTACAACACCAAATACAATAAATTTCCTGATATCTGACATGGTCAAGGAAGACAGTGCCCTGATTAACCAACTCTTCTAGATAAATCAGAGCTACAAAATGAGGCTTACATGTGTTCTCAATCTTCCAAGAATTGGGCTAAAAGATTAAAATGATTTCTATGGTAACAACACATATTTGTATTGCACTTACAGTGTGCCTGGCACTTTACAATTATTACACATTTAGTCTTCCTAACTCTTCAAGTAGGTGCTGTTACCATCCCAGTTCTATAGATGAAGAAACTGAAGTGCAGAGCAGTGAATTTGCCTCATGCTATGCAGTAAGTGGCCAAGCACCCATCAGAATCAACTATGCTATACCTCCTTAGCAAGCTTTAGTCTTTGAGGTTTCAGGAGACAATGTAGAGTCATGATTCTGTGCATCAGTCCCATGTGTTCTGCAGCTGCACAGATATGCCATAAAACAAGGTTATGATTTATTGAACACCAAGTAACCAAGAGTTTTGCTTTATTTTTCATTATCTTGAATTGCAAAATTTCTACAATGAATATCTATTAATTTTATATTATGTAGAAGTTGTAAGCATCATACACATATGTAGAATAACAGAAACTGGCTATACTTCCTCATCAGAGATTCTCCCTCCATATCCAATTTTGGAAGATTAGGGTTTAATTTCAATAAAGTAAAAGTTTTTCTTATACTTGGTACATTTCCTATTTTTTTTTGTAAGAAAAATGTTGTACATTTCCCATTTCCCTTTGCCTGTAAGAAAGTTTAACTGCACAGGTCCTTAAGGCTGACTCAAACATTTTCTTGGTTGTAATTTAACTTAATTTAAAAAATATTAAATTAGAGACTCCTGGGTGGCTCAGAGGTTAAGCATCCAACTTCAGCTCAGGTTATCAAAGTTCATGGGTTCAAGCCCAGCGTGGGGCTCTGTGCTGACAGTGCAGAGCCTACTTGCAATTCTTTCTCCCTCTCTTTTTGTCTCTCTCTCTTTGGCCCTCTTCTGCTTGTGCTCTCTCTCTCTCTCTCAAAATAAATAAATAAACATTAAAAAACATATGTATATTTTTAAAAGGTTCAAATCCAAGGCCAAGCTCAAAATAAAGAGAATTTCCTCAAGTGTCAACAATAAAGGGAAACTCATACCAGAATGGTACCCATGCAACTCAGTGCCTTGATGGCCCAACAGACAGTGGGTCTGGATATTAGCCCAAATATTTTATTGGCCACAGTGGCCTCCAGCCACAAGTGGTGAGGGGTTGAACTTAACCACTGCACAAACCCAGGGTCTTGAATGGCTGCATCTCTGTGATTAGGGGACCAAAAACATTGTTCATCTACCCAAGCATGGGGGTTCATCTTGTCAGGGATCTGGATGAAAAAAAAAGACCAACTTGAGAACTTAAACACCTAAATTTCTTTTTAAAAATATAGATAGATAGATAGATAGATAGATAGATAGATAGATGATAGATGATATAGATATATACATATTGAGAAGTTGAGATAATTAAGTAATGTGAGAAGTTACCTGTGGAAAAATAATAGACTTGATGAAATACGTATATCTCCAGATTGAGGAAGCGCCCTGGATGCTGAGCAGGATGGACAAACGCGATGTGCCCTTGAGGTGTTTGCTTTGTCAGTTCAGGTTTTCATAAACTGAGTGTTCTTAAAGTAGAGCCCGCCATACACAGACTGCCATCAGGAAGGATTTACAAATGCTTTGGGCAGCCCTGACAAAAGAAGCCAGCCTTTTCTAGATGCCTGGACAAAGAAAAGACAAAGAAACCCCTATTATCTGGAAGAATCTTCCATAGCATTCTGTACCCCCGGGCTTGGCAGACCCCTGAATGTCTGCAAGGACACTGGATTAAAGCGTCGTGGGTTGACATAGGAGGAAAGATTAGAAGAACTAATATGCTGCATGTGCTACATGGAGCAGTCTACCGGGTTAGCAAAGGCAATCCCAGAAATTGAGAACAGGAAGTTGATGTGTGCCAGGGGAAATCTCCCTGAAACATTTTCCTCAAGAGGAGAGGATGTTTGTAAGGAGAGAGGACTCAGCCCAACACGGGCTCTGCAGCATCTTATGAAGTGACTGTGCATCAGTTAGCTGGTTAATTCGGTTCATGAGACAATATGATCTGCCACTTGTCTTCTTATTCATCCTTTAAGACATGTCTGCAAAGTCCCCTCTTAGAGAACGCTCTCTGCCTGTCCCCATCCCAGGCTTGGTTGTGCCCCTTCCTCAGTGTACCTTTGGTTCATGTCCAGGAGGTGTCTGTCTAGTAGCCCTAACAAAAAGGCGTCAGTGGCTAAATCCTTTGGCAGTGACTTGTCATGACTTTGGACCATGGGGCCAAATGATGAGATGTTCAGAGAAGCTCCCACACTCCACACATTATTGAATTGGTGCCATACAGGTAGGATTTACGTCAACTGCACTAGTAGAAGTTGACACAAATATAGTCTTGATGCCAATCAGGCAAATAGAATCAATTTGTTACAAAAAATTACAATTCAGGGGGAAGAGATCAAACAGGTTCCTTGACATGGTATAGAAAAGAGTTAACTGACGAAGTTCTGCTCTTCATTAATATGTTTTGCCATCATTTACATAGTAGTAATCATTTTATCTGCCTTTCCCAACAGTTTAAAAATTTTTTAATTCTGTGGGACAGTTTTTATGTTTTCTGGCCAACTCTGAAGGAACGAGAAAAATCAGGAGAGCCAGCAATCTATTTTTAAATGTTTAAGTACAGCTATATTATTATTTTAACAGAGAATTTAAATATTTATTTTAGCTATTGCTAGTTATTGTTCCTCCAGGCTTTATGTGGATGCTGGTGGAACACAAAGAGGGTTATATTCTTTAAATAGAGAGAAATCCTGTCTGTATGAAATAAGCCACTATTTAAACAGATTCTTTGACTTATTAAAAGTGGTTCTTATCACAAGCCCAAATTTTGAATTGGTAAAGGCATTTGTTAGAAGCATAATCTGGCATGCTCCAGTGCTAACATCAGAAGCAGGGCAACAAATTCATAAAAAATCCATTTATAAGCTCAGCAACCCTCCTTTTCATAAGCAGCAACTTCTCTCTTGAATTGGTTCAGACTCACAGCTCTTACTGCAGAGATGGTTCTCTCTAGAAAGTGCCAACATGATTCCGGTCTATTAATGCCTTGGAGAATGGAGAACACAGAACTGTATCTTTAATGCAGCTCTTGGTCTAATCTTCCTGCCAGAAGGGGGCCTAAAAATCTCCAGGAGCCAAATTGTTGCTGTAAAATCGGAGGACAAAAAAGCGTTTTTTTCCTATTAAGTCACGTGTGCTGGGCCGAGGCATGCATTGAGTGTCTCTCTGTGCAGATGAGGTGATAGATGCTCCATTTCTGCTTCTAGGATGTTACGGCAAGAGAGGAGCACAGGGCTGGAGCTGCATGTGGTCCCAGAATAAATGCTATCTGGGGACAGAGATTTAATCAATAAACAAAGGACTTTCTAGTTGGACATGGTAAAAGGCTTGATTTGAAATATGACAGGCAGGAAACTGGTTAACTCATTTGTTTAAAGTAAGTGGTGAAACTGGGCCAAGTTTACAAACTGAGGTTTTGGGGGCCATTTTGTTTGGATTTGGGGATATGCAGTGGCTCCTCCTACGTGGTTCTCAAACCTACCTGATTTTCGGTCACCCTGGAAACGTTTAAAATACAAATTCTTAGGCCTGCCCCTAGATTTACTGAATTCGGGGTGGGAGGGTGGTGCCCAAGAATCTTGAGGTTGGGACACACTGGACCTTAGAGAAAGAGTTCAAACTTAGGACTAGGCAGATCTTGTTTTGAATCTTGCCTGTGTGACTCTGAGCACATTTTGAGCCTTCCTAGCCTCAGAATCTTTAAGTAGAGCAACTTTGGGGTGAATCAGTGAGATGCTAACGATCTCAGAGGGTTGGCACAGGCTGGACATTATTGGGTATTTGGGAACCGTATTATTCCACTTGGGCTACCATAATAAAAATACCATAGACTGAGTGGCTTAAACAACAAACATTTACTTCTCACAGTTCCAGGGGCTAGGAAGACCAAGGTCAAGGTGCCAGCAGATTTGGTTTCTGGTGACAGTCCTCTTCCTGGTTCACAGTTGGCAGTCTCCCTTTTATGACCTCACACTGGCCAAAGGGGTGGGTGCTCTCTGGAGCCTCTTTTATGAGGGCACTAATCCCATTCATGAGGGCACCACCCTCACGCCCTAATCACCTTCCAAAGGCCCTATTTCCTAATACTATCACTTTGGGTCTTAGTATCTCAACATATGAATTTTGTGGGGACACAAACATTTAACATATAGCAGAAGCTGTGGGCTGCCCTCTCCTTCCAGCACACGATGGCCTTTGGGATTTCCGTGGACATGGTGATACTCGATTAAATCCTAATTAGATGGCATAATTAGATGGCAGGTCAGGAGGCTGGCGAAATCACAGAGAGGAAGTATTTGACATCCCAGTAATAACCTAATGATAACTTCACAGTGAACCTGATTAAGTATGTGGCTGCCCAATCAAAGGCCAACAGCAGTTGGATGGAACCAGTTGAGCAGGCTGCAGAAGCCTCAGGGCTTCTGATTCATTGAGGAACATCTGGTGTCTGGGCTCCCCCCAAGCCCTTCATAATCATGCGTCATGCTCACCCTGGATACCTTCAAGGTTCACGTCATTCTCACCAGAAGTGGGTGGGGGGTGGCCTGCAGGTACTTATCCCCCTGACAGCACTTTGCTGTCCCAGGATCTTCTTCAGGGTGCAGAAACTGAAGGAACTCAATAAACATGGCTTCCTGGATTGTCCATTTTATTCAAATGCCAGAGGAAGCAGCGACGATTTTACACTAACAATAGCTGGTGTTTACTGACTGTCTGCTTTGTGCCAGGCACTTTTATCCTAATAGCAATCTTATGAGGAAACCCTGTGAGGTAGGTGCTATTATTATTCTTGTTTTAAAGATGAGGAAAAACTGAGAAACAGAAAGGTTAAATAACTAGACAAAGAAGGATTGAAGGGGAGTGAAGACTATGAAGAGAAAAGGCATGACTGGCAGAGGGCACAGGGCACATGCAAAAGCCCTGTGGCCAAAAGAAACAGAGTGCATCTGAGGAAAAGAAAGGCCAGAATAGCTGATGTGCAGAGAACAAGAAAGCGAGAGGCACAAGATCATGCAGGGCTTCACAGACCAACAGTGATTTTGTCTGTTATCATAAAAGCAATGGGAAGCAGTTGAGATTTTGTTTTTAATTTCCCTTTTATTATGGAAATTAAAAAATATATACAGTAGCAGAAGAAAATAACAGATCCCTATGCACCGTCATCCAGATTCAACAACTAGCCATTTAAACATTTCAAGCAGAAAAGTCACATGATTAGCTAGCTTTATGTTCAACCAACCAACCAACCAACCAACCAACCAACTCTCTGGCTACTGAGGAAAAGGGATCGGAGGGAGCTAAGTGGACGTGGAAAGAATGGTTGAGAGGCCACTGCAGTGCTCCAGGCAGCAGGCAGTGCCCTGGTAAGGTGAGAATAAACCCAGGGCAGCAGACCGATTCAGGAGAAATGAAAACGGAAAACAAAAAGGAAATGAAAATTCAGGGGGGTCATGGTTGGCTTCCCCCAGAAGCAGACTTTGATACAAGGATTTGAGTTTAAGTGGAGTATTTGAGGGTCAGGAAACACTGACGGGGGTGAGGGGAAGAGAGACAGGGAAGGGAGGAAGGCCGGCAGCCAGTGCCGTCCCAAGTCAGCTCTCCCATGGGCGGGACCCGCTGCCTATTTGCAGGGCCTAGTACAACATGAAAATGTGAGGCCTGTTGCTCATAAATTATTAAGGATTTAAAAATAATGGCAGCAGAGTATTTGACCAAGCACAGGGCCTTTTGGCACTGACGACTTAGGCAGCTGTATATGTCGCATGCCCATGAAGTCCTGTGTACATAATCCTGTGGGAATCTTGGGGAAATAGTATGAAACATACATCTCAGAGGGATGAGGGAGCTATCGGTCATTACTTGAAGGCCGTCCCTGGAGAGGTCTAACTTCCTGGCACAGCCTGCCTTGCCTAGGAGAATGGCTTTCTCTGACCTCTTCATGCAGATCCTGGTGGTTGAAAGATGAGTACCATTGCCAAGGACCAGAGGTGCTCAGTCCTGAAGGACATGGGCTGGTTACCAACAGCATCTGCTGCAGGGGCTGGGGACAAGGAGTGCATCCAGAGAGACCCGAGGTGATTTCTAGGTCTCTAGCTTGGGCACTGGAAGGTCAGAGGGAGCTTAAATGTGACAGGAAGCATCAAAGGAGAACGGGGCAGGCAGGTCAGGGAAGCAACTGACTTTGGTCTGAATGTGTGAGCTTGACTCATTCACATGGAGCTGTCAAGAAGGCATTTGGAGCTTTGGCTTTTAGGCTTAGAGGCAGTGCTGGCTATGGGCATGGACAAAGTGCCTGGGGAGGGTAAACGGAGGGCTGTGAGACTCGTGATACCTGCAGTCCACAGGCTGAGGCCAGGCCACGGCCGGCCCTGGAGGCAGTCAGTTAACTACAGCCCAAATCTGCCCCATCAGCCCCCGCTCCTTAGGCCCTGGCCAGGGCATTCGTGTGGCCACCTGCACTGGTGGCCTCTCCAAGGGGGCAGCTGGAGCCATTGCCTTCCCCAGGCCCCTGTAAGTGGCTTCTTGTCCCAGCCTTGGTAAAGCAGAGAGCACATCCTCCAAAACCATCAAAGTCAGGCCAGCCTCTGGCCGCTCCCGCATTCACACTCCCCAAGCCAGGCCAGGGGCCAACAGAAGCAAAAGGAAGTTCTAAAGTCACCTGTACCAACATAGAAATCATTTTCCATCCTTATCTCTAGTTTCTGCTTCGTGGGTTTTCTCTGTGCAAATAAAACCCTAAGTTTACCAGTAGATATTAAAACAATGAATTTTCTCCCCAAATGGGGACATTGAAATGGTTAGAGTTTCACAGAATCTCATTACCAGAAGCAGTGAAAGTATTCAAAACTTAGTGTGTGGGTGTCCAGATGACACGGATACTCCTGTGTACTTTGATGCCTATTTAAAGACAGGGCACCCAGGCTCCATTTATGTTGAGAGAGGCTCCTGGAAGTCACTGTATTTCTCACCATTAAAGTCAGTCTGAATTTCCAAATAAAGAGGGGGATAAATGAGTCTGACCTGCCAGGCCCAGGCAACTCTGGGCTCCTTGGCCCAGTGATTGCTTCCTTATTGGTCTTTTTCTTCAAACACCTACTGCTTGCTCTGCCTTCTAGGGTGAGAAATCTCCCCAAGGGACAGTGGGCGGGGGGACCCAGGAGCCCGCCACAGAGGGAGTCTGGGCACAGGCTAGGGCCTCCATCTTGCATGCTTATGTCTTTTGTTTTTTTTTTTAATGTTTTATTTATTTTTGAGAGAGAGACAGAGAGAGAGACAGAGAGAGACAGTGTGAACAAGGGAGGGTCAGAGAGAGAGGGTGACACAGAATCTGAAGACAGGTTCCAGGCTCTGAGCTAGCTGTCAGCACAGAGCCCGACGTGGGGCTCGAACCCACGAACCGTAAGATCGTGACCTGAGCCGAAACAGGACGCTCAACTGACTGAGCCACCCAGCTGCCCCTGCGTGCTTATGTGTTTACTTCAGGTCTTCCTGGGCACAGTCTTTCACTTTTCTTGTGCTTGAAAGACTGTACCCACATGAAACTACCTCCCAGGTTTCGGTGTGGGCCAACTGAAGCAATTTGAAAAGGGACCCGAGTGCACTTCTCCATTAGAACATTTAGATGAAGAGTGGCAAGAAGATGAATGTATTCTATTTGTCATTGTGGAAAATTAAACATCTAGCCTGTTCATTAACTTTTTTACTTTTTCCTTTTTTTATGTTTTGGAGAGAGAGAAAGAGAGTGAGAGAGAGAACACACACATGCACACACATTAGTGCAAGCAGGCGAGGGGCAGAGTGAGAATCTTAAGCAGGCTCCACACTCAATGCTGAGCCCAACGCGGGGCTGGAACTCACCTGAGCCCAAATCAAGATTCTGACGCTTAACTGACTGAACCTCTCAGGTAACCCTAATTTTTTTTTACCTTTTTTTTCTTGAGAGAGAGAGGGCGCAAGTGAGCAAGGAGCAGAAAGAGAATCCCACAAAAGGCAGAGAGAGAGAGAGAGAGAGAGAGAGAGAGAGAGAAGCAAGGCTCACACAAAGCAGGGCTCGTGTTTTACCTGAAGCAGGGCACAGGTTCATCCGATGTGGGACTTGAACTCACGAACTGTGAGATCATGACCTGAGCTGACGTCAGATACTTAATGACAACCATGCAGGCACCCAATCTTACTTTTTTATAATCCAGCTATTTTGACGTGGCAGAAACACAGCCCAAGAGCCTCTTTTTTATTATAATTTTGTGCCTGTTTTACTCAGAGATGATATTTAAATCTTAAGCATCAGGTTTGACATGCGCGCTAGCCCCAAACAGCCAGTATGTGGTGCTGGTGTGCACTGGCCTCATAACAGTCCTGCCGCCCTGTTCAGTCTGGAAGCGAAGGGAGGAAGAGGGGGCAGCAAAGCAGGACTTCAGGTGGCATTTCCATTTGTCCTGGTCTCTTGCTGTAAACCGGAGACGGTGTGAAAAGGCAGAGCGCTGGGGCTCCCTGGTGTTCCTGGGAACTCAGTTCTCGGGGGCTGGTGGCTCCCTGGCTGCTCCCTCCCAGGGCAGACCTGCCGCCTCTATCTGTCCTCCCGATACCAGAGCAGGAGAACACAGACACCAAGGGCTTGGAATCCAAAGATGGATAATCTGTGGTATCAAAAATGACACTCTAAATTGGTTCCAAATACAAGGATGTTCCGTAATGGTGCCGGTGCTGATTGTCTCCTGCAGCCTCACGCTTCAAATGTTTTCAGCCAGATAGAGAGGCCTAATAGCCATCAAACTCTTGTCCAGTGTTATTACCATTAATCATTATAAATGGGTTCTAATATTGCTAGAAACATTGATGCACAGCCGTGGTCACAGGGAAATGGGGCCAAGAGATTGTTTCGCTGAGGGAATGTGATACCACATCGTGCTCGTGGGACTAGCCTGAACCCTTGCTCAGGAGGGGAAGATCTCCCCCAATGTTTTGTGATTATTACAGGTGCAACCAAATGTGGGGGAGAACTGGAATATCATACTGTCCCAGGAGAAAAGTCAGTGGTGGTCGCCTCTCAGTGGGAAGCATTCCAGCAATAAAGGTAAGAGCTAACGTTTCTCAAGCACTGGCTTTGTTCTCAGGCTTCATTAGAGGGACTTTACGTCAATTAAGTAATTTATAAGGTGGGTGTGGTTATTATTCCCACTTTACAGGGAAGAAATAGCTGGCAAGTGACAGAGGCCGGCACTACCTGGTTACAACTTACTTTACTCCATTTCACACAGACCGTGACACCTCTAGGTGCCTTGGGGAAAACAGAGAAGGAGACCCAGACTTCAGCCCTTAAGGGTCTGCTGCCGGTGACCTGCAGACACAGGTTTGAAGACAATGGAGGGAAGGCCCCTGGTGGCTGGAGGGGTCCCAGGGAAGAGGGGATATTTGAGCAGAGCCTTGAGAACAGGGAGGTTCTCCTTGCTTTCAATGGCTCATATCCCCATGGCGGGAATGTAAATTCCAGGTATAAATGTAAAGTTTGCACTGCTATTCTCTCTCTGGTCCCAAACTGGATTTAGACCAGCTCCTCTGCCTGTTCCAGCGTCTCTGGGACCTGCAGCCCAGCGATCCACACCCCTACCCCGGCCTTGCCCTGAAGGGCTCCTTTAGGGCCTTTGCTACAGGGTCAGGAGGGTTGCTAGATTTAGCAAATAAAAATACAGGCTATTGGTTAAATTCTAATTTCAGATAAACAGCAAAGCAAATTTTTAGTTTAATCATGTCCATGCAATATTTGGGACATATTTATACTAAAAGAATTTTTCATTTGTTGTTTATCTGACATTCAGATTAAACTGGGCTGTCCGGTGTTTTCATCTGACAACCGAATATCCAGCTTCTGGGAGAGCACCCTCAGCACTCCCAGGCCTGTGGCCCAGGCCTTGAACCCACACGCCCCCACTGGGCCTTCTCTGGTCTACCGGAAATTCACGCATCGAGTTTTCAGAAATGGCCTGAGCACTCACATGGAGGAGAGCCCCGCGCTAGACTCTTCGGGGGTGAGATGAGTTGGCGGCTGGGCCCTGGAGAACCTCTCACTCAGGGGAAGAGAGGGGATACGTCCGTTTACAACACGGTTACCAGGGGAGGTGCCCAGTACACGGACCGTGGACTGGGTGGAAGGTCCTGGGAGGAGGCGGCCTTGCAGGGGCACTTTGAGGGAAGCGCTGCGCCTGGCCATCAGGGAGAAGAGGGCATGGGCTGCCTTGGGCTGGGTTCGGGCCAGTTACCGCAGACTTCGGAGCGTTTTCCAGGCGCAGACTCCGTGGGGAAGTCTGGTGAATAGAAATCAACACCGTTTCCCAACTCTGGCCACCAGAGGGCGGGCTGGCTTGTGAAATGATTTTTCTCCACTGAGAGGAGGGAGACCTGACTCAGCCTCGCTGGGCAGAGCTTCCCATTTCCTTTGCTCTGAAACCACGACAAAGAGGAGAGAAAACCAAGGGCACATCCCCTCCTCCCTGACAGTGGAGGGTCTTCCTGAAAGCCCCATGAGAGCAAGGACAGCACCTTCTGGTCAGAGGAGAAGCCCCAGCACATAGTGTAAGGCCTGCCTCTCGAGGGTCCCCAGGAAGTGTGGGATGAGAGGGAGGAAGAGGGAGGAGGATGGAGAAAGGGAGAAGAAAGGGAGGAAGGTAGGGAGCAAGGAAGGGAGGGATGGAGGAAGGAAGGAAGGGAGGAAGGAAGGAAGGAAGGGAGGGAGGAAGGAAGGAGAGGACGGAGGGAGAGGAAGGAAGGAGGGAAGAATAGATGGAGGGGCGGAGGGAGGAGAGAGGTGAGAGGACAGGAGAGGACACACATCTGGGTGTGATCAACACGTCCTCTACCCTCCTTCCCCTGATAAACGTTCTAGAGACCCTAGGGCCGTAAGTTTCGTATTTTCAGGAGAGAAGTTTCATTCGTCATTCAACAAGCATTTACCGAGTCTCTACCATCCCTGGAAGAACATTCTAGTAGGGCCACAGCGTGCGTGCCACATGGTTCCCCCAGGGGTCTCTGTAGGGCTTCAGAGTTGATACAGTATTTTTACAGGAGCTTTTGTATTTGTCCTCTGGGCAATCGAGGGCAGAGGCAGGATTATTTTTTTCTCTGATTCAGAGACTGGAAGCAAGGTCAGAGATCATGTGCTGCCCAAGGTGACTCAGTAGTGAGAGCCTCTTTTTCAAACACCCTCTTTTTCAAACAAATGCTTCAAATGTAGTGATGTGAGAAATGTAACAGGAGAAACTGCTCTTGTTTGTGGAATGAGTTAATGAGCTAAGGAAAAACTGGAAACAAGCGGATGTTCAGTGGGGGGGAGAGGCTCAGCGCCCTGGGCCACGGAAGGCTGCACCACCGTTATCGTGGCTTTGTGGTTCTGAAGTCATCACAGTGGCTTCTGTCGGTTAGAGCCCTCAGTGGGCGAGGCACTCTGCCAAACTTTCCACCAGATTACCAGGTAACCCTCAAGACAGTGCCACGGTAGGTATTCAGGGCGGTCGGCTGACCCTTCAAGGTCTCGCGGCTGGGGAGTTGTGAGGGCGGCTCCAAGCCCGGCATCCACTTGGGAAGCTGCCTGCTCTGGACCACACAGCGGAAATGCCTCGCCCTTGGGAAGCGTTCACGGATGTTTGCAGAAAGGCTGTTGGGTTCTAACCCCACTCGTCATATTCACTGACTCGTTGAGGGAGGAGGGAAACAAAGGAAGTTATAGAACAGCTCAGACTGGTGTGTTGAAAAGCAAGATGTCATGTGGGTGTATATTTTTGTCTATGTGAAGAATAATCCTCTGGGAGGACACTAAACTGTTTTCAGCGGTCACCCGTGCCGCGAGTGGAATTGGAGTGGGGGCAGAAAAGGGAGAATGTCTGACATTAATCTATGATCTTGGCTACTGTCTGAAATTTTATACTTTAGGGGTGCCTGGGCGGCTCAGTTAGTTAAGTGTCCAACTCTTGGTTTCTGCTCAGGTCATGACCTGAATTTCTGAGTTCAATCCCCACCTTGGGCTCTCTGCTGTCAGCACAGAGCCCACTTTGGATTTTCTGTCCCCCTCTCTTTGCTCTCTCCCCAAACCTCTCTTCCTTTCTCTCTCAAAAATAATTATTAAAAAAAAAAGTTCTTGGGACACCTGGGTGGCTCAGTGGGTTAAGCATTTGACTTGTGGTCTCAGCTCAGGTCATGATCTCATTGTTTATGGGTTTGATCGATCCCTGTGTCAGGTTCTGCACTGTCAGTGCAGATTCTGTTGGGGATTCTCTCCCTCTCTGTCCCTTCCCTCGTCTCTGTCTCTCTCAAAATAAATAAGTAAACTTTAAAAAATTTAAATTCTTATACTTTAAAGACCTTGGAAATGCAGTGTTTGTACTGTGAAAATTTATGTACAGCCTAAATGCCTCCCACCAACCCCATAGATTCTCCCAGTGTGTCCGGCTTGGCTGCCTCCCAGCTCAACCTAGGACGGGATTGACAGTCTCCCCATCCGAAAATGGGAGTCAGTTCAGATGTGAGCCAAAGGAAGGGCAGTTGTGTGGCTGTGGCAGCCCCTCCCCCCGCCCCCGTAGTGGCTGCTGGGACTGGAATGAAAGTCTGTGTGAGTGTGTGCACGCACATATACACACACACAGACATATACCTCTCCCCCCCACGCCCCCTCTAGTCTGACCTCTGCTCCATAATCCAGAGCCTTCTCTGTGCCTCAAGGCCCTGCCTTCTCCTGGAAGCCTGCTCAGGCCTGGTGACGCACACGTGATCTCTGTCACAGGCCCCTCCCTGAGGACCCCCACAGCTCAGCTCTCTCCCGGACTTGCTCTGTGCCTGACCCCACTGACTGCAGTGGGCTAGGAAAGGAGGCCCGGGATGCTCTAGGGTCCTGTTAGAGCAAAGCCTTGGGCAGCCAGCAGCAACCCCGGGGTCCCTTCTTGTTCCCTTTTCAAGGAAGAGGAAGTCCTTCTCCTCCCAGCCCCGCCACACGCTTTCCCTTCTCTGGAGGATCTAGGCGGGGTGAGCTCCATCTGCACAGTATCCCAATCGGGTAGTAAGCATGTTGACATACATGCACGTATGTGTAGAGAAAACTCTGGGAGGTGTTGCTCAAAAATGCTCACTGTGGTTATCTCTGGGGTGGGGGACGGTGGATGAGCCTGACTTGTTCCTTTCCTCAGACTTGTGGCTTCTATTTATTTAATGTTTAAAGTTTGTTCACAGCTTCAGAGGAAAAAGTCATCAAGAGAGGAAGAAAGAGAAAGGAAACAAAAGAGATACACAAAAAGAAAGAAGAATCAAAGAAGAGGCAATGAATAGAGAACAAAATAAAGTGAGAGAGGGTATCTGGGAGCAGAGAATGAGACTGGGAAGCAGAGAGCAGCGCAGAGTTCTTGGTAGGCTGAATTCCTGGCAGCACCGTGGACTCCCTCTCGGGCCGCCCCTCAGGGCCTCTGGCACTTTGGGCAGCTCAGCACCTCTGCTGGTGATGGAGGCAGCAGATGCTGGAAGGGGCCAGAGCAGCTGAATGTCAGGATCAGTGGGTCCTCAACGGGTCTCTCAAATTTCTACACATCTCCCAAGCAAGACACTTAAGAAAGTGGTCCGGTTTTCATTCTTTTGAGTGTAGCTATCCTGTTTTCCCAGCACCATTCATTGAAGAAACCACTGTCTTTTCCCCATTGTATATTCTTGCCTCCATTGTCAGAGATTAATGACCATGTAAGTGTGGGTCCGCTTCCAGACTCTATTCCGTTCCATTATCTGTTTTTGTGCTAGGACCATACTCTTTTGATTGCTTTGTATTATGATTTGAAATCTAAGTGTGATACCTCCAGCTTTGTTCTTTCTCAGATTTCTTTGGCTACTTGGAGTCTTTTATGGATCCGTACAAACTTAGGACTATTTGTTTTATTTTGGTGAAAAATGCCAATGGTATTTTGGGGATTGCATTGAATCTGTAGATTGCTTTGGATAGTATGGACATTTTAACAATGTTAATTCTTCTAATCCATGAGCACAGTATATCTGTCCTTTATTTGTGTTGTCTTTAATTTTTTCATCAGTGTCTTATAGTTTTCAGAGTACAGGACTTTTACCTCCTTGGTTACATTTATTCCTAGGTATTTTGTCCTTTTTGATGCAATTGGAAATTGGATGGATTTCTTAATTTCTCCTTCTGATAGTTGGTTATTAGTGTATAAAACCAACAGATTTTTGCATATTGATTTGTATCCTGCAATTTTACTGAATTCATTTATTAGTTCTAGTAGTTTTTGGTGGAATCTTTAGGGGTTTCTCTGTATAATATGTCATCTGCAAATAGTGACACTTTATAAGTAAAAATTCCTTTCTAATTTGGATACTTTTTGTTTCCTTTTCTTGCCTACTTGCTGTGTCTAATACTATATGGAAAAAAGAATGGCAAGAGTAGCCATTCTTTCCTTGTTCTTGATCTTAGAGGAAGAGCTTTCAGCGTTTCACCACTGAGGATGTAGTTAGCTGTGTGAGGAGATTCTTTCATAAAACAGTTTGGAGGTAGAAGGTAATACCCTGGTTTGGAAGGTGACAATGAAGCAAAGAGATGATCCGCTCCTCTATAGAAGAAATGCAAGGAGGGGCACCTGAGCAGTTCGGTCAGTTGGGCGTCCGACTTTGGCTCAGGTCATGGTCTCATGGTTCGTGAGTTTATGCCCCACATAGGGCTTGCTGCTGTCAGCCTGTCAGTGAAGAGCCGCCGTCCCCCTCTCTCTGCCCCTCCCCCACTTGCTCTTTCCCCAAATGAATAAAAAAAAAAGAAATGCAAGGAGATTTTAGGTGGGGAAGGGTAGTGTAGAGAAGGCAGAAGGTAGGATGGGTAGTAAGGGGCAAAATGGCAGGAAGCTGATTCTTACTAATAATTAGTAACCCTTACCCAGACTTATTCTGTGCTGGGCACCATCCTAACTTCTTTCTCAAGTGCACACATGTACCTTCCCAAATTATTTAATCCTTCCTTCTGCAGGGAAATGATGTGAAGTCGCTTGCTCCAGGTCACATGCCCAGTAAGTGGCAGTGCTGGGATGTGAGCCTACACCATCTGGCTGTCAGTCTGAGCTCTCAACTGCTAGGCTGCACTGCCCCTGGTGTCTTTGAAATCAGTCTCATATGCCATGTATGGTTATTTGTGGTTGGCAGTGTGAGCCTCCTTTCCCCCTCAGCTCCATGTCAGTAGAGATTGTCTGGTGGGAGTGTCTGGGGAGGGGCTGGGCTGCATGTTGGCATCAGCATTTAGCAGAGACACAAGAACAGACATGGGAGTGAGACATGAGGCTCACTCAAACTGCAGACGCCAGCAGGGGCAGGAGGCGGTCCCACGTGTGACCATCCCCAAGAAGCCGCAGATCTTGGGGGCAAATATTGGATTTCTCACTGACAACTAATCTGATGCCCCTGCAAACGTAATTTAAATTTCAAAGAACAGCATGACTTCAACTGGCATCTGGGTTATAGGAAGGCTCTGTGACTCCATTTCACATATCAACCCAGAGAGATTAAGACACTTGTCCAAGGTCACACAGTGACATGGGGTTTGAACTACCTGGCCTAAAAAACACCTGGAGAAGATTTGTGCCCTAAGAACACAGTGCCTGTCACCTGGGTCCCCAGGCTGCTCCAAAGCTGGCCAAGTTCACTTAGCCCTTTTTCTTCACCTATAAGCTGCCTGGATCTTTCAGGTAAATTACCTTCTTTGGCCTGGGAAAGCCAAAGGTGTTTCTTCATTTGCCACGAGGTATTACAACTAACAGATGGATGTGAGGCCTGCTCTGTACCCGGCCTTGGCCTGACCCCGGCGTGCAGGCCCAGCCGCTGCCCTGGAGGGGCTCACAGTCATGAGGGATGACGCTGCCATGGTCAGAAGGAAGCTGTGAGAGGATGTGGGCACTGCCCAGCCCCCAGAGCCTCGCCTGAGCTTCCCCAAAGACTGCCATCCTCCAGGAGCCGGTGCAGGAGTTGGGGAGGGTGGGGAGGGGGAAAGTGTCCCTCATTTTCAGTGATGGGATTTGGATCTATAAATAGTCTTCAGAAATGGAGCAGAGAGAGAAGTCATTTGCAGGTTTACATTCATTCAATAGTAGCCTTTTTCTGCCTTATGAGACAAGCTATTTGATTCTATTCAAACTGAAAAACTAAAAACTACCTTGATTCACCAACCGGTCTATTCTGCCCCCTCAATGCCTCTCTGGATGGGGAGTCGCATGTTATGAGGCCCTTGCCAGGGTGCATGTGTGGGCAGATGGCTGACTGATATGGAGGAGGGACAATGAACGCCAGGGCCCCTTCTTTCCTTCTCCCTCCAACAAGGCACCAGAAAAAGCTAATCAGCGTCAGCAGCCAGAGGGGAGAAATTCATTAGCAGATCTGGTTTTGCATAATTTAGTAGTTGGCATTAGCAAATTAAGTCTGCTTGGCTTTCCTCATTGTAATGGTCATTAGAGAAAACAAGAAGAAAACGCAGGCTCATAATCCCAGCAGTTTTCTGGAGATGATAATTAGTAACAGCAATAATAAACTGCTAATAAGACTTTGCAATTTTCCCTTCCACTCACATTGTCCTGCTTTTCCTCACATCTGTAGCAGAGGAAAGCAAGACTGGATCATTGTCCTGTTTGATGGACAGTGAAACTGAGGCCTGGGAGGCATGTGCAGCGAAGGAGGGCTTCCCTTAGCACAGGTCAGGCATGTCCGTGTGCTTGAGCTCGGGGCCAGTGTGCGGTCTCGGGAAAACCAGGCTCAGACAGGACTCAGGGCCATCTCAGTGGGAGCCTCAATTCTGCCTCAGCCAGAGCAAATCCTGTTAACAGCAGCAGCAATGATCGGAAAGCTGGCCTCTGTTGAGTACTCCCAGCACCAAATGCTTCCCGTGCCTACTGTCTCAACAACAGCCAGGAGGTAGGCTCTGGCATCAGCCCCATTCACCCGAGTGAATGGCTTCTTGGTCCCTAGGGAATCTTCTTCTCTAGGAGTGGCCAACAGGTGGCCAGGGGCTCTGCCTTTGTCCTGTGGCCCTTGACAAACCTGATTGGGCCAGGAATGGGCAACTGACAAGCTTGGCCAGTTAGAGCTCCTCTCTGGGACTTGCCAGGTTGGAGCTAAAGCAGGGGAGCAGCCCCCCTCTGGTGATGGCAGGCAGGGAAGAAGTCAGGAAGGCAGATGCAGTGATGGGATGGGGAGGGGTGGGCAGCACCCTGTGGTATTTGAGTCCTTTGTTCTAATTGTCCCTTAGGCACATGGGTGGTGAGAAGCCCCAGTGGCCCTCCTTTTCTGGTTTCTGTCTCTCTCTCTCCTTTTTTTAAAAATTTATTTATTTTGAAAGACAGAGAGAGAAAGAGAGAGCGTTTGTGCACAAGTGGGGGAGGGCCCAAGAGAGGAAGAGAGAGAATCCCAGGCAGCCTCTGTGCTGTCAGTATAGAGCTGGACGTGGGGTTTGAACTCATGTACTGTGAGATCATGACCTGAGCAGAAACCAAGAGTTGGATGTTTAACTAAGTAAGCTACCTAGGAGCCCCAAGTTTCTGTCTCTTGAAACCATGAGTCATAAGTTTGGACCTTACCTGGTGTCCCCCAGAAAGTATGAGGTGTGGCGAGCCTGCAGTCTTATTCCCTTCCACCACAGTATGCACAGCCTCTTCCCTCTAGCCATGTCTGGGGTCACCGGGGACAGCAGGGCAGACCTCTAGTTTTGATTTCCCCTGACAGTGGGGTCTGTAGGTCCTGTGTCCTGCAGAGGAACCATAGTGAAGGCAAAGTGCACTGAAACTGAATCTTCAGCTGAACCCTCAGACCCTAGTGTGGTGCAGGACTCAACCCCTGTGCTCGGACAGGACTGTCCGTGCTTGCCATGTGGGGCTTTGGCATTTCTGAGAAAGGAGACCATGGCCATCTTGGGGCTGGAGGGAAGGGGGAGATGAAGGGGAGATGAATCTGCCCCTGGCCTTTGCTCTAGACTCAGCCTGTGGCCATGCCTCTGGGGGTTCCCAATTCTCCTCTCACTCCTAGGCCTTCCTGAATGTCAGGAATCCAGTAAGCGCTCTTCAGGACCTCTCTCCTCCCCATTTCCCAAGTACTTTGAGGAAAGTCAGCCCCGTGCCCCTACTGGGCCACCGACTTCCCCCAGTCCAGCCTCCTGAGTAGGCAGCCTGAGGCGAGAAGTGCAAGCGGTTGGTACACAGGGGCTGCGGAGGCTCTGTCGTCACTAGTCCTTCTTCGAGCCCTCTATGCCTCCAGTTTCTAAATCCATAACAAACAAACAAAAAACAATAACAGTAAGTAACTACCTTACAGAATGAGTGTTAGGACTCAAAGGTCTATTACAAGTCAGTTGCAGAGCTCATTGAAGTCAATCAATGTTGATTCGTCAAGATGGGGAAACTGAGGTAAAAAGAGGGAAAGCAATTTCTCCAAGGCCACATTCAGGTCACAGGCGGGACAGGGCTGGGACCAGAAGCCAGCTGCCACCACCAGTGGGTTACCTCCTGGAAAGCTCCAGAGAACCCCCCACCACCTCACACCCACCCCCTCCTGCAGAGGCCTGAAGCCCTGGTTTCATATTTGGCAATGGCCGTGGGAAGGACATGAGACTGGGGAGGAGGATTCGTTTCTGAAGATGAGAGTTCATGAAGGGACTGAATCTATCCCAGTGAATCGGGCAGAGAGCTGGGATTTACTGACACTTCAGGAAAGGCCATCGAGCCTCCGTCAGCGTCCTCCGTCGTAGGTGCAGCCGCCAGGAGCCCCTTTCCTCAGTCCCCAGGTGGGAGGGATGCAGTTTCGGGATGGTGGTGGTGGCAGGGGTCTGGAGCTGACGGCCAAGAACATTGGTAGGACATCTTTGGTGCAAAACAGGTGGTTTTATTAAAGCACAGGGACAGGACCCGTTGGCAGAAAGAGCTGCCCTCGGGTTATATATATGCTTGGGAGTGAGGGGAGGGTAAGGAGAAAGGGAGGTTTCCAAAAGGACTCTCATGAGTGAGGGAGAGTGGCAGAGGAAGAGAGAGAGAGAGAGAGAGAGAGAGAGAGAGAGAGAGGGAGAGACTATCAAGCAGGCTCCACACTCATCCGGAGACTGATGCTAGGCTCGACCCCATGACCCGAGCCAAAATGAAGAGTTGGATGCTCAACTGATTGAGCCCCCCAGGTGCCCCCCAGAAAGGACTTTTATATGCTAAAAAGGACTGATAAGATACTGGAGGCCTTGCGATTGTTGAGCTAAAGTTACTTTTCCCTCTAGTAAGGCATCAACATGACGACAGGACAGTAGGGAGTTCATGGAGGAAGGTTTCAGTCTGCCTATCTGAAGGATTCATCAATTAGCTACAAGTCAGGAAGAAATTTAATTTTGTCCACGTTCTCTTCTTGCCTGTGTTCCCCATATCACTCTGAGGGGAGGTGATGTTAGGGCTCCAGGAAACGGAGTCTACAGGGAAGTTTGGCTATCGATAAAGTTGCTTTTTCCTTGTAAATCATTAAGATAGCTGTAAACCGATAGAGCCGCATATCCTGCATGACTGTGATCTCTAGCAATTTGTTTTTCCCTTTTCTTTGTTCTTGGGCAACCAGTGGTGCTTAAGGAATGTCGTACGTATCCCAGCTGGGGGACGGGGGTGTTAGCTTGTGCTCTGCCTTTAGCCTGGGGGAGACCCTCCCTCCTCAGGAGGACAGGGCAGCAGGCTCAGGCACCTGGCAGGTGGGTGTGGACTCACCCTGTGGCCCTACAGATAGACGACCACGGAAGGGTCGACCGTTCCATGCTGAGGGAGTTGCAGTGTGCACTCAGTGTGCACCCACTGAAGGTGAGTGTGCAAGCTGATTTCTGTGAGTGGGACAGGGTAGGGGCACCCCGGGAGGGCAACTGGCTCTGGTGACCTCGGCTGCTCGAAGAGAATAAGAAGCTGGCTTGCAGGAGGGTGAGGCTGAAGAGCTTGGGGGAAGAAAGACCCTTCCTTTTTAAAAAATGTTTATTTATTTATTTTGAGGGAGAGAGAGAGAGAGCGTGCGAGCGAGCATGGGCAGGGGAAGGGCAGAGAGAGGGAGAGAGAGAATCCTAATCAGGATTCACGCTGTCAGTACAGAGCCCTACATAGGTCTTGAATCCACGAACCTTGAGATCATGACGTGAGATGCTTAACTGACTGAGGTACCCAGGTGTCCTGTGAGACCTTTCTTTGTCTTCTATATCAGAGAATTGTTTGAATTTTTAATCAGTTATTTTGATTATTTTTACAATAATTTAAAAAATCAATCAATAAAAAATCTTTTAACAACACCCTGAGAAAAGGTCTTGAGGGAGAATAAAACAGTAGAGGGGGGTGGTCCTGAGGCCGTGCCAGGTCCCAGGGGAGGCGCTGGCCAGGGCTCAGGCATGCCCGGATGTCAGGGTGTGGCCTCAGAGAGCCTTGGAGGAGCGTCTACTCAGGTGGACCGAAGTCTCTGTAGTTCGCAAAGCACTGTCAGGTCCCATGTGTCACCAACCCACACCTGCCAGGTGGGCAGAGCAATACCCTCATCTTGCAGGTGAGAGAACCAAGGCCCCAAGAAGCTGCCATGGCTTTCCCAAGCTCACACAGCTGAGGAACTCAGGGCCCTGACTGGGACTCCTATTAGCCCGTACAGAACCTTTGGGTGACCTCAGTCCTGGAGGCACACAGCTGGTAGCAGAACCCCATCTCTCAGGTTTTGGGGGGTACAAGGCACAGGACCATGCCCAGAAGCCTTGGCTGGAATTGAGCTGTGGTCTCTGACTCCAAAGCCCAGGTCCTTCCACCCCTGCCCCGCTGCACAGAGCAGGTTAGGAACAGTGAGGGGGCAGTGAGAAGGCTCTGGACATGACGATGGGACATGAACGTGCATGTGGTTTGAGAAGTTTGATCCTCTGCATCTGGTCCTGTAGTACGGTTGCTCTGGATGATGTCATAGGGCACACACTAAGAACGAGCCTGGTGAGGAGCCCCTTGTAGGCCATGTGCCCATCTCTGGCTGACCAGCTTGGTGGAAACTTCTTTATGCTATTTATGAAAACCACAAAGAAACAAATTCTAAAAAACTCCCATCTCCTGGTGTCAGAAGGCACAGACAGCACCAGAAGAGGATTGCCTATGGATGTGGCTTTTTCTTGGTCACTGTCTTGAGGAATGTGTCCCCCATTCCAATCCTTCCTATTTTCTAGGAAGGCGTGGATAGGCGTGAAGTCAGGGTCCCCCAGTGGGGAGAACAGAGCTTTTCCCCACTGCACAGAGTTCATGGGAACCATCACTGATGCTGGACCCCAGAGCTAAGGGTCGGCGTGAACTTGGACCAGGCACAGCGGGGGAGTGAAGAACAGAGATCCAGTCAAAGAGATGGTCCATCATAGTAGGCATGGTTTAGTCCTTGAAGTCAGGATATTAGTCTTGCAGTAACTCTTCTCTTCACTTGTCTGTCCATCTGTCCACACATTCACCCAACACAAAGCACCTATTATCTAGTGCACTGCATGCGCTGAGAGGAGAGGCTGAAACAGGCAGTTCTTCCCTGGGTGGATTCACTAGTCCCTAGTCCCACCCCGGTTCCCTGGGCTCAGAGTCTGCACCTGGCCAGCCCTTCGGAGCACACAGGACACAGGGAAACTAACCTGCAACCCAGAGTCCCAGGAGACCGAGGTGGAAACACATATTCACGGATTAGTCACCAGTGAGAATTATAACTGGCAGGCAGAGGTCTGTATGGCCTGGCCAGTACCTTTCCTCCCTGCTGGCCAGTGATGCAGAAGGCCTGGTGGGTGCGCTGCGATGCCAATGGCTTGTGCATTGGGGAATGGCTGCCTGAGGCAGGCCCCGTTCCCAGGCTGGCCCTGCCTTCCTCTGGAACTTCTCCGGTCAGGCATTTCTTCTTTTAATGAACGGAAATGAGGCCACCATTCTCCTGGACACTACTCGGGAGGGCATGGTCTTTCTCTGTCGCTGATTTCCCCTCTCCTAGGCTTTCAGAGCCAGCCAGCCCCCCGGGACAGACACCTTCTGTTTTTAGACAGGTTAGTAGCACTTGTAATCAGGTTATGAGGGCCCATCTCTCTGGAGTGACAGTGCCTGATTCTGCTTTCCTCTGGGCAAATTTCATAGTTTAACTTTTAGAGAGTGATCTTCCTCCCTGTTTTCAAAGTGTTTTTTAACATTTATTTATTTTTGAGAGACAGATCATGAGCAGAGGAGGGGCAGAGAGAGAGGGACACACAGAATCGGAAACAGGCTCCAGGCTCTGAGCTGGCAAAAGAGCCTGATGCGGGGCTCGAACCCACGAAATGAGATCATGACCTGAGCTGCAATTGGTCGCTCAACCAACTGAGCCACCCAGGTGCCCCTTCCTCCCTGTTTTTGTCTTTGGGTGCATCCTGCTTCCCCTGAAGCACACCTCCACTTGGCACAAGCCATATAGAGATGAATAGCACACAGTGCCTGCCTGCCTTACAGTTGGGAGGGAGCGAAGGGCATACACATGAACACTGAACTACATCTAATGAACTACATTTCTGGGAGTCTCTTCCTGGCTCCCCCCACCCCCACCCCGCCCCATCCACTGGAGGCGTATTGTTTGCTTACAAGGATGCAGGCATCCAGTGGAAGCCATGAACATTCCTGGTTGGGGAACATTCCTGCAAATGCTGGGAGATTAGTGGGGGCCACAGCTTCGGCATCCCAGGGTGCAGGGCCTCTAGCTCATCTTCTCTTTGGGTGCCCCCCACAACTTTCCTGGCATTCCCCATTGTCAGGCTGCACTCCCTAGGTAATGTGAAGCCCAGGATAATGTGGTATCCCTGAGTAGTGTGAGCCCCAACCTCTTTTATGTCCTAACTCCATCTACACTCAGCCTGGAGGTCTTAAGGACTGAAAATGGGGTTACAATGTGTGTTGTAATAGTAGGCTATTTTTTGTGAGTTTGGTCTCTCTCTCTCTTTTTTTTTAAAGGTTTATTTATTTATTTATTTATTGAGAGAGAGAGAGAGAGAGAGAGAGATAGAAGGCAGGGTAGGGGCAAAGAGAGAGAGGGAGAGAGAATCCCAAGCATGCTCTGCACTGTCAGCACAGAGCCCGATGTGGACTTCAAACTCATGAACTGTGAAATCATTACCTTAGCCAAAATCAGGAGTCAGATGCTCAACTGACTGAGCCACCCAGGTGCCCTGATGCGTTTGGTCTTAAAGTGAAGAAATTGAGTTCCTAATAGTGCAATTTCAGGCAAAAAGTGGGCACACTTAAGCCTCCTTAGAGTTTCCAGTATCTCAACAGGCTGTAGAACTTCTCTCTTGCTGGTGGGACCTGGGGCAGATCATTTATCCTATCTGATGCTCAATTCCTTTGTCTGTAAAGCAGGAATGGAAAATACTAGAACCCACCCACAGGGCTGTTGTGAGGGTTAAATGAGGTGATATGTGTACAGGGCTTACAGCTTGGTCTTAGTGCTTGTGAGGGAGGGATTCAAGAAACAACCGCTCTCTTATTTGGGGGGCATGGCCTCTCTGAGTTGACTTTGTAAGGGGTACCTCTCTGTGCCTCTCTGTATCTCTGGCTGTCCATCTATCTTTTATTTTTACCCCCTCCCTAACCCTGGCCCATTCCTCAGGAAGTGTGGCACCACAGAAAGGAGGTGCTGCAGAGGGCTTTGGGAATCTCACTTCGTGGGGCATTGGGGTTAACTCGGGTAGGGACACCCCAGCCCAGAGAAGGCCCCACTTTCTTTTCATTAACTAAAATCTCTTCCTCCTGATGAATTCTTGTCAAGAAAATTGCTCTTAATAATTTATAGCTATTTTCCTTCCCAGTGAGTGTCTAATTCCTGGACAGCTGCCCTCATTGTGTTGTGGGTGCTGAGGAGGTGGTGATCGTCGGGGCTGGGGGGGGGGTGTGTGTGTGTTTGCTGGGGGTGGTTCCAGAAACCGGAAGCGGGGAGCTCCTGTTGCTTCCCTCTGGGCAGTGTGCAGGGTAGAAGCAAGTCCCTCCGGCCCTTTCTTCCCCCCTTGGCCTCCGTGCTGTGTCTGAAGTGGTGCCCGAGAGACCGGGCTGCTCTCCTCGGGCCCCATCAGCTGACCTGAGACGTGGGCTGGGAAGAGCATGGGGTGCTCTGCGCCTGCGCCCATGCCCAGAAGGGCCATAGTGGCACATCTGGGTTCAACAGAGCAATGTCCCCTCCCGTGTCCTGGCCTGCACTTAGCGCTCACACGGCCAGCTGTTGCTGAAACAAGTCTGTGAAACCATGTCTTTGATGAACTCGCTGTATTTTTATATTAAATATGTAAAAATTGCAACAAAATAGTTCATGTTCCATTTCACCTAAAATCATCCCCATGTCCTTGGCAATGGTAGCTGCCACTCGGACAAATTGTAGCCTGATTTTTGGGTATGGGAGAAGGGGTAAGAGTTTATGCCATTTGCCTGGCAAATCCTTCTTTGCCAGGCTGGGAGCTGGGTAAGGACGGAGGCTGTAGTAAGAAGGACAGAGCACATAGTAGGTACTCGGAGTGGCATGGTGTGGATACAGGAGAGAACACAGCTTTGCATTCAGACCTGGGTTCTAAAGCCAGCGTGTGCTTTGTTTTGTATTCAATCCAGGCGAAGCTAATTTATTTTGATTTTCCAATGCATACAACGGGGATAACCTCTATCTTGCAGCAGTGTTGGGAGGCTAACAGGCCAACTAGGATAGTACATCCAGTGCTCAGCAGAGTGCGAACTCTTACTAGATGCCAATCCCCTTTCTTTCTCTCTTCGGGTATTTGATTAATCAATCTGTACCAAGCTGTTAGTGGGGTAATGTGCCTCCTCCTTTCCCAGGGGAGTTTGCAGGTACCTTCAAGGATGAGTCTCCAGGATCACGGGCAGCAGCAGTACAGTGGAAAGGCACTTAGGCTGAGGAGCAGCTCCCTGGTGGGGCGTCACTCCTGGTGGCCTGGGGGGCAAGACTTAAAGTAGAGAGTGCCTGCCTTTGGGATTACAATCTCAAGTCCTCCAGAGCCTGGAGCCCTGAGCACAGGACGGCACCGTGCAGGTGGCGGTGCTGACAGCACGCTGGAGAAAGCCTGATGGCACTCAGCTTCATGGGAAAGCAACAAAACTTTATTGGCCAAATGAAACAGGTTTGGCAAAACAAACAAAGCAGAAACAGAGCCATAAATGCAGAGAACAAATTGACGGCTGCCAGAGGGAATTGGCAAAAAGGCGTGAAGGACAGTGGGAGGCACAGGCTTTCAGATATGAAATGAATGAGAACAAACAAACAAACAAAGCCCCCAGGGGGCTGCTGGCTTACAACCTCTCAGAGTGGGCAGGAGCAATAGTCACAACATGTAATGACTAGAAGGCTCGTTATGAGACACAAGCAGCTCCCCCTTTCAAGCCTCTCCATCCCCTGAAACTCTGGGTCAAGGGAGGAGTGGACTTTGTCCTGGGGCCCCGAGGCCTGAGCTGCAGCTTCTTGTCCATCATTTTACACCCAGAGTAACTGTCCTCATGGGCTCTGGTGTGACTTCGTTCTGGGTCTCCTTGCCTGGGGACCGAGTGGCTGAGCAGTGCTTGCTTCTAGGCTATGTGGGGTCCTTAGCATGTGTAGGTTGCTCCCGCTGACCCTGGGGTGCCCTGCCACCCCAAGATGGCCTGGCTTGGCCGCAAATCTGGGCCACTCTGCCAGTGGCGGTCAGTAGCCCAGGTTTCTGGAGCTCGTCCTTGGAGATCTGAAGCCTCTGGTGACAGGGGGTTGAGTTGTGCAGGGTGGTTTATGACCTTCTATGAGACTTGGTTTCCTGCATCCCAGGGGTGGACTGAATAAGACGCCAGTCTGTTTGGGACAGTGAGAATCATGAAGGTCAGGTACAAGGGTACATGCGTGGCTTACATTCCTTCTGGCCCACCTATTGCAGGTCAGGAAGGCCCTGTGACTGGTGACCGACCCAGCTCCAGTGATCACATCATGGGGATCATCTGGTCCCTGTCCAGTCCTCCTGGTGTGAAAGTCCCTCACGCCTTATGTGTTCCAGTGTGAAAAGCAGTTCTACACCTATACGCCCTGAGAGCGTGTTCACTGCCACCGGTCTAGGCAAGACAGGGAGTGTCGTGCTTACGCTTGGAGAAGACGAGAGGTCAAGGGGCTTACCTAAAATTATACGGAAAATCGAGGATAACGTCAGGATAAAAGTATAGACGTACCTCCGCAGCTTCCTCACCACCCTCTACCTCTTTCCCACATCTGCTGCCCCCTGTTGGGGAGCATGGGGTGTGAATGGACACATTTCCCTCCTGTTAAACAGCTAGAGGGGGTCAGTGAGCTGTGAACAGAGGAGAGGGAAACAGTGGGTGTTTGAAACCCAGTAAAAACCCATGTTTCAAGGCCCACTGTGGACACCAATCAGATCATGAGTGTCTCACAAAGTATACATCATCTATGATATGTTAGAGCCTCAAATGTTTCACTTGAATTCCTTAAGTGGAGGACCCAACTGAAGGACACCACACAAAAGCAACCAGATGACTGAGAGGAGACGGAACTCTGCAAAGCAAGTGGTCCAGTCTCTCCACCAAGTTTAATCACAGAAAAGGGATAATGTGCTGGATTACAAGACACGCAAGGAATGTACCGGGTATAATCAGTGGTCCTGGATTGGACCCTGGTTCAATGAAGTGGCTGTAAGCAGTTGGGAAAATCTGATTGTTGTTTATTACATGATATGAACATTTGCTAAAATGGAAGGGAGACTGTTAACTGAACAAAATAGGTCAGGAAATGGTATCAGACAAATCCAAATTGAACGACATTCCATAAAACTGGCCCAATGGCCATTCAAAATGTTAATATCATCAAGGCCAGAAAAACCAGGGGAAATATTATAATTTAAAGAAGATGGACAGAAGCACCTGGGTGGCTCAGACGATTAAGCATCTGACTCTTAATTTTGGCTCAGGTCATGATCTCATGGTTCATGAGTTAGAACCCCTCATCGGGCTCTGTGCTGACACTGTGGAGCCTGTTTGGGATTCTTTCTCCTCCTTGCCCTGCCCCTCCCCCCTCGCTGTAGCTCTCTCTCTCTCTCTCTCCCTCTCTCTCTCTCAAAAGAAATAAATAAGCATTTAAAAAATATAAAAAAGATGGGCAACTTAATTCAACCAATGACCCTTGATTAGACCCAGATTTTAAAGAAAAAAAAAAAAGGAAAGAAAGTCTAGCTCTGGAAAATATGGGGATGAGCCACCCAGACCTCCTCCCAAGACTTGCTCCCCCGCTGCAAGAAGAATAGCCAGCAGACAGCTTCTTAGGATCTGGCCTCGCTCGTGCCCTTCCCAGGGCGGTCGCAGGGAGTGGCTGATCCAGGAGGGACCACAAAGCCCATTCTGGCTCCACACGGGACGTTCTGACAGGCAGGTCTCACTCCAGGGAATCTCCATTGGGCACATGGAGGCTTCATCGGCTCCCGTGCAGCAGTTCACCTCTTTCTCTACCCAATCCTGCTCCCTCCTGCTTCCTTTCACGGGAGTAGACCCCTGATAAACATCTTGCACCCCAAGTGCCGTCACCACGTGTGCATCCAAAGAACCCAACCTGCAGCACCAACTCTAAAGGACTGCATTGGACAATCAGGGGATTTTGACTAAGGGCTGTATATTAATTAATAGTATTGTTTCCATGTTAACATTGCTGAATATGGCAATTGCTGGGTGGTGGTGTAAGTGGACTGGCCTTGTCCTCAGGAAACAGGTTAAAGCATTTCACGGGGAGAGGGCAACTTACTCTCAAATGGTTAATATGTATCTACATATCTGTGTTGCTACATTATCTACACAGATCTCCCTATACAGATACCCAGATACCTGGATGTAGACACATATGTATCCATACAGAAACCCATAATACTGGAAACAGAGACAGAGACAAATCAAATGTGACAAAATGGTACCAATCCATGAATCCAGGGGAAATGCTTACAGATGCTCATTATATTAGTTCTTGTAGGTTTGAAATTTTTCAAAATAAGAGCTGAGAGAAAAAAAATCAATAGCTATAGTATGACTTCATTTTGGTAAAAACAAAACATGTACATGTCTATGTGCATAAAAGGTCTGGAAGGAAGTACTTACTCTAAGGAGCCACCGTGGTAATCTCTGAGTGGTTGGAAATGTGTTATTTTCATTTCACTTGTCAGTATTTTCTCATTTGCTGAAATTCACATGTAATAAAAAATTACTAAAGTAATTCACCAAGGCCAATAGCAGGAGAAAAACGGGGCCTCCTGTGACCCGGGAGGGCAGTGGCCTGGGAAAGGAGGCCAAACTCCTTCACTTCCTTTCCTCCAACAAGTGAGATTTAAATTCCAATAATATCATTGTTTTTACTGACTGTTCGAGCCTCAGGCTGACACGGCACTGGTTTCAGAAAATGGAATCACTGAAGAGGAGATCAGTGGTGACAGATGAGGCCGGCCCGCTGGTGGGTGCGCGGGGCTGTTCACCACTGCGGGCCGCCCAGAGCTCTGTCTGTGGACACCAGCCACACGCTATTTCTGTTTCCCGGCTGTGTGTTGGTGTGGAGAAAACATATGAGTACTCTCTGGATTACATGTAAAACTGAATTTTTCACCTCTCCCAAGTGTCACTGAGCAACTGTCCGTTCTGATATTTCTGTAAGGTTTTTATTTTTTATTTTTATTTTTTAAAGTTTTATTTATTTAAGTAGTCTTTACACCCAGTGTGGGGTTTGAACTCATGACCCCGAGATCAAGAGGCATCTGCTCACACCCTCCTCAGGCATCTGGGAAGGCCCTGCCCCCATGGCCTTGCCCTTTCCTGTGGGCTTTCTCCCCGACACATTCATTAAAATCAAACCTGAATAAAACTACAAGTTTAATTAAAAAAAAAGAGTCACATGTTCTTCCAACTGAGCCAGCCAGGCTCCTCTTTGGAACCCCCGTTTTTTTTTTTTAATGTTCTATTTATTTTTGATACAGAGAGAGACAGAGCATGAGAGGGGGAGGGGCAGAGAGAGAAGGAGACACAGAACCGGAAGCAGGCTCCAGGCTCTGAGCTAGCTGTCAGCACAGAGCCTGATGCAGGGCTCGAACCCACGAACGTGAGATCTGATCTGAGCCAGAGTTGGAGGCTTAACCACCTGAGCCACCCAAGTGCCCTGGAACCCTTGTTTTTTAAATGTTTATTTTTGAGAGAGAAAAAGAGAGCAAGAGTAGGGGAGGAGCAGAGAGAGGAGGAAGGAGGACCCAAAGCAGGCTCCATGCTGACAGCAGAGATCCTGACGTGGGACTTGAAGCAACAAACCATGAGATCTCGACCTGAACCAAAGTCAGACTCCCAACCAGCTAAACCACCCAGGCACCCCCTCTGCTTTGTAACCCTTAAAAAGAACACTTTTCCTCTTCACTATGTTGCTTTCAGTCAGAACAAGTTTTCTCAGCAATATGAGTCTGAAGGGAAGATTATATTTAAATACTCCAGTGAGTGACTTAACATCCCTCAGCCCCATCGTGGCCCGAGGCCTACCTGGCGGGCTCAGGTGAGCATGGAGGGGGCACCGCCCTCAAGAGAGGGACTCAGGGTGGGCTTAATGATGGGTCTTTCTTGCAGGGAGCCAGGAGGACAGAGATGAGCAGTGTCAGAGAGGAGAAAGGGCTGGGCCCTGACGGAGGAGGGGTGGGAAGAAACAGCAGCAAACTGGCTGCACCAGAGCTAAAAGCAGGCCAGGGGCAGAGATGCAGGCAGGTGGGTGCTGGAGCAGATTGCGCAGGCCAGGGTTTCCCCTCCTGTCCCGCCCTCGGTCCCGGCTTCTCACCCCTTTCTGTGGCTCAGGGCTGCTTGAGGTCTGGCTGTCTTGTGTAAAACCTGCGTCAGTTAATTTACCTGCTGTTTTTGTGGCCCAGCCCTGGGAACAATCATCAATCGGCAAATATTTACCACCCTGTTATTATTTGCTAGGTGCTGGATGAAGCTTTCTTTGACAACCAAACCGACCTTTCTCTTATACTGTGAGGCACCGCCAACCATAGCCCAGCGGTCATCTGCGTTGATAAGCGTCTCTTGCTTCCCAGAGGCCACTCTCCTCTCGTTAGCTGGCCTGGGATGTCTTGGATGACAAACTTGTATGTGTCTGTTTCACATTCGAGGTGAACTTCATGAGAATGGGGCTCTCAGGTCTGTGTTGCTGGGATCCTGGGCACTGAATTGGGTCTGGCTGGGAGAAGCCCACACAACCCAAAGTGCAAGACAGTTACCTGGATGTGTCTGTGGTGCTGCAGACTCAAAATGTCCTGCTTTGAAATCATATGTTCAAACTCACTTCTGTTCATGGGGGCCTTTCCCAAGCTCTAGACGAGGCCTAGGACCTTGCCTTGTGTTCCTGCTGGTCCTTCTAATTCCTCTCCATCACTCAACACATTAAAAAAAATTGTTTGTTTAGCATCAGCCTGCGCTAAGAGCTTCTCCATTCGTGAGGACAGGGACCATGTCTGCTTAATTCACAATGGGATCCTTTCTACCTGGAAGCTGGTAACTCAATATTTGTTAAACGGATGGCAGAGTGAAAATTCAAGTCACAGTTGGAGAGGGAAGCCAGAAGCCGGTTCAGGAAGAGCAGCGGCCTCAAGCACAGGCATGAGGTCGAAAGTCCGAGAGAAAATGAGGGAGCCACAGTCAGATACGGGCTGGGAGGTGGGGTCAGAGAACTATTGTTTGGGCCATAAACGGTGGTCTGGGCAGGATGCTGCGATCTGACCATAGCGGGGACAAATCTCATGGTAAGATGGTTGTTTTAGTCCCTGTTGTCCAGCTTTCTTCAGGCATCCAGAAGCTACTCAAAACTGGATCCCAGGTGATTGACTCTGCACCCAAGGATTTTCTCTCTTGATGTGTGTGAAAGTGCTCAGCACAGACCTTGGCACTTCGCAGATTCAGTAAAGGATTCTTGATGCTAAAACCGACAGGGCAAAGTTATATTAGCCAAAGAAAGAAAGACAGGTGTATCTATTAGGGTTCTCTGGTTACAAGTAAGAGAAACTGACCTGGCTAACGTACACAAACACTTAACTGGAGGAGAAGTGAAAGAAGCAATCTTTGAGACGGACAGGAATGAGCACAGCTCTGGGAATATGATATCAGTCCTCAGTCCTTCTCTCACTGGCCCAGCGGGGAGAGGCTCCTTGACAGTCCCACCAAGTCTGCATGCGGCGGAAACGGGTTTGCCAAATGAAAGGGGTGTGCGTGTTCACACTCTCAGCCTCTGTGCTGACTCAGCGAGAGTCTCTCCCCGCATTGGCTGGGATTCCTTGCCTGGTCTAGTGACTCGTTTTTCACATCCGGTTGTTGTCCTTTCCCCAAAACTTGGACTATATGCCTGAAACGTTTTGGCTTTCTGGCCTACCCTGATCTGATTTCCCTTGTTTTGCATTTTGCATCCATGGATCCAGCCTTCTTACCCTTAGTTCCAGAAACTGACCCCCTCTCTTGTCTGGGAGGGGAGATCAGATAAATTCACAGAAAATTTGAACTTTCAACAACCATAGATGTGAGCTAGAAGTCAGAAGCCAAGAGCAGAAAGATATATTGTCAATGGTGAGTGAGTTAAGGGTAGCTTCACAGCCATAGCCTAGACTTCTCTGTTTCCTGGACAATACATTTTTGCTTTTAATTATAGAAGTAACATATGTTCATGAAAGAAAATCTAGAAAGTATGTGAAAGTGAAAAGTACCCACCCCAAAACACCCACCCATTTATATTTTAGACCCAAGTCTTTGGACGTCTAGTTTGGCTGGGGAGGCAATCCAGCAAACTGGTGGAGAGCGTGCCCTCTGGAGCCCCGGCGCTGCCAGTGAGCAGTTCTGTGACCTTTCAGTGTTGATTAGCCTCCCTAAACTTCAGTTATCACCTACTGTGAAGAAAAGGCAGAGTGATGTTTGTTATGTAGTAAGTACTTAATAAATCTTGGTAAGTGCTCAACAAACATTTAATTATATTAACATCTTATGCCCTGTCTATGGTGCCATGCTGCCTGGCCCAATTCTTTCCCTGAATTCCTTAGGCAACTTTCCATCTCAATCCTGGCCTTCTGGGGTACCATCCATTTATCTTGGGGAATAGTTTTTTTTTTTATTGGACCCACTCCATGCTTTACAAGCAGAGCTAGCATCCAGGAGATTACGTGGGGCAATTTGGGCAGGAAGTGGGGCACGGTTAAAGACAAAGTGTGTGGACGAACCAACTCAGCATTATATTGGCCCACAGCAGGTCGGCTCTTACTGCGGTCCCCTTTCAGTAGTAGCTCCCTTCCCCCCTTTTCCTTCAGGAAGGTCTTCTCCTTAGACATTTGAAGGAGGCTGAGTAACGTTTTCTGGTCCTACCTCTCCTACTCTACAGGATAGTCAAGTGATCCAAGCTTAGCCAATCAGAGTATTCCAACCCACTGCCTTTAAAAAGTGGCCTAGTAACCGGCAAATGGTCTCAGCTAGACCCACTAGATTCTTCTCAGGACTTTGTCTTTGGAATCAAGGCTGCAAGGATGTAAACATCACTTGCAGTGTGGAGGACGCCCGCTTGCAGGGAGAGAGAATGAGATCAGTACCGAGAGGTGCACAGATGAGGCTGCAAGTGTCAGGTTCTGGGTTCCAGTCCCTGAAGCCCCAGTTCTTGCAGGACTTCTGAATTCTGTGAGTTTTCCCAGTAATCTTTCCAGCCGTGTGAGCCATGTAATCCTCCTCCCCATTTTTTTTTTTTTTTTTTTTTTGCTTAACTGAATTTCCTTTTGCTTAACTGATTTGTATTGGGCTGTTATTTCCAAGTCAGAGTCCTGACTAATACAGAAGCTTTGTTTGTAAAGGTGCGAAGACAGTTGTGTAATCATTTTGTAATTTTGTCCATTCTGTCTCTGATGAGCAGGAACCTTCTCCCCAAGTCTGTAGCACTCCCAGCACAATGACCAAGATCAAGAGAACCCCAATCTTTTGGGGCTAGGGCTTGCTGATTATTTATTCAAGGCTCCCTGGAGTTACTCTCTGTCTTATTGATTGCTGATATGCTCTGCAGCATTCACTCCATCGAGCAGAATTGAGTCTACCAGCCTTTGGAGTTATTTGAAGAAACTGTGATCCTTTCATCTCTTTTGGTTTCCTTGGAGCTTGTTCTATTCCCTTTCATCTCCAGCTCAGCACTATGAAAATGTGTAATGGCATAAGATCCTGGAGTCTCGATGCACATGAAAGCATTTAGGCGTATTCTGAGCAATCAGAATTAATAATGTGGCATCCATACCCTACTTGCTTTATCATCTCAGGCTTCTTTTTTTCTTTCTTTTTTTAAAGCATGCCTGGATAAATGGACATCACAAGGAAGGCTTGTGCAGTACACCCCGTCTGGTAGAGGTGCAGGAAGAGGGCTGGTGCCATGGAGTCAGGGACACAACAGGCTTCCAGTTTATTGCCAGCTTGAGGATTCCCCTGCAGTTGGAGACTGTCTTCCCATTGTCTGGGAAGTCTGCCCACCTTCTCATCAGGTTTCTCATCTCCTCCTTCAGGAAAGTGCACAGAACACTTCAGAAAGCCTTCCGGCTTGATTCCATTCAGTGCCAGTATGTTTCTTACCTGTGCTTTTAAAATTTCTTCGAGCCCTTGGTACATTAATTGGGGGCATGAACAGTGTATCCTTAGATTTTCTTTAAGAACATCATAGAAAAAACAAGAGATAAGGGGCTCAAGGCCAGTTTAATGGGTTCTGGGGTATGTCTAGATTTCATCATCAAGGTGAGGATATAGAACTGGAGAAATAGACTTTGTGGTGTGTACTTTCTAGGACAGAAATGCTGAGAGAGCTCTGACCAACTCAGGGTTTTCAGTTTCATAAAATTCATAAGAAGAAATGAAAAAGGATGTTTTTCCTACTCTCTATTTATTTCTGCTCTAATCATTAGTAATTTTCTTTTTCTAATAACTTTGGGTGTGGTTGTTATTTTTCTAGGTCCTTGAGATGTGAAGCTAGGTAGTTGATTTGAGATCTTATTTAATGTAAGCATTTATGGCTATAAACTTTTCTCTTGGCACGCTTTCACTGCATTCCCTAAGATTCTGATAGGTTGTGTTTTCATTTTCATGTGTTTCAAGCTACTTTATAATTTCCTTTGTGAGTTCTTCTTTGACCTAGAGTTGTTTAACAGTGTTGTTGAATTTCCACATTTCTGTGGATCTCCAGTTTTCCTTCTGCTGTTCATTTTAGTTTCATTCTACTGTGGTTGAAAAAGGTTGTTTGTATGATTTAAGTCTTCTTTAATTTGTTAAAACTTGTTTTGTGGCTACCATGTGGTCTATCCTGGGGAATGCCTCATTGCACTCGAGAAGAGGTGTATTCCAACAAGTCTCCCTCCTCAATTAATCTGTAGTCAAGCTCCTCTAAGGTCGTGAGGCCTCTATCTTAGTGTCTGTCCTCACTGGGAGCTGCCTCAGTTTAGAAACAATCTTGCTAAGTCGGTTCAGAGAGAACCCCCTGCACTTCACATCTGGTCACCCTCAGTCTCTAATTGGATTCCTCACCTGCCTCCATCCCCCCATTGATGTCTGATCACCTTGGCCTGCCATCAGCAAGAATCCTGGTCAAGTGTGTTTACTAGAATTTCTTCTTCCCTCTGATATTTCCTGTTAGTAATTTTCCATCCACTGACCCCCACTCTGCTCCTTGGCTATAAATATTCGATTGCCCATGTTGTATTTGGAGTTGAACCTGGTTCAATACTGAAATTTATTTTTCGTGATTGCAAGAGTTCCTGAGTAAAAATTTTTTTTCTGTTTTTACCACGTTAACTACTGATAGACTTTATTTTTCTTTAACATTGGGAAGAGGATTTTCTGAATATTCCCATAGATATAAATGTGCAAGTGACTTTTGGCTTGATTTTTTGGCATTTGCAAATATAAATGCTACTGTCATCATTTCATTGCAAACCAGTCAACCAGTCATATCTGAACAACAACAAAAAAAGCAGTCAAGACTTCCAACCAATGCTCTACAGGGCCTCTCGAGAGTTCTAAGGGGTCAGCCGAAGTTGCGAATCCACCAAGATAAAGTGATAAGGTGATAAAGAGAAAATCTTTAAAACAGTCAGAAAAAGAAGCTTATTATATATAGAAACAACAAATGGCCACAGACTTTCTGCCAGAAATGATTCAAGCCAGAAGACAATAATAATCCATCTTTAAAATGCTGAAAGACAAGAAAAATCTGTCACCTTAGAATTATATAACCAGCAAACATGTTTTCCAAAAATACTTTTCAGACAAACCCCATGAGACCCATACTACAAATTGTACAGGAAGTTCTTCAAGCAGGAAGAAAATGATACCAAATACACACTTAAATCTTCACAAGAAAGAGTGCAAGAAATAGTAAATATGTGGGTAAATATAAGAGATCTCCTTTTATTAATTAACATTTTTGTTTTTTAAAGATAATTGGTGGGTGCCTGCGTGGCTCCTCCGGTTAAGCTTTCAACTCTTGATTTCATCTCAGGTCATGCTCTCACAGTTGCGGGATCAAGCCCTGTGTGGGACTCCACACCTAGCATGGAGCCTGCTTAAGATTCTCTCTCTTATCTCTTTCCCTCGGCCATTCCCCCATTTGTGCTCGTTCTCACACAAAAATAAAACAAAATAGAATTGAATAAAATAAAGTATGAAAAAAATAATTGAGGAGCAATTGGTTGACTCAGTCAGTTAGCGACTTGAGAGCGACTTCAGCTCAAGTCATGGTCTCACGGCTTGTGGCTTGAGCCCCACTTAAGGCTGTGTGCTGAACGCTTGCTCAGAGCCTAGAATCTGCTTCGGATTCTGTGTCTCCTTCTCTCTCTGCCCCTTCCCTGCTTGTGCTCTGTCTCACTCTCTCAAAAATAAATAAATGTAAAAAAAATTTTTTTAAGATAATTGAATACTTAAAGCAAAAGTAGTAACAATGTGTCATGGGCTTTTAGTGTAAGTAGAAGTAAAATGTATAACAATAGTGGAAAGGGTCGAAGGGAGAAAAGGAACTGCTGGTATAGGTTCATATATTACATGTGAAGGGAAATAAAATTATTTGAAGGTAGATGGTATAAGTTAAAAGTGTGCACTGAGAACCCTAGAGCAACCACTTAAAAAAGAAACAAAGCTATAATAGCTGATAAGCCCTTAAGTGAAAATAAAATGGAAAATAAAGAGTGAAATGGACAGATGGGACACATAGAAAATGGATAGCAAGATGGTAAATTAAAACCTAACTATTTACATTAAATGTAAATGGTCTGCATTGTCAAGGATTCAACGTGCAGGTCTATAGTCATTACACTGTCAAGGATAAAGTGGATAATTTCATAATGATAAAGGAGTCAATTCAACAAGAAGATAATCTTATATGAGTTATGCATATGAAAAACTTCAAAATTCATGAAAGAGAAAATGACAAAAGTGAAAAAAGAAATAGGCAAGTCTACAGTTATAGTTTGAGATTTCAAAACACTTTCCTTAATAATTGATTAAAAAGCAATAGTTATATAGAAGACTTCAATAATGCAATGAAGACTATCAACCAACTGTGCCAAATGATATTTACAGAACACTACACTTAATAATTACAGAACACAAATTCTTTTAAATGTCAAATAAAATGTTTACCAAGAGAAACCATATTCTGGGTCATAAAATGAATTTAAATAAATTAAAATGACAGAGATCATACAAAGTGTGTCTTTTAACCACACAAGAATTAAACTAGAAATCAATAATGGAAACATTGCTAATAATAGAAAAGTCTAAAGCCAGTGATCAAAGCTTCCACCTTAAGAAGCTAGAAAAACAACAAATTAAACTGAAATCAAGTAGAAAGGAGAAAACAAAACTATAGAAGTGAAGTCAATACATAGAAAATAGACAAACAATAGAGAAAATCAATTAACTCAAAGCCTGGACCTTGGTAAAAATCAATAGAGTTGCAATCTACCTGGACTGATAAAGGGAAAAGGAGGAATTTCTAATCAAGAACAAAGGAGAAATCAACAAAATTAAAAGGCAATACTGAATAGGAGAAGATATTTGCAAATGACATATCTGATAAAGGGCAGGTATCCAAAAATACTTAAAGAACTTAATACAATTTAACACAACAACCAAATAATCCAATTACAAAATGGACAGAAGACATGCATGGGGAATAAGTTTAGGAATTCCCTGAGCCTACACTGGTGGGTTAACAAGGCACAAAGATTAGAAACCCATAGGATGTTCTCATCTAAAATTGGGTAAACAAGATTAGGTAAATAAGTATAGGTAAGGCGGAGCAAAAGCCCCAATATAAACAGGGTGGGGCAAAGGCCCCAGTATACAGCGAAGGTATATGAGGTAAACGAGATTAGGTATCAGGGTGGAAACACCCCCAATTTAGTACAATAGCAGAAAGCTGCTTTCACAGGAAGGAAGGATCAAATTAGGTAAACAGGGCTATAGACTGCTGCAGGGCAAAGTTGCCCAGAGTGGAGCTAATTAGCAAAACAAAGGTGTCTTGTAGACCCTAAAGTAGCTTGCTGTCTTTCTTGTCCCCTAGACCAGTTTAGGTAAACAGAGGTGGTACCTCAGGTCTGCTGTGAACTACCTTCTGCCCAGTGCCAGGATTTTGTTTTGTATTAACCCAAACACCTAACACCACATATCTTCAAAACTCCCTTTCCCTCACGCCCATGAGTTAATGTTCACAGTTTCATTGTCTCTTTGTGCACATCTATCACCACGTTTGTAAGGCTTCTGATCCTAAAAAAAAAAATGGAGCAAGGACCCTTAATGGAGGCTCTTGTCTTCTCCCGGACATTAGCCATTTTGGCATTTTAAATTCTGTGTCCTGCTTTCTTGCTGGACAAGAATTCCAGACCCAGAGTCTATGACACACATGAATAGTATTTCTCCAAAGAAGACATCCAGATGGCACATGAAAAGATGCTCAATACCACTTATCATCAGGGAAATGCAAGTCAAAACTACCATAAGATATCACTTCACACCTGTCAGAATGGCTAAAATAAAAAACGCAAGAAACAACCACTGTTGACTCTCAGGAGAGAAAAAGGAAACCTCCTTGCACTATTGGTGGGAAAGCAAACTGGGGCAGCCACTGTGGAAAGCAGTATGGAAGTTCCTCAAAAATTAAAAACAGAACTACCCTACAATCTAGTATTCACACTATTGGATATCTACCCAAGGAATACAAAAATACTAATTCAAAGGGAGATAAGTACCCCTATATTTATAGCAGCAATATTTATAATAGCTAAATTATGGAAGCAGCCCAGTGTCCATTAATAGATGAATGGATAAAGAAGATGTGGTATTTACAAACAATGGAATATTATTCAGCCTAAAATGAATGAAATCTTGCCATTTGCAATGACACGCATGTAGCAAGAGAGTATAATGCTAAGCGAACTAAGTCAGTTAGACAGAGACAAATACCATATGATTTGACTCATATGTGGCATTTAAGAAACAAAACAAATGAACAAAGGAAAATAGAGAGAGACAGAGACAAACCAAGAAACAGACTCTTAACTATAGAGAACAAACTGATGGTTATCATAGGGGAGGTGAGTGGGCCGATGTGTGAAATAGGTGATAGAGATTAAGGAGAGCACTTGTCATGATGAGCACTGGGTGATGTATGGAAGTGTTGAATCACTATATTGTACACCTGCAACTAATATAACACTGTATCTTAACTATACTGAAATTAAAAAGAAAAACAAAAAGAAACAAAATCATAGGAGGATTACTTTGGCAATACATATACTAAGAAAAAAGGAAGGGACATCACAAGAGATCCACAGAAATATAAAGGATAAAAAGGAGATTTTATACTAATTTTATGCCAATAAAATCAGTAACCTAAATGAAATGCCCAAATTCCTTGAATTCCAGAACAACCCCAAGAGGAAACAGAAAAACAAAATAGCTTGATATCAACTTTTAAAATGAATTTCCCATTAAAAGTCTTTAAACAGGTTTAATCATGGCTTCACTGGTAAATTTTATCAAACACTTAAGGCTGAAATAATACCAATTCTATGCAAAATCAGAAAATGCAGGAGGAAGTAAAATACTTCCCAACTCATTTCATGAGGCTAGAATTGCCCTTACATTGAAGTCAAAGACATCACAAGAAACTTTATAAACCAATATCTCTCATCAATATAGATGCAAAATATCATTAGCAAAGTATTAGAAATTAAATCTAGCAGTATATAGAAAGTATAATTCACTATGACAAGCGAATTTATCCAAGGAAAGTAAAGTTTGTTTATCGTTTGGAAAATCAACAATACAATTTACTGTATAAAAAAGAGGGAAAACATAAGATCATCTCAATATATGCTAGGATAGCACTGGATAAAATTCTATGTAATAAAATCTCTTAGTAAAGTCTGAATAGAAGGGAACTTCATCAACCTGATAAAAAGTACCAATGAAAAATGTATATCTAAATAATACTAAATGGTGAAAGACAGATGCCTTCCTTCCAAGATCATGAACAATAAAAAGATACCTACTCTCACATTTCTATCCAAAATCTTGCTGAAAGCCCTAGCCAGTGTGGAAGGCAAGAAAAAGAAATAAAATGCATACATCATGTAAAACTGCTTTTACTCACAGATGTTATGTTTGTATATATAGAAAATGTAAGGAAATCTATAAAATGCTAACAGAATAAGTGAGTTTTGCCATCTTGTGTATAAAGTCAGTATACCAAAAAATTAATTGCATTTCTATTTACGAGCAATAGACAATTAGATATTTAAATAATGAATTGCTGAATACAGAATATAATTTGGTTTAAATGTTTAAAGAAAAGAAGGAGAAGAAAAGCAGAAAAATTTCACAATGCGTGTATCTGATATAGGACTTGTCTTCAGTGTATATATAACTCTTATTGCACCATATTAAGAACACAGCCCGATCTAAAAAATTTTGGCAAAATATTTATATCAGAGCCTGACCAAAGAAGATATGTAAGCACGTATAAAGAAGCACAGCATCACTAATCATTGGGGGAATAGAAATTAAAACAATGTGGTATCATACTCATTAACATGATTAAAATTTAAAAGACTAATCATTCTAAGTAGATTAAGACACAGTAGAGCACATGGAACTTTCATACTTTGCTGGTGAAGTTGAAAATGGTACAAGTTTGAGAGAACAATTTGGCAATTTCTTAAAATGTTCCACACGTACATAGACATGATCTAGCAATCCTACTCTTTGATATAGATATGAAATATAAACATATATGTCCACACCAAGACTTGAATGTGAATGCACACAGAGCCATTCTTAATAATAGCCAAAAACTGAAAACAATCCATTGTTCAACAAAAGAATAAATAAACTAGGTATACTCAACCATGGAATATACTCAGTAATAAAAAGCTATGCACTATTGATAAATACAGCAACATAGATCAATGGGAACATTATCTTGAGTTAAAAAGCCAGACATAGGCTCCATAGCTTAGGGGTTAGAGCACTGGTCTGGTAAAAAAAAAAAAACCAGACATAAAAGAGCTCATAACATACAACTCCATTTACAGAAAACTCTTGGAAATATACACTATGGGGACAGAAAGCAAATCAGTGATGCTAGGGGTTAACAGAAGGTGCTCAGGGAATCTTTTGTGGTTTTATATTTTGATTGGTATGTGCCTACAGAGGTGCAAACCTCATTCAACTAGGCACTTAAATTATATGCATTTTGTTAAACTATAATTATGGTTTAATAGAATTAATAAAGAATTTCATAATATCTGTGGGTTTTGAAATCCCGATATGAGAAACTAATCTAAAGTCATCATGGGTTGAAAGAAACCTGGAGATATCTCACAGAAGCAAATGCAAATCTTTGTGGATGGAATATACTCACATCCACAGTCATACCACAGTTATAAAGCCTTTTCACAGATGCATTCACAATAAAAAGAAAATTAACAGCAAAGCCACCCATGAAAACCAACTACTGCATGCATAAGTCAACAGAAAGAATAAATAACAAAAACTCTCAAGAAATTTTGGTAATGAAATTATGGAATACATAATACAAATTATGTATAAACTTGTTTAAAATAGAAAAGAGAATAAAAACACAAGAAAAGAAAAGTGTACCATAAAAAGAAAAAGATAGATTTGGAAAAGAATTAAATAGAATTTCTAGAATAGCCAATAAAATAGTTCAAATTAAATACTCATTGGAACTCAAGAAAACCAATTACCATGAATTAAATAAAGTTAGATACACCAAAACAGAATATATAGCACATGGAAAATATAAAGAGATGGAAATATTGAGAGATTAAGAGACATGAAGAATTTTTCTATAATGGAATCACATGGAACCACAAGAATAATATAAAATAAATTCATATGTAGATACAGGACATGACAGAATAGCAAAGAATGTTGTATAATTATTAAGAGGGAAAAGAGGTTATAAATAAAGGAATTTAGATTCATAAAAGAAGCCAGGGGTGACTGGGTGACTCATTTGGTTAAGCATCCAACTCTTGGTTTTGCCTCAGGTCATAATCTCCTGGTTCATGAGTTTGAGTCCTATACCAGGCTCCATGCTGACCGTGCAGAACCTGCTTGGGATTCACTCTCTCCCTTCCTTTCTGTCCCTCCCCTGCTCATTCATTCTCATTCTCTCTCTCTCTCTCAAAATAAACAAATAAACTTTAAAAAAAAAAAGCCAGATCATCTAAACACTGAGAGAAAATAACTGTCAATGTAGACTTTTATACCCAGATAAACCATCATGTGATAAGGAAGAAGAAATAGATTTTCAGAAAAGCAAAAATTGGACAGATCACTAAGCAAAGTGTCAATAAGTAACTTCCAAAGGAAAGCAGAAGGAATGTGAGCCAGATGTAAGGTCTGGGATGCAAGAAGATATGAAGAGCAAATGAACTGAAAACCATGGAGCAAGGTCTAAATATTCATTATAAATACAAAAATATTGACCATTTGGGGGGATATGTAAAAAACAAGTTAGAACTAAAATAACTTGTAAGATGGAAAGGGGTAACTGGAAAAAGGCATTGTATGATTCTTGTTCTGTTCAGAAAGAAAGTAGATATATTAATTTCAGACTTGATGCATACATAGGAAAATGTGAAGGTCAGTCACAAAAGTAAGAAGTAGGTATTTAACTTCTAAGCAATATAGGCATGCGAATGATAAAAATCAAATTCAGGACCTCTAAGGGATGGGGCTGGAGAGAGGGAGATGAAACTGGGAATTGTTAAGCAGGGCTCTGGGTAGTGGGGGCTCACATTTTTTTTAATGTTTATATTTAGAGAGACAGAGTGAGTGAGAGTGAGAGAGAGAGAGAGAACAGCAGCACGAGAAGGAGGGGCAGACGGAGGGTCTGATGTGGGCTCCATGCTGACAGCAGAGAGCCCGATGTGGGGCTTGAACTCACGGACCATGAGATCACCAGATGAACTGAAGTCAGACGTTAACCAAGAACCACCCAGCTGCCTCCACCTCCTCTGCTTTTTTTCTTTAATGTTGGGTGCCCACTATTCTTTATACCTTTTCAGAGGTCTGAAGTATTTCTTTAAAATAGAATTCAACAGCTTCTGGTTATTATTTTTCAAAGCCTTTAATCTCTTTACAGCAGTGATTCTCAATCAAGGTTTATTTGAGCCTTCTCCCCAGGGGACATGTAGCCATATTTGGAGACATTTTTGGCTGTCACAAATGGGGGTGGTGCTGTTGGAACCTAGTTTGTAGAGGGCCAGAAATGCTGCTAAACATTTCTGTGAAATGTATGCAGAACATTCCACCCATAACAAAGAATTATCTGGCTCTAAATGTTAACGGTGACAAGTTTGAGAAATCTCATTCTTTTAGGATAAGAAAACTATTTTTTAAAAATATATTTTTCTTCCTCTCCCTTCTATTTATTTATTTTTTAATAGTTTATTGTCAAGTTGCTTTCCATATAAAACCCAGTGCTCTTCCCCACAAGTGCCCTCCTCCATGTCCACCACCTCCTTTCCACTCCCCCTTCCCCTTCGACCCTCGGTTCATTTTCAATATTCAATATTCTCTCAAGTTTTGCGTCCCTCTCTTTCCCCAACTCTATATCCCCCTTCCCCTTCTCATGGCCCTACATTAGGTTTCTCCTGTTAGACCTATGAGTGCAAACACATAGTATCTGTCCTTCTCTCTCTGACCTATTTCGCTTAGCATGACACCCTCGAGGTCCATCCACTTTGCTACAAATGGCCAGATTTTATTCTTTCTCATTGCCATGTAGTACTCCATTGTGTATATATACCACATCTTCTTGATCCACTCATCAGGTGATGGACATTTAGGCTCTTTCCATGATTTGGCTATTGTTGACAG
>NC_043715.1:34916653-34940568 GCF_006229205.1 Suricata suricatta | reverse complement strand
TGTTTCCCTGATGATGAGTGATGTTGAGCATTGTTTCATGTGCCTATAGGCCATCTGGATGTCCTCTTTGGAGAAGTGTCTGTTTATGTCTTCTGCCCATTTCTTCACCAGGTTCTTTGTTTTTTGGTTGTGGAATTTGGTGAGTTCCTTGTAGATTTTGGATAGTACCCTTATCTGATATGTCATTTGCAACTATCTTTTCCCATTCTGTCGGTTGCCTATTACTTTTCTTAATTGTTTCCTTTGCAGTGCAGAAGCCTTTTATCTTGATGAGGTCCCAGTAGTTCATTTTTGGTTTCATTTCCCTTGCCTTTGGGTTGTGTCGAGTAGGAAATTGCTGCAGCTGAGGTCAAGGAGGCTGTTTCCTACTTTCTCCTCAAGGGTTTTGATGGTTTCCTGTCTCACATTCAGGTCCTTCAGCCATTTTGAGTTTATTTTTGCGTATGGTGTAAGAACGTGGTCTAGTTTCATTCTTCTACATGTTGCTGCCCAGCTCTCCCAGCACCACCTGCTAAAGAGGCAGTCTTTTTTCCATCAGATACTCTTTCCTGCTTTGTCAAAAATGAATTGGCCGTACATTTGTGGGCCCAGTTCTGGGTTCTCTATTCTATTCCATTGGTCTATGTGTCTGCTTTTGTGCCACTCTCCCTTGTATTTAAAAGAAAATGAAACTCTATTTTGCAAATCATGAGAAGCAGAAATGATATCAGATAGTGACTTCATTCTCAGCACTTTTCATGTACATAATTATTTTCAGAAAGTAAAAATGCTTGATAAGGTCTTTAAGAAAAACATGAACTTTGTAAATAGGTAGTGTTAAAAATTAATTTACCTTTGATTGATTGATAAAGTGCCATGAACACAGCAGCAACTACTATGGGTTGAGTTTGACTGGAATTTAAGAGGAAGTTTCTATGAAATAGTTAATCACTTTCATTTTCTCTATCTCCAAGAAGGGACAAAAAGATAACCAAGAAAGAAGCTGTTTATGCTCTTGTTTTCTTGTTAGTGGCACATTAGTATTCGACAGTGGTACCGTACTAAATTCTGGGGCTGCTACTGATATGTCGGCATTAAATTCTGACTTTACACATCTGGCATGCTGCCTAAATGCAGCTCAGTGTGTTAAAGTGTAGAGTACAGTCCCACAAATCAATGCTCTTGAATTGTTAGTTTATGTAAACCTGCAATTATAAACAGTGTGCAATCACTTTCTTTGCCTACCTGATGAGGGGAAGAAAGGCAAGCTGTTTTTCCAGGGTGAAGGGGTGAAAATGCCAGCTTAAAACAAAAGCATCCTCCAGCACATCCTTTAAGACATGGCTTTTGATAAAAACAGCCTCTCTGTGTACCTTTTAGCCTACTTACTACCTGAACTGTTCAGGGAAGTTCCTTTCTTTTCACTGACAGACTTGGGAGTGTCTTCAGATAATTGGTTTGGTGTTTTAGTATTTTCTTAAAATTTCTGTGAGCATTTGTGGGTAAAAAGGAAACAAAACAAGAGTCATGAGGCCCCTAGTAGAAAGGCAGCCACTCTAATCTCATGGAAAACGAAAAGTTTCAAGCAGCACAGTCGCTGACTGCCATCTAGCAATTAAACAGGGCAGGATGGGGAAGACCAGAGACTCTTTTTTTTTTTTTTAAGTTTATTTATTTATTTTCAAAGAGAGAGAAAGAGAGAGAGAGACAGAGACAGAGAGAGACAGAGAGAGAGAGAGAGAGAGAGAGAGACAGAGAATCTCAAGCAGGCTCCACACTGTCAGTGCAGAGTCTGATACGGGGCTCTAACTCACGAACTGTGAGCTCATGACCTGAGTTGAAACCAAGAGCCAGACACTTAACGTACTGAACTATCCAGGTCCCTGACAGAGAGTCTTTTGATTCTTTTGCAGAGATCAGAGTACAAGGATCAGACACTACTCTATTTCTAGAGGCTAAGGCTTGGTGGATTCATATTAGAAAAGGATTTAGGACACAATTATATCCACAGGGTAAAACAATGTCAGCAAAGTCAGCTTCAAATTCAAAGGAAAAATGTATACCCAGATACAATTAATAATACAACTTTGTCTTCATACCAGGTAGCCGTGGATGTCAGGCAGTTATTGAAAACGATTTTAGGAAGAAAAACTTTCTGGGGTTGGTCTTTCAATTTATATTTTGGCCAAAATAAAGCAAAGTAAAAAAAAAAAAGCATTTCCCCAGGAAATCTCTTTTTTATCACAACAGAAAAATCTGTATAGAAATGTTTTGGCCACATTTCTCATTTGGGAAGAGGGTGGTTCTGGACATGAAATGCTTGTGTTTCTTTTCTCAGTGACAGTCATCTCCACCTTTTTTTTTTTTTGAAGGGGGATTCCATTGCTTTCGGGATAAATCAGTTGTCCCGAGTCACATTTTCATGTAATGATAGAGTTGTAACAGCCCTGCAGTCTAGAAACTGTGACTGGAAATGTGGAAGATGTTGACTGAATTATGGGAGCACCATAAAGAATCTGAAAGGAATTTTACCCTTTATACATTTCTAGATAAAGTCATTTTCCTCAAAGGAAACTTGATGAATCACTTAAAAGAGGCACAATTCAAGGGTTAGGATTTAATTTAATCTAACCTACATTTCGAATGTAGAATCAAATTTTAATGTTTTGCCATACTTGGGAGAGAATGGATCAAGTGTTTTTATCTGTGGCTAGGGAGGCTAAGACAGCTGACAGGTACTCATGTTGGAAGAAGACCAACGCTTCTTATTCCATGCTGCCAGATTCAAGATGATATGCCCTTGCTTTGAGGTTCTTTTGCAAACCTAAAATATCATATTCAATTTCATCAATTACTTTCCCCCTAGGGATAGAATTAGGATACGTCATTGTCCTTTTCTAGCTTTGTATTAGTTATCTATAGCTGCATAACAAATTACTCCAAAATTCAGCAGCTTGAAACAACACATACCAGCTTGGATTTCCGCATCGGTTATCTCAATGGCATTCGAGGTCTTTCACAAGCTGCAGTCAAGGTGGTGTCCGTGGTCATCTCAGGGCTCCAGTATGGAGAGCACTTTTTCCAGACGTGTTGCTGGCAGCATTTCAATTCTTTACAGGTGGTTGGATTAAGGACCTCTGTGCTAACTGTTGGCTGGAAATCCCGTTTCTTGTCACATGGGCCTCTCCAAGGAGCATCTCAGCTCATAGCAATTGACTTCTGTCCAAGCAGGAAATCACAAAACTACTAGTATGTGAGCAAAACAGAAGCCGGTCTGTCACCTAATCTCAGAAGTGACAGGTCACTTTTTGGCACATTCTATTCATTGGAAGCAGGTCCCCAGATCAACTGAAAGGCAGGGGCTGACACAAGATTGTGAACACCAGGAGGCAGGATCCCTGGGAGTCATCCTAGAAGCCTCCTACCATAAGCTTTATTCATCTTTTTTTGTATTGAAAATGAATGAGGAAGATTGCCTTTAGATTAGGGATGTGAAAAACAGGGCAGTTGCAGCACGGTTACTATTGTTACTTGGATGCACTTTCAGAGCTAAACTGTCTTCTGAGGGTCTAGAAGGAACTCCCCCACAATTCACGTGCCTATATTTTGGTTCAAAGTTGTGAATATTTCTTTTAAATATTGCTTATACAATAGGACAGTCGTCAGTGGAAGAATAGAAGATTTTAAAAGCATGGTTCAATACCTAGATTTCTGATGAAAATTCCTTCTACCGATCAGCAATTACTCAAAATGTTTCAGTATAGTATGTACCAGCTGAGTGGCCTGCTGACACCAGATGTTAGAGAATGACAAAGCTTGGCAGGTGAGAGCACCTTCAGATAAAAGCTGTTTCTTGATCCTAAATAATACAGCTCTGTAACTATTTGCAGAGACGGAGCAGGGGTAACTACTCTTTCTTTCGTCTTTCTTTGCTCCTTGATCTTTGTCTACATGATTATAAAACTCAAGAGTTTTTTGCCTTCCGTTCCTTTCTCCTCAGTGAAATCTACTCATCTGTCCTTGCTGAGCAGTGGCTGTGACGGTTGTGTTCTGCATCTCAAAAGGACATGTGCTCCCATAGCCCACTCTGGACGTCCTCGCTGTCATTTAGTGACTGGGTGCAGCAGACTGTATTTGCAGGCAATCGAACACACATTTTTCTTTAAAAACAATTTTTTTTTAGTTTCACTTTACTTAAAAGATTAACCTGAAAATTTAAACGGTGTTAATAGCCTAAAGATGCTCTTATTTTTTTTTAATCATAACTAAGATTACTTTACTTTGGAACTACGGGATAGGAAATGCCAACTTCGTCCTACAAGGAAATGAGGCCTCTTGGGCACTTCTGGAGACTCTGCAAAGTGAGGCAAGCAAGGAAATCAAAACACAAGTTTTGTTTCCAGCTCAAGGGTCATATTCCATACTGTGAAGTGTCAAATCCAGGATTAAACATACAAGAATTCTTCCATGGTCTGGAAAATCAACTCTAAAAAAATGAACTGCTTTAAAAAAAAAGTTTAGCTTTTTGGGCTTTTGTAGTCCTTAAACCAATCACAGAAATATACAAAAAAGTTACTCCAAAAAGCAAATTTAGAATTTTTGTTACTAGTAGAGGTATATATAAGACATGGAAAATGGATTTTGCAGGGACCTAAAAAGATATCTGAAGTCAACTTGTGATAATAGCTTAGAACTTAAATCACTGTCCAAACTCAAGAGATATAGCACACAAATCTTTAATTTCTGGAGTATACATTATTTCCTTTAGAGTAAAAAAACACAAAAGCAAAACACTGAAGCTGTTTTTATCTAGTGCCAAGCCTATAAATTGTTAACATTGTTTATTAAGAATTCACAGTAATTGTCTTGCAGTTTGTAGATGCCAAGAAGTCATGGCAACAAAATTGTAGAATAGTGTTACATAGATTAAAAAAAGGTAAAATATAATGGTTTGAAAAAAAATTATTATAGAATAAATTACATTTTAAATCAGAGTGGTAGACAGGTTTACACGGAGTATCTGTGGGCTGCTGTTTAGAACTGCTTGACCTTGAGAACGTCCAGCCAGCTAAAGCGGGGAAGAAACAGCGAAGGCAAGGAAAGGACTAGTTCAGAGAGGCGGGAACTCTCTCCTCTTCTCTGGGCCTCAGAAAATAAAGTTGGAGCAGATCATCTTTCTTGGGATCTTAAAAAAACCCAAACCCAAGATTCCTTCTAATCATGAACAATATAGCACACCTCTTTTTGTAAGAGGGCATAATCACCTTTGAGAATCACTCCTGGAACCACAATTAGGCTTTTTTCCTATCTTGTCTCCTCAGTTGACACACTCTGAAACCGGAAAGCATTCTGCTCTTTCAACAATTGCAGAACAATAAATATGTTCAGAAGCAGACACTTAGGAAGTCCTTTTAATGCCTAATAATTACATGAAACATGACAAAGACAGACACAAGAGCTGTTACCAAGTCAAAGTTAACGAAGCCTTTTTAATCTCTTGTGATGTGGAATGTGGAAAATCCTTTGCTTTTTGTTAAACCTTTAGGTTGAACACTTCCCCCCACAAAAGGTACATCACACTTTATTCATACATACTTCAGATGTTGGGATTTGTAGGTTTCTTGCAATTTGTGGGCACTTGAGGGTTGTTACCTTGTGCTAAACTCAGTCACAGATGGAAGGTAACGACAGTAGAGGTGTCCTTGAGGCCGTTCACGAATTGAAGATCTTCTCCCCTCCAGATCTGCATTTTCCACTGTATGTAACTAACAACTGGCTACTATATTCTGTGAAGGGTGTAATAACTTCCACAAGATGGCTAAAGTTCATCTCCATTACTAAAATTTATGGCTTTTACTTTTTTTAGTAAACAATTTGTCGAGTTTTCTCACTGACCTCAGAGATAGACTATATATGCAGCAATTAGCATTATGCTGGCAATAATGCCTGAAAATTAGCTCCATTCTCTTCTCTTCCTATGGCGTACCGCCAAATAACTGTTTGACTAAAAAACAAATGAGGCCCCGCCCCCATCTATAGTTCATGGCAGTTCAAGGCTGGCTTCGCCAAGACGGATCATCTGGCTCTTCAGTTCTAGCCCTGCAGAGACTAACTCATCAGAAACCAGTGATCCTGGACCAAATTAAGATGTGCCTTCATTTAATAAAAATTTCCCATTTAGAATTCGCTCTGCATTTTGCATCTTTTTTAAAATTCTGAGGAAATGTTCTGTATAGAGACCCTCTCTTTCTTTAGTTGAAGAGAAAACTAGCTTCTGCAAGTAAGTTTGGGTTTTCTACTGTGGAACACAAAAACTGTTTCTTTTGTTTCAGTAGCCAGAAAAGTTAGAACAGAATTTCTTGTCCAAGATTTACTTGCTGAGTTGCCTGAAACTATGTGCTTCTGTGCTGTTTTAATGTTAAATGTCTTCTTTAAAGGCTCTATTTTGTAGGCTTCTTATGGCCTTTTAAAAGAAAACAGGGCACAAATTTCAAAAATAAAAATACAGTTATGTGACTCAGGAAGCATACTGTATTATTTTCTACTATAAGGTAGGTGTTAAAGATGAATATAACAGCTGTTTTTATAATGGATATAATTTTACACAGAAAATATGCTAGTTTTCCTTCATCATGAAGAATGAGACCACAGTTATTATATTAAATATTTACTATGCTGTTTAAATGTTGGTTGGCTACTAATACTAGAATGCCTATTCAACATAGCTACTGAAAGAATTTCTATCTAATCTGGCTCTGGTTCATTAGTTCAATGAATACTACATTCATTAAGTCTTTCTACCTCCCCAAATTGTATTTTTAAAATAGGAAATTATGCTGCCTTAAAAAACAACTTAAGTCATGAATATACTATGTATTGGTTTTCCTATCTCCTGGATATTAAATTTTAAAAAATAAAAAATGTGATATAAGAAACCTGTTGAAGGGGAATCATATATGTATCATATTTAAGGTCCCAGTTTTCACTAATGTGAGAAAATGCATGGATGTGATATCTTAAAAAAAATCAATGAAATTCAGTGAAACTTCAATTTCTCATTTCACTGAGAATTACTATAAAATATATAAAAAATGAGAATTTATCTCTCTTAAATGGCATGTCTGTATTAGTTATAATTCGGTAAATGGTTCCTTTCCATATATGTTTTAAGATGAAAAATCTCAGTGTAATAACATGATTGAAGAATCATGTAACAATGTATATTTTAATATAAGATTTGTGTAGTGATTCGGAATAACACACAATGAAATACTTATCATAAACTAAATGCAATAACAAAAAGAAACAAAAGCTATGTACACTTTACCAAGGTGTTTACAATAAGTTATAATGTGGGGTTCCATCACAGCATATTTGTATACAAAGCCACTAATGTGAACACTGAAATAAATCTGTCATGTAGGTCTTTAATCTTGATTTAATAAAGCTTTGTACAGTATCAAATAATATCAAAAGTCTAAAAAAACACAATGAGTTTTTATATCATGTTTATAAATTATTGTTTATATACCATAAAAAAAATAAGGTCAAAAGTGCAGTTTAAAAAAAAGTGGAAGTTGTTATTCTTGGTAAGAACTAGAAAAATGTATTGTCCCAAGTACGAAGCAATCTGAGGGCTTTTATAGTTTCTTAGGAATTTTCCTTTTACTCTCACCCAACCTTGGTCACCACATGCCATTAAGATAAACCAATACAAAGGGAGCAAATCGTTTTCTTATAAAAACAACAGGGAACAGAAATCTGGTGACGAGAAGGGCTGGAAGTAAACATAACTACGGGCTTCCTCCAAAATGAATTAAGTACCTCGCTCACAGGAATGAATGGGCTATCGCTGAATGTGACCAAATTGGGGAAATTTCAAAAGATGTCTAGCAGTTTTAATCCTTTTTAAGTTTTTAGTCATAACTGGCAAGGGTGCATACATCCTAGGATTATGAAATCTTCTTGTATAAGTAAGACAAAATAGAACCTCCAGGTGATAAATCATATCATTACCATTCACAGACACTAAAGACTAAGGATCCAGTAATCAAAAGGTAGCAGTACAGAAATTAGTCAAGAAGAAACAGATGGGCGGAACAGAACTCTGGGTCTTAACTGGCACTTACCACAGTAACTACTTATATTCTGACAAATTCTAGAACAAATGCTTGTATTGAAATATGCGTGGCATGTTAACCACTTATATTTATTCAAGAAACAAAAGTGGTAAAATCATGAATTTATAAAACAAGTTAAATTTAGAGAAAAGAAAAACAAACAGAATGTAAAGAAAAATCTCCTTTTTAAACTTATCGTGGGATCAAAATGTTGACAAGCTGTCTCGATCAAGAGCAGTTTTCCTGAAGCGGCCTGAGCCTGGCTCAGCTAACTACTCGGCTCCTTAAACGCTATTTAGTGGGTACTTTGTGTAAGTGACACCGAGCAACAGATGATTATTACTATTTTCACTGAAGGGAGTGAGTTCCTTGGTCGGCTTACCATACAGACTGCCTGAGGTAATAAAAACTCCACCGTTACAATAGGTTAATGGGAAACGAAAGTCCTCCTAGTTTCCACAGGAGGAAAGGGTTGGCTGCGGAGGAGAACGGGTGCTCTGTAGGCTGCATACGTACATACTTAATATTTAATGTCCCCTTTAGTAGAAGATTAAAAATCGATGGATATGGATGCTTGTGCAGAATCCTCTCGCCCCCTGACATAAATTTCACAAGGAATCTCCTCCATTACTCTGTCTTCTAGGGCTTGTTCAGGGCACTCATGTGCCTGTTTGAAAGTGTAGCTACTCTTTTTGAAGGTGCTATTAAATGTTTTCATTGGCTGTGGTTGTGCAAAATCATTTCGGAAAGGCAGTTCCATGGAACTCAGGTTGGTCCTGCTCTGTTTGACGCTGGACGCCTGGGACCCGCAGTGATGGTCGTGAATGCACCGGGAGGCGGTGGACGAGCGCCGCATCTTCTGGTAGTTGTCCAGCTCTTCCGACAGGTCGGCCAGGTCTGCAGAGATCTCTTTGTCCCTTAGTGAGAACAGTTCATAATGAGGAGGATCAAACACTTCCTGAAATCCAGTTTTATTAAAAGCAGTTTTGCAAGCCATGACCTTTTTTCGAGGCTGTTTCACTTGTACTAAAATAGAAATAATGAGAAGGACCAAGACGATCCCTGATGTAATGCCAATAATTGTTCCATGAGTTTTAGTGATTTGTTCGAATAGTCCTGCTTTTTTCTTTTCTGCAGAAAGAGAAAGAGAAACAACGAGGCTTTCAAAATTCATTAGTGAGTCCTGTCCCACATCGGTAAGGTATTTTTAGGTAAAGCAGAACACGTGGGTCTGTTGGACCACAGATGATGCCACCTAAAATTAGGTTTTTGAACAAATAAAACAATCACATTATGATTTCTGGTTAAACTAGCCAGTCGCAATGTGGTTAGATAGATTACATAAAAGAAAAAGCACTTGGTTTTTTATTCAGAAGGTAAATGAATTCATACAATTTGCAAATTAAATTAAATACATGAACATAAAGAAAAAGCCAGGGGCCCCTGGGTGGCTTACTCCGTTAAGTGTCTGATTCCTAATTTTGGCTCAGGCCATGATCTCACATTTCTGAGGTCGAGTCCCATGTCAAGCTCTGTGCTGACAGCATGGAGCTTGCTTAGGATTCTCTTTCTCTGCCCCTTCCCTCTCCCCTAGCTCATGTTCTCTCTCTCTCTCTCTCTCAAAATAAATAAACAAAAAAGGAAAATGCTAAACAAATATGCTTATTCTATCAAGTTTAGTTTTCTGTTCTATGGTATATCTTTTTACTTTTTTTAATGTTTACTTATTTTGAGAGGGAGAGAGTGCACATGAGTGGAAGAGGCGCAGAGAGAGAGGAAGATGGAAAAACCCAACCAGGGTCTCTGTACTGTCAGCACAGAGTGTGATGTGGGGCTCGATCTCATGAACAATCCATGAGATTATGACCTGTGTTGATGTCACGAGTTGGACACTTAACTGACTGAGCCATGGTATTCTGACAAACTGCCACATTGAAGTATATCCATCGTCAGTGATCAGGCAACCCACTCAGGTATGTTAGCACAAGCGACCGTTTGAATGGTTACCTACAAATACTTCAGGTGCTTAAGACAGCCATATTAGATCATATTAACTTCATAGTAAGGTATTTACTGAACTCTGGGAGAATAAAAGGGAGATGAAGTTTAGGAGTGAGACAGTGATTTGATAATGTTTGTAGGTATTCAACTATTACCACAAGTCACATTTACCTTAATTATACACTAGAAAGACAGCATAGAACATTTTATAAAATGAAAAAAAAGCAGTTCTTACGAGTCTGCTTTTGCTGCTCTTTAAGACTGAACCTGTCAGTATTTATTAAACAGCATTTGTATTTAATTAAAAAATACTACCATTTTAAGTAGCTTTCTTAATTATTCTGAGAATAAGGTATCTTTACAATATGAATAGAAAATAATGAAAGAAATATTATAGCAGACTTATGAACAACTTAAAAAACACAGTTCATAAAAACGAATGCTTTTGTTGAGAGTATTTCTCTTTGTTTTCACCACATACCAGAGGTCTATACTCTATCTAAAAGAAACATTTACATTCTATCTTTCCATTTATGCCAAAGCAGCCACTGCTAAGTACAGTTGTAGAAAAGAGCATTTTAAATTTCTCTTAATGAAGGGCAACAGCCACTTTTCTCTCAAAAAGTTGGCCTTGGCCAGTAGTACACTCACCTTTACAATGGTTTTCATCCCAAGGGTACGCACAGTTCTGAACACCATTACAGACTAAAGAATTATTGATGCACATGTTGCTGTGGCAGAAGAAGGTGCTACCTGTGCAGGGAGCTGCAGGAGAGAAGAACGGTTTGTTACTAAGAGCTCATCCTGGTTTCTTTACACTTCCTACCATACAAACAATAAGACAAAGGCTGATACTCTCTGATATGGTCTCACCTAACTTTTACTTAAGGATGCCCAAGTGTCATTTTCGATGTAATGAGGATATGAATATATTTGCCATGGGTCTTATGGAACTAGTATATAGCCTGGCAGCATTCCAAACTGTTAGAAGAAAATGCTGGTCAGGACGTGGAGACCCTGGAGCCCTCGGCGCACTGCTGTGGTAAACAGGACGGGGTTTCCTCAGAGATTTACACAGATTCCCATGTGCTGCAGCAAGTCCATTTCTGGGTACGTATTCCAAACAACTGCAAACAAGGATTCAAACACGCAGCGTACACCCATGTTCGTGGCAGCATTTTTCACCAAGCACACAGCAGCGTCAGTCCGCCAGAAGGTGGAAACAACCTGAGCATCTGCTGACGGATGACTGGATAACCACAGCGTGGTGTACACATATCTAATGAAATACTATTCAGTGTTAAGACTCAGAAGAAAATTCCAACAAATGCTACAACATAGATGAATCTTGAAGGCACTGTCTTGAAGAAGGCCGGACACAAAGAACAAACACGGTAGGATTCCAGGTATATATAGCACCTGGAGCAGTCAACTCATTGGGAGAAAAACAGGACAATAGCTCTCAGGACCTGGAGGAGAAGGGAGTGGGGAACGTCTAATGGGAATGATACAACAGTTCTGGAGACGGATGGTGGGGATGGCTGCAGGAAAATGTGAACACACCTAATGCCAGCAAACTATATACTCAAAAATGGTTAAAATGACCAATTTTATGTTACGTAGATTTTATCACACACAAAAATAACTCTTTGGAATTTCAAACTTGAAATGTTTTAAAAACAGTTAAGATTTATGGAACATGTACCAGGGGACTCTGTATTTTACATAAACTGTTCCTTCAGCCTGAAATAGCTTCTCCTTTCCCTCCCTGGTGACCACCTGCTCGTCCTTCAAGATCATCCGGAACACTGCCTTCTCTGAGACCCCCCCCAGCTCCCCTACGCAGCTCGTGACCCCGTGTTCCCGTCGTGCTCTGTGTGTGCTTCCACCGAACACTTCTCCTATGGGTAAATGTTCGTTACACAGGATTACGGCTCAGTGTGTTTACTGCAGCTGGAAAATAAAGTCCTAGATCAGAGACAGAGGTACCAACATAGTAATACCGTGTATTTCAGTGTAAAGACACACACACACACACACACACACACACACACACACACACACACACACACATCTGAAAGTCAATGGGAGCAGGGCAGCTTATTTTTTTTCCCCACTCAGAAAGACTGTAGAATTATGACAGAAGCCCCTAAAAATCAACTAACCATTTTGACTTCCAAAAATATAATAAAACACAATGTATTTACTGTCTAAAAAATTCTACATTTTGAGAAGATACACGTCTCATCAAGGAAGGCAAACTGAGCACCACTCTATTATGCTGACAGGCCTCGGATGGTTTTATATTTTCTGTTTAAAACTTTCTTTTCAAGGTGTGCCTGTGTGGCTCCGTTGGTTAAGCACCTGACGCTCGATTTTGGCTCAGATCATGACCTCACAGTTTGTGGACCTGAGCCCTACACTGGGCTCTGGGCTGACAGGGCTAAGCTTGCATAGTACTCTCTCTTGCTCTCTCTCTCTGCCCTCCTCCATCTCATGTGTGAGCACACACGCTCTGTCTCAAAATACATCAACATTAAAAAGAGTTTCTTTTCAATATGAAAAGAAATATCTAAAATTTTATGAGATTAATAATAATTGGATTTTCTCCCCTAAAAATATCTTTTTGAAGGGGGGTGATGGTCATAGAGGAGGGCACTTGTGGGGAAGAGCACTGGGTGTTATATGGAAACCAATATGTCAATAAACTATATATTAAAAACATAAACATACAATGAATCTTACTAAAATAATAATAAAGTTAGTTATTTCTTTCCCTCTAAAGAGAAGTCCCTCTCTTTAGGTTAAAATCATAGGAAGCTTTGGAATACCTAACCACATTGTCTACCTGTATCATCAGTAACAAAATGGACAGTCTGGTAAAAAACAAACAAACAAACAAAAAGCCAAACACACACACACAAAACAAAAAACCTGACAGTTAGGTATCCACCTGCCTGACCTTTTGTCTATTTCTCAATTTGGCTCTGAAAATGGACTATGAAAACAGGGTCCCCCAGGAAACCCTATAAACAACATCTGATATTTATCAAATATTTATTAGACTTATAATGTAGGTCAATAGACATCCACTGCATCACTAATCATCAGGGAAATGCAAATCAAAACCACAATGAGATATCACTTCACACCTGTCAGAATGGCTGCTATAAAAAAGACAAGAAATAAGTCTCAGTGGAGATGTGGAAAAAAGGGAACATTCATGCACTGTTGGTAAGAATGTAAATTGATGCAGCCCCTGTGGAAAACAGTATAAAGGTTTCTGAAAAAATTAGAAATAGAATTACCACATAATCCAGCAATTCTACTCTTGGGTATATATCTGAAGAAAATAAAAATACTAATTCAGAAAGATGTATGCACCCCTTACAGCATTATTTATAATAGCCAACATATTGAAGCAACCTAAGTGCCCATCCATGGATGAATCAGTAAGCTATGCGAGTGTGTGTATACACATACACACAATGAAATATTACTGAACCATAGAAAGGAATGAAATCTCGCCATGTGTGACAACATGGATGGACCTAAAGGGTATTATGCTAAGTGAAATAAGTCATAAAAAATACCCATGATTTCATTTACATGTGGAATCTAAAAAACAATTGTACAAACAAAACAGAAAGACACAGAAACAGAGAACGAATGGTTGCCAGAAGTGGGGGTGCAGGTGCGAGGTGGGATGAAATAGGGGAAGGGGATAAATAAGTAAGTCATGGGGATACAATGCACAGCTTAGGGAATACAGTCAATAACATTGTAACACTTTTGTATGGTGACAGGTGGAACCTAGACTTATAGGGATGATCATTTTATAATGTATGTATATGTCAAATCACTGAATATAATATCGTTCCTTAAATGCATGTCAATTATTCTTCAGTTAATACAAAATAACATCTGAAATTTGTTTTGCTAATAGAAAGCAAGTATAATCTTTTTTAAAAAGTTTATTTATTTATTTGTTGAGATAGAGGGGAGGGGTAGAGAAAGAGTGGCAGGCAGACAGAGAGAAAGAGAGAAAGAGAGAAAGAGAGAAAGAGAGAGAGAGACACACAGACAGACAGACAGAGAATCCTAAGCAGTCTCCGCACTGTCAGTGCAGAGCCCAATGCAGGGCTCATTCTCATAAATGCCAGGTCATTACTTGAGCCCAAATAAAGAGTTGGATGCCTTACCAACTGAGTCACCCAGATGCCCCGATAATCTCTCTTTAAGGAAGAATTTTCCAAAGGTAACATTCAACCAAGTTTTAATTTCAGCAGGCTAATCTATAGTTAATCATTATGAACTAGGATTTGTTTATCCTTCTTCCCTTCCCACTATAAACTAAATGGAACTTAGGTATGATGCTTTTCTATATACAGTTAAATATTCTATGCACTAAACTTTTAGGCTTGTTTATTTGCTGGGCACTTAACCCACTTCAGTTCAAGTATAATAACACCTAGGTGACTTTGATGACTAACGAATGTAAAATAGCTAAGAACTGAATAGCTTGGGAAATCATGCTATGAAGCAGATAATGGAAAAAAAAGGATTAGTAATTAATAAAAACTGTTTGTTATTAGTTAACCTGTATACTTTAAGATTTTAATGAACTCCTTGGGTCTCTGTTTCCTTTTTTTAAATGAATGGGATAGACAGGCATCTCAGACTGCTGGTTCCAAAATCAATGAGATAGTGGCCTCAATCACACTGATACTTCTATTCTCAGAAGTATCATGTATGTAACAAGTAATTTACTCAGAGACTGAACCCATCATATGTATCATTTAAATTACTAAGTAATTATTTCATGATTCTTAAAACAATGATGATGTCAAAGCTTACTGTAAGGGCAATACATATGAGCTATATGAATAAGTCATTAGGTTGAGGGCAGAAAAGCCAAAGAAAACATAGGATGGTGGGGAGCCTGTGCGGCTCAGTCAGTTAAGCGTTGAACTCCTGATTTTGGCTCGGGTCATAATCTCATGGTCTGTGGGACCGAGCCACGCTCTGGGCTCTGAACTGACAGCGTGGAGCCTGCTTGGGATTCTCTCTGAGCCCCTCCTCTACTGACGCGGTCTCTTAAAATGAATAATGGAACTTAAAAACCCCCAACAACAGTATGGTAGTATTTTATTTAAGCATGCACTTAGCTAGTGTACCAACTTCAGTTGTGTCATGTATATTATAAAATTATACCCATGTGTGCAGTTTGACATGACAAATGGCCTATAAAACACACAGTATGTTTGAATTCCTCACTTCAAAAAACTGGTGTTTTTTGGTTTTTTGTTTATGTATCATACCACCAACCTAATCCATACCATATCACATTACCTGCTGACCTCTAATTTTACCTGTCTTACCAGTTCACAAATGAGAGTACAAGACGAACCGAGTGAGGTTATGAGCACTAGTGTGGCCTCTAGGCGTGCTGGTTTTGAGTCAAACTATCATTAGCTCTGAAAGTTTATCCATAGAATGTTGTGCGACCACATTTTGATGTCTTTTTATAGTCTCAAAAGTGGTAGAAAAAGAGGTTTTCTGCTCAGAGTTTCTCACTGACTGAACAGTAAGTGGAAAACACCCTCATGAGGTTATTATAGAGTTCTTCTTTACAACTGCTCTCCACATGATTCAAAGCAATTAGAAAGCATTGGTGATATCATCAGGTTTTGTTTTGTAGAAATACATTATACTCACAATTACAGATGTATTAAGCTCTATGGATTTTCAGTGGGTAAGCATAACTGTTTATGATGAGAATCAAAGCATCAGTTACTGACCTGGGATGCTAATGACATGCTTCAATTACGACCTTTAAAAAAACAGCTGAATTGTAGCAATTTATAAGTAAAGGGCAAAGAGAAGAGCAAAAATAGTGCCAGTTATGACCTGTTTTCTACTTCTAGCCTGAGGACTTTGTCTTTTCCCTTTTACTCACTACTGGGTCATGGCATGAGAAAGAAGGGTTAGGGTTTCAGTCCCCCTCCCTTTCTCATGACATGTGGCAATGATGCTGAAAGATGGTCTGTCTTTCCACTAGGCCTGCAGGGGCCTGTAGGCAGTATGTCACTGAAAATCACATTATGGATTTATTCTCATAAAAATAACTTCTGCTGCTTTCACAGTTATAGTCCTAGAAATTATTTTCCGAAAACTGTATCCTGTCTGAAAGAGTGAGGAAGAAGTCAAACATACTGACTGACTGCTATTCTGTATCATTCACTTTAGCCAAGTTATATTATCTTATTCATATCTGTAATCCTCAATGGGTAGGTATGAAGTACCTCTCATGCAGAATTAGTCCATTTATATAATCCTTTTCTGAAATATTGATTGCTTTCATGGATGGATCGTAACAGTCACAAATTATTAAAAGCTTAGAGAAAAAAAAGTTTAACAATTTGAATTAATGATGAGCATATAAAAATGTACGGTTTGGAGCTCTCTAATATGATGAAGGAGATTTCCCAGGTGCCTGGGTGGCTCAGGCGGTTAAGCGTTTGACCCTTGCCTTTGGCTCAGGTCATCACCTCACGGTTCATGGGACTGAGCTCCATATGGGGCTTCGAGCTGACAGCATGGAGCTTGCTTGGGCTTCTTTCCCTCTCCTTTCTCTTTACCACTCCCTCACTCATTCTCTCTCTCTCAAAATAAATATTAAAGAAAACAAGATTTCCAAACCAGAACTTTTAATTTAGAAAACTTACAAAATCCTTCACTTTGATCACATACATATGACATTTGTTTTTTGGAGGGGTGGTTTTCTTGTTCTTCATGGATAATAAAGCTAAATTTAGGATACCGAGCTAAGTCTGTTGCAATCTTTACGTTAGTTTTATATTTAATGATTACTGTAAAGACATCACTTGAGGGAGGCTTTTCACCTGTCTGCTTCTCACATTTGTACTGGTGGAGACAGAGAAATACCTTCCCTAAAACACATCAGAGAAAAATTCTGCATCTAAGATTTAGACCAGTGCTGACCAAAATATAATGTGAGGCAAAATGTAAATGAGTAGCCACATTTAAAAAGACCTTTAGAAACAAGCAGGTAGAATTAATTTTACTAGTAGCTTACTGAACCTCATATATCTCTGCAGAAAAGAGCTAACAGAGCAGGACTGAGGCTGCTACCTTCCGAAGGGTCTGTGTGCAAGGCTGGCCCTTAATCGTGGCAACTGGGAACCTGACTTTCCTCCATTCTCTGACTGGTAAGGTTCATGGCACCTAGAATTTGTGTGAACCACGTCATTTATGCCAAATACCTTCTTTTCTTTCATGGGCCTACAATTACGGTACAGGCAAGGTAGACGGTGCCTATGTGCCTAGCCCCCAGTACCAACTTGGAAGCTGAGCTCTAAGGGGGTTCTCTGGGCAGAAACATTGCACATGTTAGTGCATTTTTTTGTTGTGAGAAATGCACATGCTCAGTGTGCCCTGCATTGGAGGAAGAGAGGATAAGAAAGTCTGTGAAAGGATTTCTCTAGACTCAGTATTTTTCCTTTGTTGATCCTATATCCTTTCACTTTAACGAATATTAGCTGTGAGTATTCAAATATATGCTGAGTCCCGTGAGTTCTTCTAGCGAATCACCTAACATTGTGAGTGTTATTAGGGAGCTCTGAAACAACATCTAAAATATTGTCATTTAACACATATATACATTAGGAGAAATTTTACATTATTTCATACCAAGTCTTTGAAATCCATGATATATCTTTATAATTAGAGTACATTTCAATTTAGATGGACCACATTATGAGTGTTCCACAGGTCCATGTGGCTGAAGGGCACTCTTGGAAAACACAGGTATAAGATATTGGGAATAAATAAGATGGGGAGAGAGGAAAATGGCTCGAAGGCTTTCTTGCTAACCGTATCTTTGTATCATGCACTGCTTTGTAGTCATTTGAAATAGTGAAGCAGCCTTTACATAGCTGTTTTTCTCAAGTTTGAAAAGTTGATAAAAATCTTTTGGACACAGCTGACGTCCACCCATAGAGCAACAAGCAGTGGCAGCAGTTTACTCTTTGCAAATATCACTGCTGAGCTCTTGACATTTCCAACTACTTGAGACACTCACTAAATCCAAAGTAACTCAATGCTTTCTCCTCTTATCTGTCCCACTTTCATTTTCCAAGTCAGTCAGACCCAAATTGTAGATATCTTTGACACATTCTGATCAGTGCTCAAATCTTGTGTATTCTACTCCCCAACTCTTCTTTCTCCTGTCACTGCTCTGGTTCAGACCCTCCTGGTCTCCCTCTGACTATGGAGGTTAGCCTCCTACAGCCTCCACGCCCCAATAAAAGCGCAGCTCTGATCACATCATTTGTAGCACAAGACCCTTCATAACTCCCCAAAGCTTATAACATGAACTCTAATTTTATTTTTTTTATTCTGGAGAGAGAGCATGCATACATGAGCTGGGGAGAGTGGCAAAAGGAGGAAGGGAGGGGGAGAAAGGGAGAGAGAGAAGAGAAGAGAATGAATGAGTGAATGAATCTTAGCAGGCTCCATGCTCAGTGTGGAGCCCGACACCAAGCTGGATTCCACACCTGGGATCATGATCTGAGCAGAAATTAAGAGCCGGATGCTCAACTGACTGAGCCACACCATGAATTCTAATTTTTGTCTTTCTAAAAAAATTTTTTTTAAGTTCATTTTTTCATTTTGAAAGAGGAGCATGAGCAGGGGAGGGACACTGAGAGATACAGAAAGAGAGAACTCCAAGCAGGGTCCACTCTGTCATTGCAGAGCCTGATACAGGGCTTGATTCTACAACTGTGAGATCATGACCTGAGCCAAACCAAGAGTCAGGCGCTGAATCAACTGAGCCACCCAGGTGCCCCTAATTTTACCTTTTAATTTAAAGGCCTTCTAATTCTAGGTAGGCTCCATGACCAGCATGGAGCCCGAAGCAAGGCTTAGACTCATGACCCTGAGGTCAAGACCTGAGCTGAGAGCAAGAATTGGACACTTAACCGAATGGGCCATCCAGGCACCCCTAATCTACCTTTCTTTATTTTTAATTTTTAATTTTTTAGGTTTATTTCTTTATTTTGAGACAGAGAGAGAAAGAGTGAGAGCACAAGTAAGGTAGGGGCAGGGAGAAAGGGGCAGAAATCAAGTCAATGCTCCACTGACTGAGCTACCCAGGTGCCCCATGAGTTCTTATTTTAGCCTTTCTGAAAAAAATGTTTTAAAGTTTATTTATTCATTTAGAAAGAGAGAACACAAGCAGGGGAGAGATAGAGAGAGAGGGAAATCTCAAACAGGATTCACGCTGACAGCACAGAGCCCAATATAGGGCTAGAACTGTTATATCATGACTTGAACTGAGATCAAGAGTCAAATGCTTAACTAACTGGACCGTCCAGGTGCCCCACTAACCTACCATTTTTGACTCATTTTTTTCTCTTCTTTCTTCTACTACTTGTTGTTGTCCAAATCAGCTCTATGCTTTTGTTCATTCTGTGGCCTCTGTTTGGACTAACAACCTCAATCATCTAACATTTCTACCTTCTAAAATCTCAAGGATAAACTCAAAGGTCCTACCTTCAAGTATTATTTGCTCCATAATCAATGCTGCTTGCGAGAAGTAACCTGGATATTTAATCAGGAAGCACTTTGGTTCTGTCTCAAACAGTCATTATCAATCCTGTAAGTGCCTCATTTGCATCTATGTCACCTCACCTAGATGAGGATAACAAGATCCTTTAGAGCAGGGGATGCTGCATCCATTTTGGTATCTTCATAGCAAACAGAGTATCGTGTATGATAAGTGTTAAATAAACGAAAGGAAGGCAGGTAGGAAGGCCTCATAACCCAACTGGCCGTCGGGCAATTTATTAAGTCTTTTAAAATTACAGACAGAAAAGCTCAGCTGTAAAAAAGCTTGTACAGGTCACACATAATCACGATATTAATATAAAATCCATGGAATAATAATATTTTGAAATTATAAGGGAAAAATTCCTAATTCCTAATAAATTTCTGAAAAAAATATCTGATAGTATCTTACTCTTACATTTTTACATTTACAAATTTTGATTTGCAAAAATCATATAGTTTACCATTTTACTCTATTCAGTCAGGATACGAGGACAATATAGAAGATATACCAGTTATTTAAAAAATATATTTGATGTGAACATACACAATAAACTATTTTGGGGCAGTCTGGGTGAGTCTTCAAATGGTAATTTTCTTCATACAGAGGTGACTGTGAGGAAAGGGATTAGTTTGAGAGCTTAATCAGCCCTCTCCAAATGTAGACTGAAGTTAAAGGCCACTTAAACCAAGCCAAAAACATGAAGGTATTTTTGAAAGCAGTTAAAAAAATTTTTTTAATGTTTATTTTTGAGAGAGAGAGAGAGAGAGAGTGAGCGAGCATGTGTGAGCTTGTGAATGAGCACGAGAGGGGGGAGAGGTAGAGAGAGAAAGAAGGAGACACAGAATCTGAAGCAGGCTCCAGGCTCTGAGCTGTCAGCACAAATCCAGATGTGGGGCTCAAACTCACGAGCCATGAAATCATGATCTGGAAATCATGATCTGGGCTGAAGTCAGATGCTTAACCAACTGAGCCACTCAGGTACCCCTTGAAGGCAGTTTTTTAAAAAACCAAAGGTAATGTAATGTGATTTACACTTACAATAAGCTAAATCAACAAAATAACTATTAGGAAGTACTGACAAGTCACTTGCACTTTTACAGGAGATAGAAAGGCAATAGAACCAAGTTTTCCTAGGGATTTGTTCAGGTGAATTATCAGGAATTTAAGGAAACAATCCTAAAATCTGTCCTCAGAGTTTTTCCACTTTTAAGCTGGATTAATATCTATAATGAGCTACAACATCCTTTAATATGAAAAAATTCTCACATACTCAAATTAGTAAAGATGACTTTTAAAGACTTAACTCAGATAAAAATAAAACCCCATTTTAGCTACAAAGAAAATTTCTAAAGAATAAAATCCAAAGGAAATTTGAATGTGTTGCCACAAAAAATCAATTAACCACAAAAGGAGGTTGTAATGAAGAAAATGAGGGAGAAAAAGCTTTAAGACATTTAGAAAACAAATAGCAAAAGGGCAGAAGTCTTTCCTTTTTAGTAATTACTGTAAATGTAAATGAGTTAAATCCTCCATTCAAAAAGCAGAGATTGGTAGAATAGACAATGAAAAAAACCCCTAGATCCAACTATACACTGTTCTACAAAAGACTCACTTTAGATCTAAAGATACAAATTGGTTGAAAGTAAAAAAAAAAAAATGGAGAAAGATATTCTATGCAAACAGTTACCAAAAAAGAGCCACAGTGGCTATACAAATATCAGGCAAAAATGGACTTTAAATCAAAATTGTTGCAAGTGACAAAGAGGGACAATGTATATATTGGTAAAAGCAATTCTTCAAGAAGATACAATTATTAAAAAACCCAAAAATCAGAGCCCTAAATATAAAAAGCAAACATGCAGAATTTTAAGGGAGAATTAAATATTCTATAATAATGGTGGGAGATTTCAATATCCCACTTTTAATAATGGATACAATAACCACACAGAAGATAAATAAGCAAGTGAAAGAATAATGCTAGAGGGAGAGGCCAAGATGGCGGAGAGGAAGGGAGCTCTGTAAACTTCATCTGCCCCATCTATCGAACTGAGAAGGACATTACTCTCATCTGCAAGAGAGGAAGGAGAAAATACGGAATCCAGAAAGAAGAGAACCTCAAAGATACCTGAGTGAGTGAGTGTGAACTGGGGAGATTGGAAAACAGGCCGGCCCAAGACAGGCAGGGGAGGTGGGAGCCCCACCCCAAGGCGGGGCAAGCGCGCGGAGCCCGAGAGACAAAGGGAAGAGACAGAGAGACTGAACACGCTCATAGTACTGTCTCTGGGGAAGAGGTAAAGAACGCTTAACTGCGCTTGGAGAGAGAAGCTCAGTCCATAGATAACTGCTGGGTAGCCCAAATCCTAAACCCAGGTGGCGCAAGGGAAAGAACAGCTTCCAGCCCTGCGTCATCTTGGCAGGGAGTCAGCGGCCGTGCTGGTGCCGGTGGCGCTCACGTCGACATCGGTTTTGAGAGTGGGAGCACGCACCTCATTTCCACGGCGCATCTCGCCCCCAGCATTGGCCGCATGAGTCCCGATCGCGGGTGCCAACAGGGAAAAAATAGCCCCACCCCTACACGATCCCAGCAGGGAGTTGGCGGTAGTGGAGGCCTGGGCGCACGCTCAGGCTGCAGGAGCTTGCAGCTTATTTCTGGCAGTGCCCGGCGCCTCCAGCAACAGCTGCACGAAGCCAAGAGAAACTCATTCCTCCCCCAACATGATCGTGATCCCAGCTGGGGACTGGGAATCCACAAGTTGTGTCTGTGACTGCGTGCACTTCACCTCCTGCTGCGTACCTCCCCTCAGGCGGCACACCTCGCCTCGGGCAGGGGCAGCCTAAATCCCTGCCTGAGCCAAGACAAACTGATCCCTCCCCCTAAGAAGCCAGCCACCAAAGCAAATACATCTCATCTGTGGTAGCATAAAAGTGCATGGATTGGAACTGTGAACCGAGGGGGGCCTGGAAAATACTACTCAGCTCAACCACGGCACAAGGAGATCGGACTCATTAGAGTGGCCTAGAGTGCATAGTTCCAACGGAGCTTGGTGTGCCGCCATTCTACTCTCTGCAGACACCAAGGCGGAGCCTCTGAGAGCAGGCTCCAAGACCTACCACACCAAACCACGCCTATCCACGAGGGGGAGCTGCTTTCTTTTTTCTTTTCATTTCCTTTTTTTTTCTTCATTTTTTCGTACTTATTTTTTATTATTATTACCTTTTTACTTAAATTTTAAAAATGTTTTACTCATTTTCCTTTCTCCCTTTTTTTTTTTACCTTCTTGCAATGCAGATATATTCTCCTGTATCTCATACTTAGCTCTCCCCTCAACTGTTCATACACTTTTACACTGTCCATTGTCCTTTGTTGTCTCTGACCCCCTTTTATTTATTTTTTCTTCTCTTCTTTTCGTCTCTTTCCTCTCCATTTTCTTTCTTTTCTTTCCCCCTTTTAATGTGTTTGTTTGATTTGTCTGTGTGTTTGTGTGTTTCTGTTCCCTCTGTGTTTGTCTGTATGTTTTCCTTCTTAGGGCTACAGCAAGAAACAAGCCAAAGCTTGCATGACGGTGAGTCCCAAATATTGCTGAGTAGGGAAATAAAATATTCAAAGGCACAACAAGAGAAACTGAGAGACACCATTAAATGAATATTTCCTGAAACGACAGGCCCTGGACAATCAATAAGCCTCCGTTAACAGAGCAATATTAACAGGTACACAGTGCACAACGAGCTTTCTAAAGGTGACAAGAGGCAGAAAACTAGCAAAAATGACAAAACGAAGGAACTTTCCCCTGAAGAACCTCCAGGAGGAAGTCACAGCCACAGAACTACTCAAGGCAGATCTAGACAACAAACCGGGTCAAGAATTTAAAAAACTTGTCATAAAATTATTCACTGGGGTTGAAAAAGCATCAAAGAATCAACTGAGACAATGACTAGGCACTTTGAAAATAGGTGTGACAAGTTAATAAAGGCTATAAATGAGGTGAATAACAAAATGGAGGCACCCACCTCAAGAATTGACGAGGCAGAGAGAATAGGTGAATTAGAGGATACAGTTATAGCAAAAGAGGAAGCTGAAAAAGAGAGAGAGAAATTGATCCAGGAGCAGGAAAGGAGAATTCAAGACCTGAGTGATACAATCAAATGGAACAACATCTGTATCATAAGAATTCCTGAAG
>NC_043715.1:34915335-34916553 GCF_006229205.1 Suricata suricatta | reverse complement strand
TACTAGCGCTTTATTTGATATGTCATTTGCAACTATCTTTTCCCATTCTGTCAGTTGCCTATTAGTTTTCTTGATTGTTTCCTTTGCCATGCAGAAGCTTTTTATCTTGATGAAGTCCCAAGAGTTCATTTTTGCTTTCATTTCCCATGCCTTTGGGGATGTGTCGAGTAGGAAATTGCTGCAGTTGAGGTCAAGGAGGTTGTTTCCTACTTTCTCCTAGAGGGTTTTGATGGTTTCCTGTCTCACATTCAGGTCCTTCAGCTATTTTGAGTTTATTTTTGTGTGTGGTATAAGAAAGTGGTCTAGTTTCATTCTTCTGCGTGTTGCTGTCCATTTCTTCCAGCACCACCTGCTAAAGAGGAAGTCTTTTTTCCATCGGATACTCTTTCCTGCTTTGTCAAAAATTAATTGGCCATACATTTGTGGGCCCAGTTCTGGGTTCTCTATTCTATTCCATTGGTCTATGTGTCTGTTTTTGTGCCAATACCATACTGTCTTGATGATGACAGCTTTATAGTAGAGGCAAAGTCTGGGATTCTGATGCCTCCCATTTTGCTTTTCTTCTTCAATATGACTTTGGCTATGCGGGGTCTTTTGTGGTTCCATACAAATTTTAGGATAGTTCTAGCTTTGAGAAGATTGTTGGTGCAATTTTGATGGTGATTGCATTGAATGTGTACATTGCTTTGGGAAGCAATGACATTTTCACAAGGTTTATTCTTCCGATCCATGAACAGGGAATGTTTTTCCATTTCTTGGTATTTTCTTCAATCTCTTTCATAAGTTTTCTATATTTTTCATCATGTAGGTCTTTTACATCTTTGGTTAGGTTTACTCCTAGGTATTTTATGGTTTTTTGTGCCTTTGTGAATGGGATCTGTTTCTTGCTTTCTCTTTCGGCTGCTTCATTTTTGGTGTATAGGAATGCAACTGATTTCTGTACATTGATTTTGTATCCTGCAACTTTCCTGAAGCCATGGATCAGTTCTAGAAGGCTTCTGGTGGAGTCTGCCGGGTTTTCCATGTAGAGTATCATGTCATCTGCGAAAAGTGAAAGTTTGACTTCTTCTTTGCCAATTCTGATGCCTTTTATTTCCTTTTGTTGTCTGATTGCTGATGCTAGAACTTCCAGCACTATGTTAAACAGCAGTGGTGAGAGTGGGCACCCCTGTTGCGTTCCTTATCTTAGGGGGAAAGCTCTCAGTTTTTCCCCATTGA
>NC_043715.1:34870676-34915235 GCF_006229205.1 Suricata suricatta | reverse complement strand
GCAAAACTTGAGAGACTATGAATACTGAAAATGAACTGAGGGTTGAAGGGGAAGGGGGAGGGGAGAAAGAGGTGGCAGTGATGGAGGAGGGCACTTATGGGGAAGAGCACTGGGTGTTGTATGAAACCAATTTGACAATAAACTATTAAAAAAAAAAGGAAGTATTTCCTAACTCACTCTATGAGGCCTTGGATTACCTTGATTCCAAAGCCCCCCCCGCCAAAAATGTGTTGCTTGTCTGCTAATGGATGCATATTATAATTTAAATGTTTCTTGCCCTAGCTGCCAAGCAATGAGTGCCTTCTATATATAGGAAACTGTACTAGGAAAAAAATGCATTTTTCTGATCATCGTAACCCTAAAAGGTAGATGTTATTGCAACCCTACGCATGTGTTATCTACTGGCAATGCAAAAAAATTCTTGTTTGGAGTAAAAAAAAAAAAAATAATCCTAGAAGCCACCTGGAGAATTTGATATATATAGAAAATTCCACCTATCAACACCAAAACATACATTTTTCTTATTTGTATAAGAATAAAAACTGGAAAATTTGTAAATATGTGGGAATTAAACTACATGCTCTTAAGCAACTGGTCAAAGATGAAATCACAAGGGAAATTAGATAATATCTAGAGACCAGTGAAAATGAAAACACAACATACCAAAACTTATGAGAAACAATGAAAGCAGTACTAAGAAGGAAATTTATAGCCATAAATGCCTACATTAAAAAGGGAGAAAAATCTTAAACCATTAACATAACCTTAAAGAGCCAGAAAAAGAAGGGCAAACTAAACTCACAGTTCTATGCCTTTGTCAGTAATATTGAAATTATAGAGAAAAGAGACAGAGAATAGAAAAACTAGAGAAAAGAAAAGAAGAAGAAAAAATGGTTCTTTGATCAACAAAATTGGCAGACTTTAGTTACAATGACTAAGGAAAACAGAAACAGAGGTTAAAAGGTCAAATTACTAAAATCAGAAATACAAGTGGAGACATTAGTATAGATCTTATAGATATAAAAAGGATTAGGAGAAAATACTAAAAACAATTCTATTAAACTGCTGATCCAGATGAAATAGACAAATTCCTAGAAACATACATGCTACCAAAACTGAATAAAAACCAAATAGGAAATCTGAGCAGATCTCTAACTGGCAAGAAGATTGAATCATTAATCAAACTATCTCCCAACAAAGAAGAGCCCCAGACTGGATGGTTTCACTGATGAATTCTACCAAATGTTTACTGAACGTCAAATCTCAACCTCCTCCAGAAAGCTGAAGAGAAAGTATTACTTTTTATTTAGTCTGTGGACCAGCACAACCCTGATATCAGAACCAGACAACGATACTACAAGAAATTAAATTATAGACCAATACCCCTTTATGTATATTGATACAAAAATTCATAACAAAATAATAGCATTGAATTCAACGATATATTAAAAGGATTATACACCATCACCAAGTGGGACTTATTTCTGGAACATAAAAATGGTTCTACATACAAAATTCAATGTAACACCCCAAAATTCAATGTAACACCCACATTAACAGAATGAACAGGAAAAAATGACATTATCATGTCAATTGAATCAGAAAAAGCATTTGACAAAATTCAACATCCTTTCATGATGAAAACACTTAATAAACTAGGACCAGAAGAAAATTTCCTCAATGTGATAAAGGCCATATATGAAAATCCCATAGCTAACACCATACTCAGTGGTGAAAGGCTGAAAGCTTTTCTCCTAAGATCAGAAACAAGACAAGGATGTCTCCTTTCATTTCTATTCAGTACAGTACTAGACATACTAGTAAGAGCAATTAGTTGAGAAAAGGAAATAAAAAGCAGCCAAATAGACAGGAAAATGTAAAATTATCTGTTTGCAGATAACATGATCTTCTATGCAGAAAACGCTAAAAGATTACACACCACACACACACACCGCTAATTCAGTAAAGCTGTAGGATATAAAAACTAGCATACAAAAGGCAAAAGTCAGGAGGATTTCTACACACTAATAATGAAAAACTGGAAAAGAAAAAAATTCTATTTATAACAGCATCAAACAAAAAAATTCTTTAAAAAATTTTTTACGTTTTTTATTATTGAGACAGAGAAAACAGAGCATAAGTGGGGGAGGGGCACAGAGAGAGGGAGACACAGAATCCGAAGCAGGCTCCAGGCTCTGAGCTGTCAGCACAGAGCCCGACATGCAGCTCCAGCCCACGAACTGTGAGATGGTGACCTGAGCCAAAGTCAGAGGCCCAACCGAGTGAGCCACCAAGGCGCCCCTCAAACAAAAAAATCTTAGGAATAAATGTAACGAAGGAGACGCAAGACCTGTGTACAAAACACTGTTGAAAGAAATTAAAGACAACAACTAAATGGGAAGAAATCGTGGGTTCATGGACTGAAAACTTAAGATGACAATACTATTCAAAAGCAATCCACAGATTCATTATGATTCCTATAAAAAAAAAACCAGAAGTGTTTTCTGAATGTTTTCTTTAAGAGAGAGAGCTTCTTGGAAATATGGTTGGTTCTAGGGCTGGACCAGAGAAAACAGCCGATCCTGGGCCATCCTGTAACAGGAAGAAAGTGTATTTTTTTTAAAAGGACACATCAAAAGGATAAAGGAGGTAACTTGAAGGAGCTCCCAGTGGCCAAAGCTGGGATTCTGAGTAACAAAATGTTAGTACATAATAATTATATAATATACAATAATATATATAATAATGACATAAAAATCCATAAACTCATACTGATACAGATAATTGAATAGATAAATGAGGGGAAAATAGCTCTTTCTCACAGTTTAATTACAATTAATAAGTGTAGAAGAAATAATGGAAACAGAAAACTACCATTAGGTAAACACTACAATAACACCTATTACAGGCAGAAACCATTAACAGATGCGAAGATAAGTGAGCAAAGGGATCTACGCATAGTCTCAAAGAGAATTATTAATTAGAAGTGAAAAAATTAATAACTTTCTTGGTGGAGAAACCTGACAGAGGGCACGGTAAGCAAGTGACTGAAGTTAACGTAAAGCAAATCCACATTACGTACCCCTGCCTCACTGGTGTGATGCACTGAGAAAGAGATAATGTGATTTCTGGGGTCCTGGCAGAAACGCGTACCTTCAAATGAATCCATGAGAAAACATCAGACAAACCTAAATTGACAATTGACTAAATAAACAAATGGCCAGTACTCCTCAAATGCATCAGGATCATTAAAGACTGAGGAACGGTCACAGATGGAGGACACCAAAGGACAGATGACAGTAAATGCAATGTGGACATTAATGGGAAAACTACTGACATGTGGATAAGGTCTATATACTGATTGATAATACTGAATCAGTGTTAATTTTCAGTTTTACTACATTATTAGGGGGAGCCTGAGTGGAAGTCATATAAAAACTCCACTACCTTTATAACTTTGTATATGCTTAAATTATTAAAAAATAAAAAGTTAGAAAAAAACCGGAGCCTATCTAAATCTTTGATGAGCATGGTTTGAGATTCATAACTATTCCTCACGCTGAATTACTACTACTACTACTTTTAAAAATCTTGAGAGAAGTCTCCACTTTCTGCATTCCCTATCAGTTTTACACCTTTATACTAAGGTAGTGTTGCAATTTAATGTATTAACATGGTTTTTCACCCAGGACACTTGATTCCTTGAGAACAGGGACTAAGACTTAGTTATTTCTACATTCTGTTACTAGTCTTTGCCAAAAGGAAATAGAACTGAATTCTGAAAGAATGACAATTAAGTAAAAGATCTCAATGCTATAGGATTTACTTACGCTCCACAAAGGAAGTAAAGAGCATTCTGAACCTGCTTAGCCGACTACCTTCATCTGCCCACATTCGGATCACTCCAATTCCTGTTTTCAGCATGACATCATTGGCCACAGTGCTGCAAAACTTGGCCTTCAGATTTTCAATAGAACTGCTTCCATCATAAACTGCAACGAAATTTCTCTTGCATTCATTTGAGTGCTCCATTTGATAATCTAGGAACCTCAAATAAATCTGTAACATTAAGAGAGAGAAAAACACTGCTTTTGAAAAGATAAATTCGAATTTTCTAGTTCTACTAGCCAGTCGACATTGTAGACTGGATTACAATAGCTGACAGAAAAACAACAGATAAAAGGCTGGGGTGCCTACAGAGTTAAAAGAACTAAGACATTCTTTGGTCTCTTTGATTGTCTTAATGGAACTAAGTGTTTAAGGAACCTTAAGTTTGTGTTTGGTCTATAAAGAGAAGAGACTTTTTGTTCCATGTAGTTCCCTGGTTGTCTTCATAGTTTCCTTATCATGAAAGCAATCTTGTGGTACTGAAAGATTGGGAAAATAAAAGAATCCCTTATAAAAAATGTGTTTTTTAAAGATTTTCCCCCCCACATTTTTAAAGCCTAAGTTTAGTAGTAAGGTACATACACCCTGCTTTTTCCTGTAACACACCAAAACCATTTTAATCTTATCTATACTCTTCAAAACCATAAGCATTCCTATGACGTCCTGTGATTTATTTGCCCCTTATTCTATACTGCACATTTAAGTGGTTTTAAGATTTCATCACATAAATGACAATTTCTATGCTTTCATTCAGGAAGATGTAAACTGTAGTATCAAAATAAGCACTATTAGTATTCTATTGTATTGCTTAGCATCCTTTTTCTTGAAATTTTATAGGCAGCTTGCTACTTGGCACTCAGGTCTTAAAATATGCTTGACCCATTCTTGTTTGAAGATTTCCTTTAGATTGTAGGCTTTAATGTTCAGGTTGCGGGCTTAGAAGGACATTGTGCTTATCTCTAAAATAACTGAATGAAGTAGCTGTTATTCTTTACAGGTAGGGAGAAAATTAAGGCTCAGAGATTAAGGAATCTAAGGTCACTCAGGGTGAGGATCTGACCTAGGTTGGTCTGACTCCAACATTTGTGTTCTTCCCACTCCCTGGGATGCTTTTTATGCAGGCACACATACACAGTTCACTTTTTGCTCTAGTTGTTCCTATGTGCCTCTACAATTAAAATTTTAGTGACCAGAGAATAAAGACTTCCTTTGATTGACATTAGAGACATATAATGAATATTCATTCTAGTTCCTATCTCTGAGGTAACAGTGTGATGCCACCTCCCTCCCTCTTCATTCATTCATTCATTCAAAGATTTTAAGTACTCTCTACACCCAACAGGGGCCTGAGCTCGCAACTCCAAGATCAAGAGTCACATGCTCTGCTGACTTAGCCATCCGTCTTAATTCCAAAGACTTGGGGTATCTGGGTAGCTCAGTCCGTTAAGCATCTGACTCTTGGTTTCAGCTCAGGTTATGATCTCACAGCTCATAGTTTTGAGACCCATGCTGGGCTCTGCACTGACAGCACAGAACCTGTTTGGGATTTTCCCTTCCTCTCTCTCTGCCCCGCCCAGCTCTCTCTCACTCTCTCAAAATAAATAAACAAACTTTAAAAAAAGCCTTCATATAACAAAAATGTAATGTCATAGAAATCTTCTCCCTATAACACCTTGATGGCACAAAACTAAGCAAACAACTAAAAAGTATAGCACAATCGGTTAAACTTTGACCAAGTAACCTCAGCTTATTTGAAACTGTAACAGTTTGTTACTTCAATGAGAATGGTGGAAAATCAGTAACTAAATAGAATTGCCATTTCAATGCTTCACAAAACCTTTATAAATGTATTACATAAAAGCAATAGGTTTCCTTAAATACATAATTTGTTCTCATTAATTCCACTGTTTACACAGCCAAAGCATTCTGCCCATGGTTCTGTGGTTGTGAGCAAGCTTAATCAATATAGAAATTAATACTCTAAGGTCTTCCAACGAGAGAGTCATGTGCCAATTACATGTAGTGTAATTCTTGCTCATACCAAGTAATGAACACATGGCTAGGTTTATAAAACTATGAACTGGGAGAATTATATAGAAGAAAAATAAATAAATCTGAAGTTTTTAATCTCTGCTTTTTTGTAATCCAAAGAAACATGGTACTGTACAAGGCCACAGTAAGTGCTCTTTAAACATAATCTTTTAAGTCAAAAGTTTTAAGTCATATGATAATGACATTCTTTTCTATTTTGAGTGTAGTAAAATATTGAAATAGTTTAGTTCAACTAATTTTCAGAAAACAATTCTAACAATATGAACCTAACAAACTGAAATAGGTGGAGCGGGGCACACACTACTCTTCTCTTACTCAGACTGTGTGACAACAGATCTACTAAATGCTCTTGGTCTCTTATCCTGCTCCTACACCCCGCCCACGGAGGTGGCGTTACTTTGATGGTGGAGAGTCTGGTCTTTCTTTCCTTCCCTCTTTCCCTGGACCACCAAGTAGGAAGCAATGACCTGAGTACGTGGGTTTCCTCTGCAGATGCAAACCTTCCTTGCGCTGGCATGGTCCAGGCTAGATTTGGGTGGGAAGTAGAACTGGTGGACACGGAACTAGCAAGTCTAATACAGCTCTCTAAGTTGCCTCCTCTAGCCTTTGTTGTAATAAAGGAGCTATTTTAAATCTCCACATTTTCAGCGTGGAGGGAAAAGGGGATGTGGCCTACTGGAACCCCTGAAGACTCCAAAAGAAATGCAATGACAACCTCAGAAAGCACCTATGGACATGGTCTGCAGCTACCGCATGTTTGGTTCCAGACCACAATAAAGTGAATACTGCAATAAAGTGAGTCAAATGCATTTTTTGGTTCCCGGTGCATATAAAAGTTAGCTTGCATGGTAGTCTGTTATGCATGCGTTATCATTAAGTCTAAGAAAATGTATATTCCTTAAAAAATGCCTTATTGCTAAAAAAAACATGCTAACCAGCATCTGAGCTTTCAGCAGTCATAATCTTTTTGCTGATGGAGAATCTTTCCTCAATGTTGATGGCTGCTGACGGCTGGGGTGACTGTGACAATACCTTAAAATAAGACAACAATGAAGTTTGCCGCATCAGTGGACCCTTCTCACACAAGTGATTTTGCTGCAGCATGTGATGCTGTTTGGGAGCATTTTGCCCACAGAATTTCTTTTAAAATGAAGTCAACTAGGGATGCCTGGGTGGCTGAGTCGGTTAAGCGTCTGACTTCGGCTCACGGTTCATGGGTTCGAGTCCTGCATTGGGCTCTGGAGCTTGCTTCGGATTCTGTGTCTCCCTCTCTGTCTCTCCCCCACTCGCACTGTGTCTCTCTTAAAAATAAACAAATATTAAAAAAATTAAAAACTAAATAAAATGAAAAAAATAAATAAAATGGAGTCAATCTTCTCAAACTCTGCCGCTGCTTTATCAACTGATTATGTAATATTCTGAATCCTCTGTTGCCATTTCAAGAATCTTCACAGTATCTCCTTCACCAGGAGTAGATTCCATCTCAAGAAACCACTATTTTGCTCATCATAAGAAGCAATTACTCATCCATTAAAGTTCTATCATGAGATTATAGTGATTCAGTCTCATGTCCGGGCTCCACTTCTAATTCTAATTCTTTTGCTGTTTCCAACACATCTGTAGATACTTCTCTGAAGTCTTGAATTTTTAATTTGTAAAAAATGCAGTAAAATGAAGTATGCCTCTATATAGCATTCCAGATCAAAAGGAGACCCTTGATAATTGGTAGTACAACTACTGACATTAGATTCTTATCTTATAGTTGACATAAAATCAATTCTTAAATGTTAAAACTAAAGTACACATATCAAAATATAGAAGTGTTTTTCTATAACCTTTGGTTAGGAAGGTTTATTAGAACAAACATAGAAAACACAAAGTATAAACCATAAAGATAAAAATAATCAATTTTACTACACTAAATAAATGGACTTCCAGAAACAGCCAAGATGAAACAGTATGGCTTATTTCTTATTATAACTAAAAACTCAGGATAAAATATGAAAAGCAACATGAAGATTCTGGAAAGTAAAAGATGGCCCTTGAAAGGGAAGTCAAACTTGAATGACCCATAGAGGAGGTGAGATTCAGTTTTTTTCTTTTCCTTTGTGTCCTGGGCCAATTCATGGAACCAAGAGCAAACACAGACAACAAACCCAGAGAAAGCACTCCAGCCAGAAGACTAAGAAATTGGGATGAGGTGTGTGTGTGTGTGTCTCTGGTTTGTTTTCCCCACTCTACTAGCTCTGCCTAGAGTCAGCACTAATCACGGATCTGAATGCCGCAGCTATAGCATCAACTGAAACCCCAAGAGAAATCCCATCTCTTTAGCAGAGTTCCCCCATCCCTTTTTTCAAAACTCACAACAGGTTAGGAGGCAAAAACACTGAAAAAACTTCTTTTTGGCTACCAGAGGAAATGGGAAAAGGAAATGTTACCTGGAGCATGTGACGAAGTCTTGGAGAGCAGAGAGCTCAAGAAAAAGCACTAATTCTGTCTTCCCTACATATTCATGGCATACCTACCTGGCTTACCTGCATATTCATGAAACAGAGCTAAAGAAACATGACAAAAGTGTTGGGAACCAAATTCTAGTGTAAGCTCCTGTCCAAGTCCCTGAGCGGCGAATCCCCTGGACAAGACAGGCCTCCACAGCACAGCAAAGGCCACAGAAACTCAGCAAACGCTGGTACCACCACACACACCAGGTGACATGGTACATGCAACCTGAATCTAACTGGGTAGACTGTCTGACAGAAATAAAATAGATAGTAACAAAAATAAACATTTTCCAGGTATTTTTAACAGGACCCAGAATCTCACAATGCTCTATTCAAAATGACCAAGACATAATAAAATTACAGATAAAGACCCAGAAAATGGGATTAATTCTGAAATGAAAAAATAATCAACAGATTCCCCTCCTAACAGGACCCAGATATTGAAACTGTCAAAGCTTTTAAAGCAACAATATAAACATGCTCTGTGAGGTAAAGGCAAACACTAGAGGAGCAGACAGACCATAGAAGAGAAACAGAAATTGTTAAAAAAAAAAAAAAAGAACCAAGTCGAAATTTTACAACTGAAATGGAAAAATACATTTGAAATTAAAAAAAAAAATCCACTGTATGGGCCCAACAGGAGAATGGGGATGGCAGAGTGAAGTCAGTAACTGGAAGAGGACTCTTGAGAATCTGAGATGCTTAGTAAAAAGGGTTGAGAAGATATGAACAGAGCCTCAGGGATTTGTGGGACAATTTCAAAAGGCTTAAATCATGCCACTTAAATCTCAGGAGAAGAAATTATTATAGAAAAAAATATTTGAAGAAATAATGGCTAAAAATGTCCCAAGTTTAGTGAAAGACAAATATTTAGATTCAAAAAGCTCAGCAAACATAAAACAGGATAAAAGCAAATAAAAACCAAGGCCTACACACATCAAAATCAAAATCAAAGTCTTGAGAACCGAGAGAAGAATGATGCAGTTGGTAGGAAGGAATGATCTGAATGACTGTGAACTGCTTTTCAGAAATTGATGCCCAATGCAGTGCATCAAAATTTTTAAATGTTGGAGAACCTGTAAACTTCAGAATTTTATGTAGAGCAAACATATTTTTTCAGAAATGAGGGCAAATACACACCCTGGTGAAGACTTAAGACTCAGACCTTGCTGTATACAGACCTGCTATAAAAGAAATGCTAGAGGAAGCTACATATGTATTTGAGAGAGAGAGAACAAGCAGGGGAGAGGCGCAGGTAGGCGGGGACAGAGGATCAGAGGTGGCCTCTGTGCTGTCAGCAGAGGCAGGGCTCAAACTCACAAGAACTCATGGACTGTGAGATCGTGACCTGAGCCAAAAGTCAGACACTCAACTGACCGAGCCACCCAGACACCTTACCTAAAGGAAGCTCGTTAGATAAAAGAGAAGGGCTACTAGAATGAATCTTGGAATCACGAAGGACTCATGATTCATAAAGGAATTCATAAAGGAACCATGAATCCTTTATGAGTGAAAGGAAGCAGAGATGGCAAATATCTGGATAAATATAAACCGTCAAGAATAAAAAAAGAGGATGGGGCACTGGGTGGCTCAGTTGGTTAAGTGTCTCACTGGATGTTGGCTCAGGTCATGATCTCCTGTTCCATGGGAATAAGCCCTGCATCGGCCTCTGTGCTGGCAGTGCAGAGCCTGCTTGGGATTCTCTCTCTTCCTCTCAAAATAAATAAACCTAAAAAAAGAAGAATTAAAAAAAAAGGGAATATCACTACAGACCCTACAAACATTAAGAATGAAAAAAGCAGTGCCTGACTGGCTCAGTTGGTGGGGCATATATCTCTTGATCCTGGGGTTGTTAAGTTCAAACCCCATGTTGAGTGTAGATTACTTAAAAACAAAATCTTAAAAAAAATTTTTTTATACGTATTTATTTTTGAGAGACAGAGACAGACAGAGCACAAGCGGGGAAGGGGCAGAGAGAGATGGACACCCAACATCCGAAGCAGGCTCCAGGCTCTGAGCTGTCAGCACAGAGCCTGATGTGGGGCTCAAAACCACAAACCTTGAGATCATGACCTGAGCCGAAGTCAAGTGCTTAACTGACTGAGCCACCCAGGTGCCCCCAAAATAAAATCTTTTAAACAAAACAATAAAAAATTACAGTAAACAGTTCTATGCCCCCAAATCAGATGACTCAGATAAAATGGACAAATTCCTTAAAAGAAACAAACTGCCCAAACAGTTCTAAGAAGAAATATGTAACTTGAATGGCTGTATCATTTATCAAAAATTACAAATTCATAGTTAAAAACCTTACAAAAAAAGCTCCAGGCCTAGATGAATTTACAGTTGAATTATACCAACTACGCAAAGAAAAAGTTATGCCAATTCTTTATCTCTTCTAGGAAAAAGAAACACTTCTAATAAACTCATAAGATCAGCATTACAGTGACATCACCAAAGACATAAGGAAACTATTGATCAGTATACCTGCTGTGATACTGTGTCATATAATAAAAAATACATATTTCATCTTCATCTCTTTTTCTGGCTCAGAGCTCCCAAAACCCTGGAATTTCCTGAGCAATGGAGCAATGGGACTATCTTTTGTTGTATCTGGTCTCTTGTCCTCAGTTCCTAAAATGTTCTAGAGCCATAAAGTTGAAATGGATGTCTTGTGCCTCTTTCAACGATTGTTCATGTTAATGAGGTAATTTTTGGAAACCCCTTAAAGATGGGGGCTGGTTACTAGGGTAAATAACCATGAAATGAGGATTTACACTTTCAATTCCACCCCGATTTCTCGGGAGAGGAGAGGGGCTGGGCTGAAAGTAAAATCAAGCACCAATCACCAATGATTTAATCAGTTGTGCCAATGTAATTAGACATCCATAAAAAACTCAAAAGGAGAAGGTTTGAAGAAGAGCTTCCAGAATGTTTCCATATGCCATTGTGCTAAAGCCCAAACTCCATGGGGACAGAAGCTCTTTTGTTCAGGACCTCATCTGTGTTTTTTCATCTAGCTGTTGATTCTTATCCTTTAATATGCTCTGTAATTAACTGGTAATTAAGTAAGCAAATTGAATTTTCTAAGTTGCTCTAACAAATTAGTCAAACATAAGAAGGAGCTCACAGAAACCTCTGATTTATAACCAGTTGGCCAGAAGCACAGGACAACCTGTATATAAGATTGGCATCTGAAGTGGATGCCAGACTTGTAGGGCTGAGTCCCCAACCCTAGGAATCTGATGCCATCTCAGGGTCGATACTGTCAGAACTGAATTGGATCATTGGACACCAGCTGGAGTCTGGAAATTGCTTGGTGATGTAGGGGGAGAAAGCCCACAAGTTGGAAGTGGTATCAGAATCATCACTCCAGAAAACAGATGCAAAAATCCTCAACAAAATATTAGCCAATTTAGTACAGCAACATATAAAAAGTGTAATACTTTTACATAATCACAACCAAATATAGCTTATCAGGTATCTCAGGCTGGTTTAAATTATGAAGAATCAATATAAGTCTCTATTATAGACTAAAAGGGATAAGATACATGATGACTTTAATCTGTTAATCGACATCCATTCATGAAGAAAATCTCAGAAAAACAGCGCAACTTGTGTAACCTGGTACAGGGTGTTTACAAAAACCCAGAACTCATGCCATACTTAATGGTGAAAACCTGAATGCTTTCCCCCTCAAAATCAATAACAAGGGAACTCCCATTCAGCACCATACTGGAAGCTGTAGAGTGCCGAAGTGTAGACTTTAAAACTCTAATAATCAAAACAGCGTGGTACTCACAAAAGGACAGACACAGAGCCACGAAACAGAACAGAGCCCAGAAATAGATTCTTACAAATAAAATTATTATTTTTAACAGAGATACAAAAGCAATAATTGAGAAAGGATAGTCTTCAACAAATGGTGCTGGAAAATCAGACATCTGGAAGGAAGGAAGGAAGGACGGACGGAAGGATGGATGGAAGGAAGGAAGGAAGGAAGGAAGGACGGACGGAAGGAAGGACGGAAGGAAGAGAAAGAAAGAAGGAAGGAAGGAAGGAAGGAAGGAAAGAGAGAGAGAGAAAGAAAGAAAACCTTGAGCTTACACAAAAACCCAATACCTTACACAAAAATTAACTCAAAATGGGTCATAAGAATAAACATAAAATTATATAACTCTCAGAAGGAAATATAGGAAAAATTTCTTATGACTTTGGGTCAAAGAGTTCTTAGATACATCAAAGGAAAATCATTTTAAAATTTTGTAATTTGACTTCATTAAACTTTTTCTCCATGAAAGACACTGTTGAGTAAAAAGAATGGCCACTGACTGAGAAAATATTTATAAATCACTTGCCAAAAGACTTACCCCAGAACAGTAATAAAACTACCCAATCTGTACAAAAGGGTTAACCCAGTAATAAAACTACCCAATGTGTGGGAGAGCCACGCTGGCCCTCCCACAGGCAATGATTCCCACCTAACTATATGCAGAGACCCTCTCTCTGAGCATCAACAACAGTCTTCCAACCCTCTGGTGCAGAGAGAAGTGGTTGAGGGTGCTGACAACCAGGGTACAGGAGAACAAAGTAGACCAGTGAGACAGAAACAAATCATATCAAAGAGACTTCCAGATACGACTACTACAGCGCAACTTAGCTTTTCCCTCAAGTTTTTAAACTCTTATGTCCTGTTGCTGGTAGACGTCTACACATACTGCTACACAATAAATGTGGCTAAAACGTAACTGATTATTTTCTCCCTAGTCCTGCTATGATTGCTACCCCAGCTGGTAATCCTACCCAGGCGGCATCTTCAACTCTGCTCTTCCTATGCACAATGTCCAGCGGCCTCTACCTCCTAAAACCTCTAAAGTCTGTCCCTCTTCCCCTTTCCTACCATTACACAAGTATCAGTATACTTGATACACTGGGTTTTATATCCTTAAAATGCAGAAGACTATGTACATGGCTATCAATATTGCTCGCTTTGTAGGAGAGCACAGGAGAAACTGGCTACAGAGAGGAAGAGGCAGAAGATGAACAAAGTTTAAAAAGTTAAGGAAAAACAAGAACCATACATGTAATTTTATACCTGTGTAAATAACATGTGTTTATATAAAATAATGTATGTGACTATGTGTAAAGAAACTTTTCTAACCCAAAGCAAAAACAAAACAAAAACCCCCAAAACTACCCAATCTTAAAATGGGCATAGATGATGACACCACTAAAGAAGATTTAGACATTACAAAATTGCAAATTAAAGCCTATAGCATTATAGATTCATTAGAGTAACTATATTAAAAAAAAAACTGATAATAAAAGTACTTAGAACTTATGTAGAACAACTGAAAATCTGATAACACTGGTTGTGGAAAGAAATGCAAAACAATATAACCACTTTGGAAAACAGCTTGGTGGTTTCTTATAAAGCTACCATGTGAATCAGAAGTCTCCTGGATGAATATCCAGAAAAATTAAACATGTTTACACAAAACAGCCTGTACAGAAATGTGTATAGAAGTTTTATCAATAATAACAAAAAATTGGAAAACAGTCCAAATGTTCTTCAGTTGTTAAGGATAAACTATAGTATATCCATATCATAAAATCTGTTCAGCAAAAAAGGAATGAGCTATTGGGACATGCAATAACAAAAGAATCTCAAGTGCATCACACTAAATGAAAGAATTCAGACTCTTACATACTGTGTGATTCTAATTGTAGGACATTTTGGAAATGGTAAAACTATAAAACAGCAAAAGATAATTAGTTGCCAGGGATCAAGATTAAATATGGGTTTTGACTGCAAATGGACAGACCAAGGTAATTTTGTTGGGGTGATGGAATGGTCCTTGTTGATGGTGGCTGTCACATGACTCTAAGCATCTGTAAAAAAAATTCTACTGTACATTACTTGACATGACCAGTGTCAGCAAGGATAGAGTAATGAAAATGCTCTTACGCTGCTCTAAAGGATAAATTGCCACAAACACTTTGGCAAGCCTTCTGCATGCTCTGGTAAAGCTAAAGATGGTCATGTGCTACAACACAAAACTAGACTTCTAGGTATATAACCAAATGAAATCATTCATGGGTATAATGAAAATACAAAAATGTTTATGGCAGCATTACTTAATATATTAAAATGTGAAAGAAAATTACATGTCTAAAGAGAGAACAGTGATTTATTTCTACAACGGATACAAAATTTAAAAATATACAGGATAATATGCATTTTATAGTATATGATATGAAAATATAAAATTTTATAGAAATTATAAAACTTAAACTCAGGATAGTGTATGAAGGAAAGCTAAAGGGAACACAGAAGGCTTCCTCTATACCTGTAATAGTATATAGTTTTCACTTTTTCATTTAATAATATTTAATAATTACTTAAATATTTAAGAAAGTAGGGTTGCCTGGGTAGCTCAGTCAGTTGATTGTCTGACCCTTGATTTTGGTTCAGGTCATGATCCCAGGGCTGTGGGACTGAACCCCATGTCAGGTTCCATGCTGAGCGTGGAACCCACGATTCTCTCTGACCAGATCTCCTGGTCTTGCACATGTGCTCTCTTTTAAAGAAGTAAAAATAAATAAATGTTTAAGAAATTAATATTTCTTAGTTCTTGCTCTTTTTTGAAGTACTTCATGAAATAATTCTAGATTCATAAATTTTTAGGAGTGTTATTTGGAATACCAAATATTGGAGAAGGTTACTTTTTCAAAAAAAATGTTAATGTTTATTTATTTTTGAGAGACAGTGAGCAAGGAGGGGAGGGGCAGAGAAAGAGGGAAACAGAGAAATTCGAAAGTGGCTCCACACTGTCAATGCAAAGCCCGATGTGTAGCCTGAACTCATGAACCATGAGATCATGACCTGAGCTGAAGTTCAATACTCAACCTACTGAGGGGCCCCGAGAATGTTATGTTTAGTAACTAAAATTTAAAAAAAAGAAAAATTATACACTGTTGGCATGGGAATTGGATCAATTTTTTAAAGATTGTGTTAAACTATGGGGCACCTGGGTGGCTCAGTGGTCATGATCTCACAGTTTGTGGGTTCAAGCCCTGTGTTGGGTTCTGTGCTGTCAGCTTAAGATTCTCTGTCTCCCTCTCTTTGCTCCCTGCTGGCACTCTGTGTCCCTCTCTCTCAAAAACAGACATTAAAAAGACAAATATATAAAACTGTGTTAAGCTAAATGAATAAACAGATAATTTAAGAAAGTTAAAGGAAAAAATATTAAAGACCACCCTAACCCATGAATATTCAATATGGAGTATACCAGTCAATGGGTGATGCTTTAGAAAAACTCGCTTATAAAAACGTATACAAAAGAAGTCATTGGTGTCTGAGTATGCAAGTAGTGTTTCAGTCCATTGTTTTTAGTGCCTTTCCATAAAAAGAGACACATCTCATTTATCTTGCTTCACAGATAGTGCATTATTATTTTTTTACATATTGAAATTTTTGGCAGCCCTGCATTAAGCAAGTCTATCAGTGCCATTTTTCCAACAGCATTTGCTCATTTTGTCTCTCTGGATCACATTTAGTAATTCTCACACTATTTTAAACTTTGATACTATGATATTTGAATTGCACCAATCTCAGGATAAAACTCTAAGAGATGAAGAGTTTCTCATGGATGAGCATTGAAAGTGGTTCCTTCAGATGGAATGTATTCCTGGTGAAGATGCTGTGAAGACTGTTGAAATGAGAACAGAGAATTCAGAATATTACGTGAATTTAGTTGATAAAGCAGCGGGAGGGCTTGAGGGATTGACTCCATTTTAAAAGAAGTTCTACTGTGGGCGAAATGCTCCCAGACAGCATCACATGCCGCAGAGAAATCATCTGTGAAGGGAGAGTCAATCGATGCGGCAAACTTCATTGCTGTCTTATTTTAAGGAATTGTCACAGGGGTGCCTGGGTGGCTCAGTCGGTTAGGCGTCGGGCTTTGGCTCAGGTCATGTTCATGGATTCAGGCCCCGCATCGGGCTCTGTGCTGACAGCTAGCTCAGAGCCTGGAGCCTGCTTCACATTCTGTATCTCCCCCTCTCTCTCTCTGATCCGCCCCTGCTCTCACTGTCTCTCCCTGTCTCTCAAAAATAAATTTTAAAAAAGACATAAAAAAAAGGAATTGTCAGTTTCTGCAGCTTTCAGCAGCCACCACCCTGATCAGTCAGCAGCCATCAATACTGAGGCAGCAAAGAGAGGATGACTCACTCAAAGCTCAGATCCTGGTTAGCATTTTTCAGCAATGAAGTATTTTTGCATTAAGGTATATACACTGTTGTTTTAGACATTATGCTATTGTACCCTTAACAGACCAATGGTATAATGTAAAACATAACTTGGGAAACCAAAAAAAAATACATCTGACTCACTTTTTTGTAATATTCACTTTACTGTGGTCTGGAACTGAACTGGTAGTAATTCCAAGGATTACCTGTACCTTTGTTATACCCCAAGCTTCCATATATGTGTAGGTTTTTATTTTTTTTACTTAAAAATTTGACATATAATTCACATATAGTATTAGTTTCAGGAGTACAGTACAGTGATTCAACAATTCTATACGTTACTCAGTGCTCAACACAGTAAGTGCAGTCACCAAACATTATTACAGTATTTCTGACTATAGTCCCTATGCTATATAGTTTTTAGGTCTATGACTTACTTGTAAGTGGGAGTCTGTACCTCTTAATTCCTTTTGTCTACTTCACCTATCCCCTCACCCACCTCCCCTCTGGCAACCACTAAATATGTGTAGTTTTATGTTTAGATACTTAAAATTCAGTTTTATTAGTTTGTATATTCCACTGACAAATGCATCCTATCCAACTGCCACAGCTTTATCTTGAAGGGTAAGTGTCCCCACTTGTTCTTATTCAAAATTGTTGTGGTTCTTCTGAATGCTTTCCTCTTATATGTGAATTCTGGAATTAGCTTGCCAACCTCCCTAGAAAGCCCTCCTGGGATCTGGACTGGAATTACTTTAAATTGATAAATTAGAGAACAATGAACATTTTTGTGATATTGAATCTTCCCATCCATGAAAATGATTTCCCTCTCTCCCCCATTTCTATAGGCCTTCTTTATGCATTTCAATATAATTTTAAAATTTGCTTCCTAATACCTTATGATTTGTTCTTATTGTAAATAGTGCTTTAAAAAGTTTAATTTTCTAATTGCTTTTGGCTCTAGTAGAGAAAAGCAATTGTTTTTATAACTGATGAACTTTTTTCAGTCTCTCATTTTGATGCTCAAACCAGGATTTCAGAACACTATCAAATAAAACAATGACAACAGACATCCTTGACTTGTTCCTGAACTTAAAGGAAATATTTTAAGAGTTCACCAATAATTACAACATTTGAATTATGGAGGGTTTTGGTAGATACTCTTCATCATGATGTAGACATTCTATGCTGGAATTACTAAGAGTTTTTAATTGATAGATTTTAAGTTTCACTGAATATTTTTTCTGCACCATTTATATACCTAGATTTTCTACTTTAATCTGTTAATATAGGAAACTACATAATTTGATTTTCTAATATTAAATTGTCCAGGAGTTTCTAGGTCATGACTTCTAAAAAAAAAAAACCCTTTATTATAAATATTCCTGGCTTGTAATTCTCTCATGCTATCTATTTAGCTCTGATAGAAGGGGGAATGTTCTTTTTCTTCAATTTTCTGAAACAGTTCTATTTGGTAAAATCCATTGTGACCAATTTTTCTTATCCGTCTTATTTATTTTGAGAGAGAGGGAGAGAGAGAGAGAATCCCAAGCAGGCCCTGAGCTGTCAGTGCAGAGCCCAACGTGGGGCTCGAACTCATGAACTGTGAGATCATGACCTGAGCCAAAGTTCAACACTTCACCAACTGAGCCACCCAGGTGACCCCTGACAAATTTTTCTGTTTACATATTTTACAAACAAAATCAATCTTGATCATTTGGCAAGATTTATTCGGGTTTTCTATCAAGTTCATTTATTTAATTTTGATAAACATATATGTATGTAAATGTGTATGTACACACGTTATAGATTTCAGGAAATTGATCTAATTTTGATAAACATATATGTACGTAAATGTGCATGCACACACATACATTATATATTTCACGAAATTGTCCATTTAGACGTTTTGCAAATTTATCAGCAAAAAATTACTCTTAGTATTATCTTCTAGTCTAAAACAGTTCAATTATGGAAAATTTCAAATGTGCAAAAGCAGACAAAATGGTATCCTAAACTCATGCCCCATCTCCAAACAGTTATTAACTCAGCCAGTCTTGCTGGAACTATAATACCCCTCCCACTTCTGCCTCTCACATACTGAGACAAATCCCAGAGAGATTTCACAGGTCAACAGCTCTAGGTGTACTGCTAATGACCACTTAAAATATAATCTCAGTACTGCTGTCAAACCAAACAAATTCTTTATATCAAATACTGGTGTGCAGACTTAGGTCTTAATGTTTCCTTCTTTTAATTTGTTTACACAAGTTCATTGGACTTTTCCATTTCTTTTAATGTATAGGTTCTACTGCTACATTTCCCCCCCTTTTTCATTCATTTTAGAAACACTCAGGTGTTTGTTTTTTGTTCAGCTGGTCTTCTTCACAGTTTGGGTTATAATGGTTTTTAATCTCTGCTGTAGTTGATTCAGACCTTTTCCATCTCTAAATGTTATTTAGGTTTTATTTTCTAAATCTTTGCAGAGGTGTGGCTACAGTTGTTTACAAAGGGCCAGATTTTGGTTTTGTTGATTCTTCTTATAACTTTGTTTAAAATATCATTTATTTCTGCTTTCATTATTAACTTTTCTTTGGATTTCTTTGGTCATTCTTTTAACTTTTTTTTTTTTTAAATAAATACTGAACATTTATTTCTCACAGTCCTGGAGGCTGAGACATCTAAGATCAGTATTTACTGAGAAACTACTTTCTGAGGTCTTCTCACTGTGGAAGGGGTAAGGGAGTTCTCTTTTTAAAAATTTTTACTTTTTAAATTTACATCCAAGTTACTTAGCATAGAGTGCAACAATGATTTCAGGAGTAGATTCCTTAATGCCCCTTCCCCATTCAGCCCATCCCCCCTCCCAAAACCTCTCCAGTAACCCTCTGTTCTCCAAATTTAAGAGTTTCTTATGTTTTATCCCCCTCCCTGTTTTTATATTATTTTTGCTTCACTTCCCTTATGTTCATCTGTTTTGTATCATAAAGTCCTCATATAAATGAAGTCATACCTTTGTCTTTCTCTAATTTTATTTAACATAATACCCTCTAGTTCCATCCATGTGTTGCAAATGGCAAGATTTCATTCTTTTTGATGCTGAATAATACTCTATGGTATATACATACCACATCTTCTTTATCCATTCATCCATCGATGGACATTTGGGCTCTTTGCATACTTTGGCTATTGACGATAGTGCTGCTATAACACTGGGGTGCATGTGTCCCTTCGAAACAGCACACCTGTATCCCTTAGATAAATATCTGGTAATGCAATTGCTGGGTCGTAGGGTAGTTTCTATTTTTAACTTTTTGAGGAACCTCCATGCTATTTTCCAGAATGGCTGCACCAGTTTGCATTCCCACAAGCAGTGCAAAAGAGATCCTCTTTCTCTGCATCTTTGCCAACATCTGTTGTTGCCTGAGTCATTAACGCTAGCCATTCTGACAGGTGTGAGGAGGTAGCTCATTGTGGTTATGATCCCTGATGATAAGTGATTTTGAGCATTTTTTCAGGTGTCCGTTGGCCATCTGGATGTCTTCTTTGGAGAAGTGTCTATTCATGTCTTTTGCCCATTTCTTCAGTGGATTATTTGTTTTTTGGGTGCTGAGTTTGATAAGTTCTTTACAGATTTTGGATACTAACCCTTAATCTGATATGTTGTTTGCAAATATCTTCTCCCATTCTGTCCATTGTCTTTTAGTTTTGCTTATCGTTTCCTTCACTGTGCAGATGCTCTTTGTTTTGATGAGGTCCCAATAGTTCATTTTTGCTTTTGTTTCCCTTGCCTCCTGAGACCTGTTAAGAAGTTGCTGTGACTGAGTTCAAAGAGATTTTTGCCTGCTTTCTCCTTGAGGATTTTGATGGCTTCCGGTCTTACATTTAGGTCTTTCATCCATTTTGAGTTTGTTTTGTGTGTGGTGTACGTGGTCCAGGTTCATCTTTCTGCACGTTGCTGTCCAGTTTTCCCAGCACCACTTGAAGAGACTGTCATTATTCCATTGGATATTCTTTCCTGCGTTGTCAAAGATTAGTTGGCCATATGTTTGTGGATCCATTTCTGGGTTCTCTATTCTGTTCCATTGACCTGAGTGCCTCTTCTTGTGCCAATACCATACTGTCTTGATGATTACAGCTTTGTAAGACAGCTTGAAGTCTGGGATTGTGATGCCTCTTGTTTTGGTTTTCTTTTTTCAAGACTGCTTTGGCTATTCGGGGTCTTTTCTGGTTCCATACAAATTTTAGGATTGTTTGTTCTAGCTATGTAAGAAATGCTCGTGTTATTTTGATAGGTATAGCACTGAATATGTAGATTGCTTTGGGTGGTATTGACATTAAAATCTTTTTAAATGTTTATTTTTAAGAGAGAGAGCAAAAGTGAGGGAGGGGCAGAGAGCGAGGTAGATGCAGCAAGCTCCAGGTTCTGAGCTAGCAGCACAGAGGCCAACGCGGGGCTTGAACTCATAACCATGAGATCATGACCTGAGCTAAAGTCAGACACTTAACTGACTGAGCTACCCAGGCACCCCATGTGAATTGGGTAGTATCGCATTTTAACAATATTTGTTCTTCTGATCCAGGTGCATTGAATTTTCCCATTTTTTTGTGTGTCTTCAATTTCTTTCATAAGCTTTCTAGTTTTCAGTGGTATAGATTTTTTACCTCTTTGGTTAGATTTATTCCTAGGTATTTTGAGATTTTTGGTGCAATTATAAATGGGATCAATTCCTTGATATCTTTTTCTGTAGCTTCATTGTTGTATAGGAATGCAACTGATTTCTGTGCATTAATTTTGCAACTCTGCTGAATTAATGGATCAGTTCTAGCAGTTTTTTGTGTGGAATCTTTTGGGTTTTCCATATAGAGTATCGTGTCATCTGCAAAGAATAAATGTTTAATCTCCTCCTGGCCAATTTGGATGCCTTTTATTTTTTTGTGTTGTCTGACTGCTGAGGCTAAGACTTCCAATACTATGTTGAATAACAGTGGGGAGGGTGGACATCCCTGTCTTGTTCCTGACCTTAGGGGTAAAACTCTCAGTTTTCCCCCATTAAGGATGATATTAGCACTGGGTCTTTCATATATGGCATTTATGATCTCAAAGTATGATCCTTCTATCCCTACTTTCTTGAGGGTATTTCATCAAGTATTCATCAGGTGTTTTGTTAAATGCTTTCTCTGCATCTATTGAGAGGATCATGTGGTTCTTGTCCCTTTTTTTGATGTGATGTGATGAATCACATTGATTGTTTTGTGGATAATGAACCAGCTCTACATCCCAGGTATAAATCCCACTTGGTCGTGGTGAATTTTTTTAAATGTATTGTTAGATCTGGTTGGCTAATATCTTGTTGAGGATTTTTGTATCCATCTTCATCAGAGAAATTGGTGTATAGTTTTCCTTTTTAGTGGGGTTTTTGTCTGGTTTTGGAATCAAGGTAATGCTGGCTTCATAGAGTTTGGAAGTTTTCCTTCCATTTCTACATTTTAGAACAGGTTCAAGAGAATAGGAGTTAACTCTTCCTTAAATGTTTGGTAGAATTCCCCTGGAAAGCCATCTGGCCCTGGACTTCTTGGGGGAAAGATTTTTGATTACTAATTCCATTTCTTTATTGGTTATGAGTCTTTTCAAATTTTTTATTTTTTCCTGTTTAAGTTTTGGTAATTTATGTGTTTCTAGGAGTTTGTCCATTTCTTCCAGATTGCCCATTTTATTGGCATATAAGTGCTCATAATATTCTCGTATTATTGCTTTAATTTCTGTTGTGCTGATTGTGATTTCTCCTCTTTCATTTTTGATTTTATTGATTTGAGTCCTTTCCTATTTATTTTTGATCAGCCTGGCTAGTGGCTTATCAATTTTGTTAATTCTTTCAAAGAACCAGCTTCTGGTTTCATTGATCTGTTCTACTGTTTTGTTTTTTTGTTTGAATAACATTGATTTCTGCTCTAATCTTTATTGTTTCCTGTCTTCTGCTGGTTTGGGGTTTTATTTGCTGTTCTTTTTCCAGCTCTTTAAGGTGTAAGGTTAGGTTGTGTATCTGAGACCTTTCTTCCTTCTTTAGGAAGGCCTGGATTGCTATATACTTCCCCCTTATGACTACCTTTGCAGCATCCCAGAGGTTTAGGGCTGTGGTGTCATCATTTTCATTGGCTTCCATGTAGTTTTTAATTTCCTCTTTAACTTCTTAGTTAGCCCATTCATTCTTCAGTGGGATGTTCTTTAGTCTCCAAGTATTTGTTACCTTTCCAAATTTTTTCTTGTGTCTAATTTAGAGTTTCATAGTGTTGTGGTCTGAATATATGAATGTTATGATCTCAATCTTTTCATACTTAAATTCTTTTAACTTCTTGAGTTGAATTTTAGCTCAAATTTAAATCTTTTTTCCTTCTAAAATAAGCATTTATGAAACTCCCTTAAAGTACTTTTAGCTGCATCCCACACATTTTGATATGTAGTATTTTCATTATTACTGAATTGTAAGTGTTTAAATTTATATCCTGATGTCTTATGTGACCTATTAAATACTAACTGGTATATTGATTAAATTTCTAAACATACGAGTTTTTAAGTTATCTTAAGTTGCTGGTTCCTAATTTATGTGTATTTTTGTCAGAGGATGCTCTGGATGAAACCAAGCACTGGTACATATTTCAGACTTCTGTTTTTAGTCTAGCGTATGGATCACATTTTATAAATGTCTCACACATGCTTGTAAAAATGCTTATTATCTGGATGCTGGGCGTAAAAAACCATGTCTTATCAGGCATGCTGTATTGTTTAAATCATCTGAGCATTACTCATTTTTTTGTACACTTAATTACTGAGAGGTGAAATGAATTACTCACTATAATTGCGGATTTTTCAGTTTTCCTCAGCAACTTTCAATTCATGTTTGGTACATTTTGAGGCTATATTAACAGAAAACATTTTAAATTATATCTTCCTTGTAAACTGGTGATATTCTTGATTTGTATTTTAATACCTATATTGGCTCTCTTTTGGTATTTGTGAAATTTCTTTTCTTTTTGTATTTTCAAAATTTTCCAGTTATTCTAAACCAGGATATACTTGAATTTTTACTGTAGTATTTGGTCCATTTATTATTTTTGCTCAGAAATAAATTTTGCCCACATTCTTAGATGATAGTTGAGTACTGAATTTTAGCGTTCTAGCTTGGCAGTTATTTTTTTCTTGCACTTTGAGGATATTATTATCTTCTGGCTCCTATTTTGCTGTTAAGGATTCTGATATCTTTTATCTCTAGTTGTTTTAAAGATTTTCTCATTGTCTATGGTGGCCAGTGTAGATAGGTGTAAAAACTTTTTTTCTTGCTTTGGGAGTCACTTTGTGTCAACGTTTTTTTGTCAGCTTGAACATCATCTTTTCTTTCAAAAAAATTTTTTTGGCTTATTTGTTTTTGAGAGAGGGATCGAGAGAGTGAGCAGGGGAGGGGCTGAGAGAGGGAGACACAGAATCTGATGCAGGCTCTAGGCTCTGAGCTGTTAGCACAGAGCCTGACATGGGGCTCAAACTCACAAAAAGTGAGACCATGACCTGAGCTGAAGTTGGACACTTAGCCAACTGGACCACCCAGGCACTGCTTGTTTTCTAATACTGGGTTGTGAGCATGCCTTCAGCTGTATTTTACTGGTGGCAATTCTGTAGCCTCCATGGTTATTCTGTATTTATTTTTTCCAGGTGTCTATAAAAAAGTTATTTGAAGTCAGGACCATTTTGTTAATTTTTAGACTTAAGTGGTTCCTGGATTGGGCATGGAATGTGAACTACATATATCCCAACCTCAAATAAAAACAGGTTTCTAGGTAAAAGTTTTAGGGAAGACCCCAGCTGTACCCCTGAGACTGAGTCCGGAAAGATAAGCTTCTTCATCGTCCACTTGTGTTAGGGGAGGTTTTTTTCCTTCTAATCTACCACTTCATAGCAATTATCTCCCTTTAAGGGTTCCAGCTTTAAATGAGGGATCTCACAAAGGTCACACAAACCCCAGGTCTTTTCTGTCTCACTGTGGGTATTAACACCAAGCTCCTGGAATGTCTACTGGTGAACAGTCAGAGGGTACTGAAATCAGCAAGAGGCATTTGTACCATCAATCTCAGTTTTCAGTTTATTGCTCTGGTTTATAGTAATCTCTCTTCTAGTCCATTAAGAATTACCTTCTTTGGAAATCTCACCTGTGCTTTAAAGAGGGTATCTGTTATAGTTTACCCAGTATTTCCAGCTGTTTCGTAACAGGCAACTTTTCATATAATCTAATCCATCATATTACCATACCTTTAAATTTGATTTTCATAATTCTTTAAAGGTTTGTTCTATTATCCTCACTCTCTCTTTTCACATGAATCTACATTAAATATAATTTTAACTGTGAATATTCCTAGAAGCATAAATTTAATTATTTTTTGCCAAAGTAGTTAGAAACCAATCTCAATCTGTCAGACTTGTTGAAAACATCCTTCCCAGTTGTGCTTTCCAATCACAGGGCTACGTCATTAGCAGACGACAGTATGGAAAAAACTCACTATATTTGTGTTTTGGTTTTGACCCTGCTATGACCAACTTTGAGAATCTTGATAAGACACTTCAACCTCTTGTGGTCTATTTTTCCTCCTTATAACGTTTTTTAAGAATCTATGATTGTATGGATCAACATTTGCACTCTCCACTTAGGAATACACTGATTTTAAGAATCTCAAAATTTGTGTGATATTCCTGAATTTATATTGTAGTTTACTTAACTATAATAATGCTGAGATCTTAGGCGCCCAATCTGACTGAAACAAAATTAATTTTTAAAAAGTTTTATTATCAGTTTATACAATAAGTTATCTGCAAGAATAAAAAAATATATTATGCAATTCAATGTCATACTATGTTCTTTTCTAACGTGACTCAATTACATAATAATACCTTGGCTTTTGGAGTAGCTTTAATTGTCCATATGCAATCAACTGCTTGGCCAGGTTTTGTTTTTTCTTCTTGTTCTACCTGACTAGAACGCACTATTCCATCAGCTCCCGAGAGCTCAAACTGGCAATCTAGAAAGAAAAGTTGAATGATGACAAAGGAAAACAAGACAATTCAAATGCCACAAGGAAAAAGAAGTGATATACTAAACCTGGGATGGGATTTAAAATACCTCCTAGGTAAGTAAAGTCTGGATCTGTAACAGAAAAAAGAAGAAAGTCATTGGCATTGAGATAATTTAGAGTTACTTTAAGGCTTAATGTCTTAAGTTCTATCTAATGCTACATTTAACAATAAAGCAAGAAAAAGCTTCCATTGGTGTAGACTATGGATCACTGTTTTTTTCTGGACATGCTTAGGTGTTTGTTTATAGAACCAATGTTTTTAAATGCTAATATCAGGGTGCCTGGGTGGCTCAGTCGGTTGAGCGTCCGACTTTGACTCAGGTCATGATCTCACGGTCCATGGGTTCAAGCCCCGCATCAGGCTCTGTGCTGCCAGCTCAGAGCTTGGAGCCTGCTTTGGATTCTGGGACTCCCTTTCTCTCTGCTCTTCCCCCATTCATGCTCTGTCTCTGTCTCTCAAAAAAAAAAGCTAAAAAAATTTAGAAATAAAATAAAAATAAAATGCTAATATTTATACTTCTGATCCCATCATGAATAACTTATTCATGCCACCTAAAAACTCAGAACTCTCTTAATTGCAATAGCTAGCCCACTGATGGATAATTAATAAACAAAATGTAATTATACAACACAATGGAGTATATTCAGCCTAACGAAGAAATGAAATTGTCACATATACTACAACATGGATGAACCTTGAGGATCCTAGGTTAGTCAAATTTATAAGAGACAGTAAGTACTAGAAGCTGGAGGAAAGGGGAATGGGCAGTTAGTGCTTAATGGATAGAGTGTCAGTTAACAAAAAGTTCTGGAAATGGATCGTGGTGACCACTGCACAACATTGTAATAAATGTACTTGGCCTGTACACTTAAAAGAGGATTAAAATGGTGAGTTTTATATGTTATTTGTAATTCAACACATATACAAAGAAGTAGCTAGTGAGCTGGGTTTTCAAAATGGCAGGGAAATAAATGACTAGCTGATATATAAGGTATTCTGTGCGATGAAGTAATTCATAGAAGACTGAGAACCAACAGTTTATATCAAATAACTGATTAAAGTTAATTGGTCAGGTATTTGTTTTTATGAACTAAACCAATTAATTGAATTAATGATATTTTGGTGTCAGAAAGACTTAAAAAATCTTAACTATGAATCAGATCTTTACAAACTGGTTTAGACTATCTGAAAGAAAAAAAAAAAACCAGACATCAAAAATAATGCTCTTAATTGAATATTTTTAAATATTAAAAATCAGTCTTTTTAATATGTAAAGATTCTTACTTTGAAGAAAAGTAGCTCTTCTTCTATCAGTTTATGTATCATGAGAGCAATTTCATATGGATTATGGCTAAAATATAGACAAATTAGAAGAATATGCTTAGGATTTCTAGACTATATTACCTTACATTTACATTTTATAGTACTTCAGAGTCTCTACATACATTATGCTAATTATAGCAACATCAGGAAAACTATGTACTATTCCATTTTATAGATGAGGAAACTGAATGAGAGAGATGATGATTTTCTTAGACCATATTTATAATGTCAAAGCAGGACTAGATTGTAGCTCTCTAGACAATTTTTCTCTTTTTTTAATGTTTATTTATTTTTGAGAGAGAGAGAGACAGAGTGTGAGCCGGGGAGGGTCAGAGAGAGAGGGAGACACAGAATCCAAAGCAGGCTCCAGGCTCTGAGCTGTCAGCACAGAGCCTGATGCGGGGCTCGAATTCACAAACCACAAGACCATGACCCGAGCCAAAGTTGGATGCTTAGCCAACTGAGCCACCCAGGCGCCCCATTAGACAATTATTCTTAACTCTACCACCATATTGCCTTTATGCTGTGGGTAAGGATACCACAGTTTTACCATTAAAAGAAAAAAAATTAAAATAAATAGGTAATGCACAACTGGCTAATTATGGCCATGTCTAGTTATTTAAAATCATATTTATAAATTTTTCTCTAGAAATCAATAAAATCAAGAAGATGACTGCTCCTACTACTATTACTGAGAAACTGGTGTATTTTAAATGGAATTCTCTAAGTTATTGGTGATATTTGTTGAGGCAGAGAACTCTTAATGGATTTGCTACTTCCTGCAAGTAACTGGGATAATTCTGGAAATTTTAATGCAATAATGGTCAAATCCTAGAATTCTTGCCTATACGTGAAGACACTGATTCATTTGGCAGTTAGTTGCTATGACTTTTTACTCCAATGCTGTTTAATTAAATTTGTCTTTGACATTTCTCTGCAAAAGAGCTGAAATGTCATTGTCTACTTTCAGCAAGGTTGATTTAGTTTATTAAATTAAAAAAGGAAAGTCTTGAGATGTATACTCAAGCTAAAAGTTTCCTCTCTACTTTTTCTCAATATAGTAACTATGCCTAAAGTTTCTGGAATAAAAAACAATTTTAATAAGAATTGAGCACCCAGTTAAATACAATAAACTGTGATTAAAATAGGTTTTCCAGGCTATTTAAAGATTCTGAGATATTTTAAACGAGGAATTTTTTCATTCTGGCAATTTGGTATACATAGGTCCTATCTGAACTTTCAAACTAAGTTTGATAACTCTGTAATTATTTAAAATTTATTTTTATTATAGTAAAAAATATATAACATATATATAACCATCACCACTATCTACTTAAGCAAAAATTAAAAAACACAAATTTTACTATGATTCAGCAAGCGTGCTCCTTGGTATTTACCCAAATGAGTTAAAATCTTGTCCATGAAAAAGCCTGCATATGGATGTTTTTATAGCAGGTTTATTTGTAACTGCTAAAACCTGGAAGCAACTAAAGTACCTTTCAATAGAATGGATGTACTATTGTACACCCATCACTACGAAATATTAGTCAACAACAACAACAAAAAAAAGAGCTACCAAACCATGAAAAAAACATGGAGGAGACTTAAGTACATATTACTATGTAAAAGAAGCCAATCTGAAAGGGCTACATATTGTATGAGATTGTATGAGATTGTAATGGTAGACACACATCGTCATGCATTTGTCTAAACGCACAGAACACAAAACACCAAGAGTCAACCTAATTAATGTAAACTATAGACTTTGGGTGATGATGTGTCAATGTGGATTTACTGACTGTAACAAATGGACCATTCAGGAGCAGGAAATTGATTTTGGAGGCAGCTGTGTTTGTGTGGGGTTGGAGGTATATGGTGACTTAGTACTTTGTTAGTTTTGCTGGGAACCTAAAACTTGTCCTAAAAAATAAAGTCTAGAGACAAATTTTACTTTCTAAAAATGTTATCCTTTTGGCATTGATAACATAAATACCAAAACAATGCTTAAAAATTCCCATAATGTTTACAGACAAGAAAAAAAAGTTGATTATATTGTTCAGGGGAAAAAAAGCAGATAATACAGATATATGGTCTCAGTTATGTAAGACAAAAAAAGAGATACAGAAAAGTATCTGAAGGGATACACATTAAATTGTCAACAGTGGTTTTTTATATAGAGGATGGTAAGATTATGGATATTTTTTCATTTCAATATGAGTTTTTTAATTAATAAATTTCTTACATGAAACATAAAAGCAAAAACATTTTATAATTGATGTTACTTTTTCATCTTTTCAGTCTCTAAGGTGTTTGAAGACAGGAACAATAACTTGCAGATCTTTGTGGTTCTACATTAGGGACAAGCACGGCTTTACCCCAGAGAGGCTTTGCAATTCTCAGTGTTCACACAGACCACGGGGTAGGGAAGATCAGTGGAGTGGGCTGAATGGAGACCCTAATTCGAATCCTCAGAACCTGATATGACTTTATGTGGTTAAAAAAAAAAAGAGTTGAATATTACATTACAAAACAAAAGAATGTGACTAACTTCAGGCTTTTGAGAACAGAGGGCGATGTGACGATGGAGGCAGGGACTGAGGGATGTGGCCACAAATCCGGGAATGCTGGGGAAGCCCCCAGAAGCTACACAAGGCGAGGAATAGACTGTACCCTTGAGTTCCCAGGAGAAAGGTGGCCCTGCTGGGTTTTCTACCCTCCAGAACTCAAGAGAATAAAGTTCCGGTGTTTTCGGCTGCTAAATTGGTAGTTAATTAGTTAAGGCAGCCTTAGGGAAAGAATCCATCAGATATTCCCACTTTATAAAAGAGCAACGGTCAGGCACAGCTGTGCCTAATAGTCTTACCGCTATTAGGGAGCAAAAAGGACTTAAACCCAGATCTTTCGCCTCCAAGTGCAGAGCAATAATTTTTCTATTGCTCAATATTCTACAGAGACTACTTATTCAAATGAGTGGTTAATTCAATCATTCCAATGGTAAAAGCTGCCAAATAATTTTTGGTAAGGATTATGAAAATAAGACAATTTGCTGAATTATTTTTTAAAGTGTATTTATCTTGATTTTTTACCCTTGATAAACACTGTAAGACATAAAGAAATCTAAGAAAAATGTGATGCCACCTATGAAATGCTTCAAATTCAAGTGATATAGTTCTATTTCCAATTTTCGGGTTTATTTATTCACAGAGTGATTTCCCTCTGGCCTTGCTAATTTCTTTAAAACCTTGATTTGATTAACTTGACTAAATTCTCTTTTATAGACACAGATTCTAAAACCAGAGAGAGACCCACTAAAAAGATAACTTCATTACCTGGAATAAACGAATATTTTGCTCGAAATCCCAGTCCTTCAAGTTCTTCATCAGAACTAAACTTAATCCACATAAACCTCCCAGTTGATCTAATTAGTGGAGGGCTTTTCACACCACAGAATCGATCTATAAGTGGAGAGAAACCAAATGGCCCATCTCGAACTTCCAAGTGGTCAAACCGACATTCAAATGATGGTTCTATATAATAATGTTCATCAAAGGTCAACTCTATTCTTTGACGTGGAGCAGCTAGAAAATAAGAGCAAGCGAATCAGGGTAACACAAACAAAGGAAAGTAATAAATGTCCTGACAAAGTGGGAAGAGCAACACAACTGCTCAATTCCTGTTTCACAGAGAAGACTCGTTATGAGGATTGTTAGATAGAAAACTCATAACTGATGTTATATTTTGTATCAATAGTAGCAATGCTACTGGGCAGAACACCATGATTTTCCCCTTTGCCATATGCTGCTCATTAAATTAGTTAAATGTATTTAATTAAAATTAGAGAGGAAAAAGCTAATGCTTAGTTCATGAGATACAATATACAATGAACAGAAAAACTGAAGAAATGAAAAGAACTAATATAACTATGGACATAAATTTGCATAAAGCCTAAGAGATGCCAGTAAATTTAAGTCATACCAATGCATCTGGTTGAATTATATTTTAAGAGATTCAAAATTCCTATAAAATTTCAATTTTGTAATTGTTAATGTATTAATGTTAATGCATTTGTTAATGTGTTCAATACTCAAATATTTATAATTACTAGAGTTTAATTCAAATATGTTTTCAAATTTTGTTCAAACTGGCTTAAACTGGGCATCTTACCAGAGTACTTAGTTTTACAAAGAGTAAAAATTCATCCATTAAAAGACAGAAATTGGTCAAATACCTTCCAAAATGTAGATACACTCCTTGTTAGGTGGATAAGAGTCAGGATAATTTGGTGAAGCAAAATGACCTCCATTGCTGGTTCGAACCCAAATGCCACACTGGGTTGCAGGAATATGCTTGATTCCAATATTTTGTCCATCTTGGGGAAAAATCACATTTAAACCATGAATTACAGCAAAAGAGAATAGTATTCTCTTTTCCCCACAATTTAACCACACAATTGTTCACCCTATGTTACACATATACTGTATATAATTTTGCAAGAACTGCCACCAAGTTCAGCACAACAAACTGAAGACAGTGAAGGGAGAGAAAGGTAAGATTGTATGCTGTGCTGGAGGGAAGAGCTTGCGGCTGGAGGACAAGCCTGCCCCGTAGGAGAGCAGGGAGATAAAATGCTTAGATTTTACAAGGGCAAAACGGTGTGGGAGAATCTGATAAATCAGTACAACTCTATAAAACTCAGTTCTGACATAAAAATAAAAGGATCCCAGGGGTTTATCTCTAGTATGGTACCTCTATATTTAGTTTAACACAAAGCCAAATAGGATCCAAAGATTGCAAAGGATTTTAAAGACTGTAGATTAAACACATGCATTTAGTTCTCTGTCCTCAAACTCCACTTAGCAGAAAAGGATGCTTTAAGGGCATAAATAAACCCTTAAAGAGGTCTAAGGACGTAGGTGCAAGAACAGCTGGCAGCACTTGGCATCTCTGGAAGCAGGAGAGGGGATGACGGTGGTGGTGGAACTGTGCTTTTTAAAGACACGAGGCTTCGATAAAGTCTATTTAGACTCAATCTGATTTCTAATACTCTCCCTTACTTCACAAGTCTAGGTAGCTGCTACTCTATCGCCACAACAGCAAATGAGATTATTTCTTTGCTGACGATAAAAGCAGGGTTCCTGGATTAGGAGGAACAGCTGAGGACAAGACCAGCTCGCAAACAAGGTGACTCAGGAGTGTTAACACAGTAGATGGCTTTCCCAGCCTCGTCTCCCACTCAACTGCCTTAAAGCCTCTAAGCAGGAAAGGGAAAGCTTCCCCCCTGGCGACTAAACAGTCCAAAGAAATCAAGACTCAGGAACCCCCCAGTGTAGGGTCGCTCACCAGTGAGGGCCACAGTTAACAAGTCCTTTCTACACTTGCGGACAGCTAATGATCAGGTTTTAGTGCTCTTCTCATAAATAAGTGGACATTCAGGGATCACCAGATACTTGAGAAAAACCTCTAATACGAAAAATGAATAAAAAACAAGAAAACAAAGCTGAGGAAACAAAGATATGTAAAACAAAACACACACACACACACACACACACACACACACACAAAACCTAAACAAAACTATCATTTAATCCCCTTAAAGAAAGTATATCTATAAAATAAGGACAAGAATACTTTAAGGATATTTGGAAAACAAAAAACTTCTAAAAATAGAAAAGATGGAAAGTTAATAGAAAGTTTAAAGAAGAGAGCTGCAAACGGCCGAGGGCCTGCTCCGGTAAATAAAGTTTACAATGGAAGACACCCCTGCCCACTCGCGTGCCTACCGTCCACGGCTACTTTCACACTACAAGAGCAAAAGTGAGGAGCTGCTCCTGAGACTGTAAGGCTGTAAAGTTTTAAATATTAAATACTATCTGGCCCTTAAAAAAAAAGTTTTCCAGTTTCTGGTTTAGAGGATAAAGTTGAGGAAGTCTCAACTGAGACTACTGAGAAGAAAATAGAGTAGAAAGACAGATGGAAAATAGAAAAAATAACAAAAAATACCCCATAGCCAAAGAAAGTTTCTTAAAGACAGAACAGAACAAAATAGAGAAAGGGCGCCCAGCGGGCTCAGCTGGCAGAGCATGCGATTCTTGATCATGGGGTTGGGAGTTCGAGTTCCATGTTGAGTGTAGAGATTACTTAAAAAAACAAAATCTTAAAAAAATTTAAACAAGGGAAAAAGGAACTAAAAATTTCCTAAACTAAAAAGCAAAATTTTCATATGGCTAAAGCCTCATGAGTGACTTAATGTGAATTCTGAACCCAGGGGTGACCAGAATTATGACATGATTACGCTGAGACAGGTGGTATAGAAGGACAGGAGTGTAACACCTGTACATAGTGAGGGACAGAAAATGCATGGAAGAGCTAAACGCTCATCTTCCGTGGTGGAAATTCATTATCTAATACCTAAAATTGAAGTACTTACGAATTAACAGTGTAACATATTATTTAGTAATACGCAGCGAAATCCCAAGAGTCAGCTAAAATACTGGTTATCTCCAAGGAGAAGCAGAGTGGCCATAGGATGGAGGACTGCTTTTTCATACTTTTTGAATGCTTTGATTGTCACATGTGTGTCTAACTTAGGTGAACAGAAAAAATAAATCAGAAAATGTACTATAAACCCTGGCATGAAAATCTGGTTCAAAAATCACACGAGTGCATCTTCTTTCATCAACAAGGACAATCCTAACAGGTGGCAGGGCTTTGAAGATGATACTGATGGAAATATTTCACTTGTCTACACTGAAATAAGGGATTTTTATTTTTGCTGAGTGAGAAGTACGAATCTCATTTGATTTTGGGATATAATCCATAGTGTGCTAGGAACCACTAGTGAGGCCAATTTAAAACATGTATCGGCAAGACTTTACGTTGACAATTTACTCAGGTTAACTGCAGCTGAACCCAGTTAAATTGAGGCTGACGGGCTGACAGAAAGCCTTACTGGAACACCCCAGAGGGATTATGGAAATAGTATTCAAGAGTTGCCATCCTTTCCAATAAGCCAGCCCACTGTCCTGAATAAGCGGCACGTCATCGCTGTAAGTACTTTACCTTGGGTCTTTTGGGCCACAGCAATCCCTTCGACTACAAGTAGTGTTATCAACAACACTAGAGAAACGATAGAAAAGAACAGTTAAAAAAAAGAATCCATATTATCTTACTAAATTTATAAGGAAAATCAGATGATAAAAAAAAGATTAATCAAGGCCTCTCTTTCTTACATTCATTCTCAAGATTTTTAATGCCTAAATGTTATGTTCTGATTTACGACTTGGCAGTTAAGACAACCCAAGAAAACACACAATTGATACTGTACTGATTTATACAAGCACTAATAGTGTATGGCATTTACAGCATTCTTCAGTTTATGATAGATTAAAAAACACAGTTTTTTGGAACTTTGTTTGCCCCGATTTATATTTACTGTCTAAGTACTATGCAGCAAACACATACTATACTGCATATATTTATGGTACTTCACCTCAAAGGGTTTACATGCATTCTATGGCTGGTTCTGCAATGTCTTATACCAGTCAAGTTCAATCAGTGACTGTGAGAGCACTTATAATTAAGATGGAAGTAAGGGGGCAGCAGTCTCCCAGAAATCAATTCAAGACATTTCATAGCTGCACATAACTATCTTGTGTCCTGTGTTACAAAAGACAGCATATTTAGAAAATGAATCTTTCCCCTTCCCCAACCCCCGAGTCTAACATGTCTGAGACCCAGTCAATAACATACTGAATTGTTTTGTGTATGTATGTATTTTGGTGATTCTTTTACACATTTTATTTTTATGAATGGTGCATGTACAGCTTTCACTGTCCCTTCCAATGGAAAGCTCACTTGCCTCAAAGTCTTGTGTGAACTGGAATTTTTATCATTCATTCAGTCAATAAGCACTTAAAGAGCACCTGTCAAGGACAGCAGGCACTGAGGCACACAGATGTTGTTGGGGGAGAAATACGGAAAAATATTTAATGGTAGGTAGGGACATTACGAGTTTGGTGGATCCAGGTTGGGGTTCAAGTTTTGCTGTGTACCAGCAGTGAGGCCTTCTTAACTCACTTTGCTTATCTGTAAAATGGGGCTGTTGTACAAGCAGCACCAACCTCAAAAGGTTGTCGTGATGACTGAGTGAGAAGATGCAGGCAGCAATGGTTCCATGCTAGGCACTGTGCTACATAATTGATAGGTAGGAACTACCACCCTTAAGGAGTCAATTTACTGTCAATGACAATTTACAATACAAGGTGCAAATAAGTTTAACAGGAGTTATACAGAAAGCATAATGGAAGAAGGGATGGGAACCATTCATTCTGCTGAGAGTGAAGAGGAATAAAATGAGGAAGATTTCCGAAATTGAAGGTATATTCTATTTGGACTTAAAGGACCTCAACCCAGGCTACAGAGAAAGAAACAGCTTAGACAAAACCATGAAGGAGCACGTGCTTAGGGCAGGCCAGCAAACTCCGAGCACTATGCTCAGGATAAGCGCGTGGAGGGGACCAGTGGGGTATCAGGGGACAAACAGTAGAATGGAGTCTGATGTAAAAAGTCTTGACAGCCATGCTGAAGAGTTTAGACTTTTGACTATAATCAGAAGTCATTGTGGGTTTTTAAACTAGAGTGTGACATGATCACATCTGTGTTTTCAGCCAATAATCTTGATGGTTGTGTTAAGTGTAAACTTTTAAAGAAAAAGGAGAAGGATATTCAAAATGGAAGCAAAGATGATGAGATCTCTAAGCAGAGCAGTGGTGAAATGGAACGAGGAGAGAATTTATAACATAATTCAGATGTCCAATTAACTGCAACTGGTGACTTACAGGATAAGCAGTGAGAGAGACGGGGGCATTGAATAGGTTGCTAGTTAAGTGACTGGTAGATGGTCACACAAAGGCATGTATTGAGTATCAACTACCCAAGTCACCAATGTAAAAAGATAACTCTTGCCATTCAGTTGTTTACATCTTAAAATCTAATTGCTGACATTTTCATCTTTAGCTTCCTGTGTACTTGCTGATCTTTGTCTCCTCTGTCTCCTCTCAACACCTTTAACTTCCTCTTCCCTTTCTTTGGTGGCTGGTAGTGCTCACGACCTCCTGTTATGTAGGAACAATCCTTCCTTCAAACCCTTCACAACTCTGCACTGGATCAGAGTTTGAGGAACATAAAATTGAAACATGGTTTTTTTTTCAATAGAATATTTACAATGAAAAAGAAAAACCTAGGGTAAATATTAGGTATCTGACAATTCAGCAAGTAACACATCCGTCTGTATGAATTCGTATCTTGTTAGATGACACTCCTTCCCAAGGTGTATCATTCAGTGTATCATTCAGATGATACATAACTGAACAAAATCTTGTGCTCAGTATACCTTTCCTCCTGAATCACAGGCATAACAATTTACTAATTCTCACATTTATAATTCACAGAATGTAACACGAAGCCAGACAGAAAGGGCAAGTAAGAAATCAACAAACTGAACCCAGGAGAGCAACAGTAAAGCTATGGCAAAAGGATGACTATGCCAGTGAAACTGCATAATGATCAATAAAACTTGGCTACATAAAATATGGGACTTAAGAAATTCAGAGTGTGCAACTAAGGCAGATCATTTAAAAAATAAAATTATAAGCCCAAATTAACCTATTATTCTTTTTCACTCTATTTAGAGGGTTCCTCACAATGTTTTTTCCTAAAACCTCATATTCTTAAAAAAAATTCACAACCCAATAAACCAAATGAGTTATGCTACCAAATATAAAAATGATACATAAAGAATACAGTGAATCTGCACAACTGGATAGAAATATTTAGTGACACAGTTGTGACTATTAATCATTCTAAATTCTATACCATAATAAATATAGTTTCTTCCCAGTTATATAATAGGATCTTTGCACACCGCTTACTATAACCAGACTGGGAAATTAAACTCCATTAATGCCAAACACTGGACTTATTTCGGATAAGAAGCAGTGCTGTGCTTTGTTCTGTCTTTAGCCCCAACTATGGGCCACTGTTCCCTTCTTCTTCTTACCAAAAGGATCAATAATTTCTCAAATCCAAAAATAATACACACTTCAATTCAAAAGGTAATGTGCCCAAGAAGGCACTAATTCATTAAAGTAGAAATCCTGCCAAAATTAAAGTTCTAAACTCCTTAACCATACAGTTTTATTATATAAAGAAGTACTTGTGATTTGATGCTTAAAAGATGGAGTGCTCACTATTTATGACCATACCTCTAGCTCTGGAGTTTAGCTGAGGCCTTGTAATAATGTGTGTACAGACCTGACTTTCAAATGAAGACTTAAATGATAAAGACAGATGCCATTCATGGTGTTACACACCATCCTCAAGGCTACTCCATTTACCTTGACTCACGTCTATTAGCTCTATGCTGTCTTCCCCCCAGGCCTTCCAGTTTAAAGGCCTTACCTTGCACTATAAAAGTCAAGATCAAGTTTATTCTTTCCACTGTTACTTAACAGTGGAAACTCTGGCCAATGCAATACTGGAAAGGAGACAAAATTATTATTTATAGATAATGTTATTTAAGACCTAGAAGTCCCAAGAGAATTACTTGGAAATTATTACACCTATTAAAAGAAGAGAGTGAGACTAAAATAAACAAATAAAGTAAATAAATTTAATGAAATGGAGAAACAATAGGTTTTGGATAATAAAACAATGTGAAGGTAACAATTCCTCCCAATAAGTTATATATTTAATGTTTTAATCAAATCTTAGTTTTCTGGAGGACTTAAAATGTTGCTGATACTCGTCTTACAAACTCTTTTTATACTGCCCAAGAAAAATTAAAGAAGTAAAAAGACATTAAATACACTTACATGACGTACGCTTATTATAAAGCTACAGGAGCTCGGAACGCGGCATCGGCAGAGGAAGGCAGAGGCGGGCGGTCAAGCCCATCCAGCCCGCGGGACTGCAGGCCCCGCCCCCGCCGCCACAGCAGGGCGGCCCGCAGCCCTGGGCCTTATTCTCAAGGCGCTTACAGATAAGAAGATGGAAGAAAAAGCTCAAGAAACAGACACATCTGTCTCAGAATTTATTGTATGTATGGTATTTAAAACTCTCAGAGAAATAATTCTGGGAAACTTGTTTATTAAAAAAAAAAAAAGAAGGTCTGTACCTTCAAGCTAACTAGAAAAATAAATACCAGATTGAAAAAACAAAAAGGTGAATTATGTATGAATACTTTTGGGTGGAGAACACCTTCATTTGCTAAAAATAAATAAACACTACAAATAACAGAAAAAAAAAAAAGATTATGCCATCAGAAAAATGTGCCCAAACCCAAAGCAATGCAGGGCACCTGAGTGGCTTAGTCAGTTGAATGTCTGACTCTTGACTTCGTCTCAGGTCATGATCCTAGAGTCATGGGATCGAGTCTGGAGTCAGGCTCTGTGCTGAGCATGGAGTGGAGCCTGCCTAAGTCTGTCTGTCTGTCTGTCTGTCTTTCCCCCCACCACGACCCTCTCCCCAGCTTGCATGCACACTTCTCAAATAAATTTTTAAAAATGCAAAAATTTAGCCTAATATAAAAAAGATACAGATTCTATTGTTGATCAGGATATAGAAAACTGACGTACACGGTCACTGGATTGTAAACTGGCATACCTTTTTGGAGGTTAATCTGGTAATATAATACAAGTTTAAAAACGCACAAATCCCACCCAGCAAGTCTACTCCAGGTGTGAGAACTGAACCAGTCACTGGGACAGTAGTGTGCAGTGTAACAGATAATCCAGAGAGCTTATTAAGACACAGGTTTTGGTGCGGGGCCGGGGGGGGGTTGCTTCCAGAGATTTTTGACCCAGTAGGTCTGGCTTGAGAACTTGCATTAACAAGTAAGTCCCCCACTCAGGCTAAAAGTTTCTGGCCCTGGGAGCATACTTTGCAGACTAACTACTACAGTAAGAGAATGATGATACAGTATAAGAAATGGAAAGGGGCTGCCTATTTTCTCCATTGGTTATGGCAGGGGCAAGTGTGGGTCTGACATGGTCGGGGACTAGCAAAAAGGAGTTGATGAGCTGGTTCTGGAAATGCTGCTGAATGCTCTGCTACCTATTCTCATAATGTTCCTACAATACTTCTTGTTTCTGAACCTCTGCACTTGCATGGATCTCCTTTTGCTTCCACTAAATAACCATTGCACTGCTTAAGACATGCATTTTCTAAGAACTTTTAAATTTAATTTTAAATCTGATAGCATTCAGATTTTTTTTTTTGACTTCTGTGACTATTTAACAGTTCTCAATCTCTGCCTGGTTTTCTTTTACTGATTTGCACAGTTTACACAACACAATATATATTTTTTGCCAAGTATACAAACTGTGGAGTCATCAAGGGCTAGAGTGAAGGCCATATCAGTACTAGAGACCTAAGCTTCTTCTATCTTATTGTTCAGTTGTAGATGATTTTAATTCCAAGTTCATTTTATGGTCCAATATGGATGCCAGAATGCCAGCCATTATATCTTCATTATAGCTCCTCACTCCTGTGTTAAGAGTCAGCAAAAACAAACAAACAATATAGGACATTCCTCCTTCCTTTAAAAGACATTTGCCCAGAATCTATAATGATCTCAAAATAAAAATTTTAACTGAACAAAAAACCCACCACTTTCCCAAAGTTGCACATACATCTATCAGCTAGACTTAATCACATGGCCATACCTAACCCTGAGGAAAACTGGGAAATCTAGTTTTTCTGTTGGGTCATGGACTTAATTAAAATTCAGGGAATTACTCAACTATAAAATGGATATTGGGAGACAACTGGCTATTTCTGCCACAGTCCCCTGGAGTCTATTGTGTACTCAGCAGCCAGTAATCTTTCAAGACATACACCAGATCGTATCACAGCCTTTCATAAAATCCTCCAGTACAGTCCCATTTCGTATGGAACAAATTCATGCTCTACACTCGGACTTCAGATCCTGCGTGAGCTGGCATCTGGCCTCCTGACTGCCCCCAGTGGCGACCCAGGCCTTCTCATTACTTCTACACACCAAGCTAATTCTTGCTTTAGGGGCTGCTTTCTTCTTTTTCCCTAGACTCTCTCGGCATGGCTGGGTTCTTCTGGTCATTCAGGTTTTGTGACCGGCTTCTAAAGCAGCTCTACATTTTCTCCGTTAGCCTATTTTATTATATAAACATTTTAATTATTATTTACATCACTTAGTATTTTCTTGCTTATTTATTATGTCTTCTCTTACTGGGAAGAGGAGTCTTGTCTGATTCACTGATGCCTCTTTAGTGACTAGAGGACTGCTTGGCCCACAATAGCATTAAGTAAAAATTAGATGAATGCATGAAATGACTAAGCCATGATCCCAATTGTGTCTTTTTGGGGACGATAACATATAGTACAGAGAGCCCTGCATTAAGAAATTAAGCAGCACACATCTTGGTTAACAGTAATCACAGAGATGACCCAGTTTCTTTTATTTGAGCACAGAGCAAGGGACAGGAAAAGAATTAATTTTTTTTCTTTCCAGATATCTAGTCACTACTCTTATTTCCTCAAGCTGGCTCAATTTACCTCTGTTAGTAACTGAATGTGCCTCTTTCCAATAAGCCTTCCTGCTTTAAGCACTTCAGAGGTAAACATCAGGTTTGTAGAGTCTGTCATGAGATGCACGATGTAAAAACCATTTAACTGGTTTCCCTGTTCTTTACGATCTTCTAGAAATGAGAGCAGAATGGAATTTGATGAGAGTCCACATGCTACATGAGGTAGTAGTAACTTGTCTTCAGTAAACTATGTTCCACAGGACATAGTACCCAATTTAATCAAACTCATTTTTACTTCCTAGTTAAGGAAGAAGACAGACTGGGGCATCTGGGTGGCTCAGTCAGTTAAGTGTCCGACTTTGGCTCAGATCATGATCGCACAGTTCGTGAGTTCAAGCTCCACATCAGGCTCCATGCTGACAGCTCAGAGCCTGCTTAGGTTTCTGTGTCTCCCTTTCTCCCTGCGCTTTACCTTTCACTCTCTCTCTCAAAAATAAATAAACATTAAAAATTAAAGAGAGAGAGAGACAGAGAGAGAGAGAGAAGATGAATCTTGGCAAACGTTGGGACCCCTCCAGCCTGCATATGCTAATCCCACTGCCAACCACTTTAAGAAAGAGTAACTGGAACAGTACTTTCTTTCCTGCAGAATGTGACCACTTCCTCTCTGGCCAAATGCTTTGGAGACAGCAGTTTTGTATCTTCTCATTTGATGGGAGTCTTCTTTAGACATTCACAGCAACTACCATCAAATTTTAATGTGACCAGATCACATTTTAAAGAGTGTGTGGTATCTTCTCACCCACTAGTGCTATAATTTCCAACATATTACTCTAGGCATATTTAAACCAACATGTTTTTAATGTCATTTTGCCTAGGAAGAACAACTTTCAGATTAGTACGCTGTAATTTTGTAAGTAATATAACAAATACGTTAGAAAGTATCAATTTAGGGGGCCACTCTGATGTGCCTTTGAGAGGGTGAGCTCCCTCACCAATGAGAGCAACCTTGCTCTTAACTGTTGTCTATTTAGTTAAGTACCCCCTCATAAGGGTTCCTTTGAGGTAGTTCTCCTGTTAAGGAAAGTTCGGAAACCAGTGAGCTGGATAACATCTTTGGTTCCCCTTTGCAGCTCAAAGGCCATAATAACCGGGATCTCAAAGTGATTCAGGGATACATTTTTCTAAATGTCAACAATTACTATGCATGAGCATAAATTTAAAAATGAGACTGGGGGGGGAACTGCAGGAGACTGTGCTGAAGAGGTCATAACCAAGAGGAGAACATGGGATTGCTTTAAAACTTCAGATATGAACTTTACTTATAGTTTATCTTTTTTTCTATCTTATTCCAAAAAGGACTGAAGGTGGTTTTGATTTGAACTTGTTTTATAATGCACATGTGTCCGTGTTACAGGGCTGCATGTTTTTTCTAACAGGTGATTGTGGTTTCAAAACACAAATACACTGGATTCTAGTTTGAGGATTTACTTTAATAAAAACCAGTGTTTAGTCAGACTTTTCAGTTTTCAGCATTAAAACACTGTCTTCAACTCCTGGGGGAAAAGCTGAAAGGTTAATTTTTAACAAGACCGCACTTAAAGACTTCACTATTAAAGGGACAGGTTTCCAGTACTGTACTTATTTTGGTATGGTTTACATTTTTGGATGAGGTGTAAAACTGAAAGACAGGAGTTAATTTTTGCCAGTCTCAGATAAGATTTTAAAAATACAGTGTTGAGGCATATTTATTATTTTAAAAATATAGCATGGATGGATATTTATGCTGTTACACAATAAATTTAACCAGTTTATACAGAACTAAACATAACAGAGTCTAATAGGATTCTCCAGAAGTGTGCAGAGTGAATAAAATAGTAAAAACCTGGTTTATAATACCAGTGCAGTATTTTCACGTGACTACGAGGTTTACTTAACTTTGACAGGAAGTTAAATAAAATTTTATAAGACCTGGAGTGATCATAAACCGTTAAATGTGAACTATTCAGTTATAACAACACGTGAAAGACTTAAAAAGCCTAGTACAGTTCTCCTTTTGTTCTCACTGCTCAGAGTAAAACAAAAAGAATCAATGGCATCTTAAAGAAAATTACCTTCTACTTAAAATCTCACACACTCATTATGGATGATTTGTTTTAGTAGAAATTGACCATAATATTCCAAACAAGGCTTTAGGTAGGTAATATCTGTAATTATGCAAATATTAAAGAACTGCCTCCAATAAGAACCCCTTCAGTGTTGAAACAATTCACCTTACAGAACACTTAGGGGCTGCTTTTTATGCCTTGATGCACACAGAGAATGGCAGCAATCCAATATTTTTCCAAAAGATTTTTTTTTTTAATTAAAAATGCCAGTTTTTGTATAGGTAACACACTCATTTAGTTTAAAAAAAAAATCAAGTGCTACAAATGGGGATGCAGTAAAATAGAAGTCCTCCCCTCACTCTGGTCTGTCTCCCAGATTCCCTTCTCCGATTCAATTTTTGTTAATTTCTTTAATCTTTCCAGACCAATTCCCCATCTTTACAAGTGTGTGTGTGTGTGTGTGTGTGTGTGTGCGTGTGTGTGTGTGTGTGTGCGCGCACACACACACATGCACGCGCACACACACACACTTTAGCAGACTTTAAAATAGCTTGTTTCATCTCTAGGAAGCCTGCGACAACTTAGTTTGAATTTTAAAAATACTCAGTGTGTAAAACTAGTGTAGGTTTTAGTGTACTTTAAAAAGAAACGCCAGATACTACACTGTTGTCACTGTTAGCTCTGTCATCACCACAGACAGAATCCTTTCCTGAAAGGTGCAACAACTTAAATGCTTCACCACGGTGGCCAGAGGGCACTCTGTACCAATGACAAAGGCTTAGGCAGAAAAGACGCGAATCCCTTCACCATTCAGAACGGGAGATTCCTACCCAGCTCAGCTCCCTCAAGTTCAGCTGGTAGAGCTGTGTAACAGGGCTAACTGATTTCTCCCCAGGGAGGCTACCCAGATGAACTGTCATGATGCTGATAACCTTAAAGGCCATCGGAATAATGAAGCAAATTTGGATCAATGAGCACCATCAGAAATCCTACTGTGCATATGTGATTTATTTTGAAAGAGTAAAAGAGAATCTTAATTTCCAAGAAGAGCTATATAAATTCCGATTTACAGATAGGAAAATTAAATGAAGTTAACCTTAGAGTTTTAAATTGTAACATAATGAAGGAATCACTAAGAATTTATGGGGTGATGTGAAATACTCACGAGGTAGAAAGTCCTAGGTTACCTTAGTACGAACTGTATCTATAAGCATACAGTTGGGTAGTTAAGCATTTTAAATTAAACTGTTCAAATCTCAATTATGAATTTAGGAATGTCTGGAAATCAGGTAATTTGTCCAATTAAAATTAAAAGCAAAACTGGACTGAATTTTCTAGTAAACAGATTGGGAAAAGAGTTCATACGGAATGGGAGAAAACACCCAACATTTGTCACTGTACAAATATCAGGATACAATAAGCTATATATGACACTGCCAATACAATACCTTAACTCCTTACCCAGTATGAAAAGAAAATATTTTATAACATCGCAAACGGACAGCTATTCAGGTTTCAATTTAAATCGGTAGGGAAAAAGGGAAGCCCTATTTTTGGTGGTGGTGTTTTCCTCTGACGACTGAAAAAAGGATTTATTTAGTCCGAGTTTCGGAAGCAACTTTATATCACAATCTTAATTAACCATGTATATAAATTTTCATCTAAAATAACACCTCCAGGAAAATGCAAAGCAGCTACAGCACGCTTGAGAGCTCTGTGCACTTGGCGAGCCCACGGTCTTCATTCCCGGTGCAACA
>NC_043715.1:34850312-34870576 GCF_006229205.1 Suricata suricatta | reverse complement strand
GGCCCAATAGAGGGGCCGGGGAGCCCCGCAGCCCTTACCGCGCTGACCATCACTGTGCGCCCTCGCTTATAGGAAGAGAGATCCGACCCCTCGGCCTCTTAGCACCTCAGCTCAAGGTCAAAGCTCTGCCCGCATTTGCCCCTGCTGGGCTCTCAGCCCTGGGCGGGAGGCGCGGATCTGGGCGGGGCTTAGGGGCCGGGGCACCTGAGGTTCTCCTCTCCCCGTAGGGCCAGGTGAGGTAAGCCGACGGCCGTGGGGGTGGCCAACGTTTCCTGGACGCCTCCCAGGTTACCAGGCAGAGTGCCAAACACTATGCGTATCGGTTTTTAATTCTTAAACCCACCTCATGCGGGAGGTACTGTTAGAGAGTGGGAATAATGAGGCCAGAAAGGTTAAGTAATTTGTCCAGAGCCACGCAGCGAGGGAGGCAGGCCGGGTTGTGAACCTGGAAAAGCTGCCGTACGGTCCACTCAGCCATGTTGATGGAGCCGCTCTCCTCTGCTAATAAAAAAATAAAAATTGGCAAAATACCCCGTTTTATTTTGTCCATAGTAATTATCACCCTCTGAAATCACCTAGCTCTTCTAGTTGTTTATTTGTTCATCACTTGTTTCCCCTTTAGCCAGACACCACTAAAATATGAACTGCATGAGGGCAGGAGGCTACATTCATAGAGTCATTCAACACATGCTTATTGAGTTAACTATGTGCAGAAAATAATGACAGGTGCTGGGGACTTAAGGCTGTGATTAAGACTCTACTATAATAGAATATGCCTGTATCTGATACATAGGAACTCCATAAATGCTTGTCTAACAAATTATAGTAAAGAACAATGCGAAAAAACTCTTTCCTTCTATCCCTCCAAGAAAGGCACAAAAGTAGTTATTCACAAGGTTTGCAAGTAAAAACATATTTAACACCAATTAATAGCAAGACGTTGAGTCTTTTACCATGTGCTATGCACGTGTAAAAGGTGTGTATGTTTGAGTTTCCAAGACAAATCACCTACAAATCACAAATCACTTGTGAACCAACTAGTAAATAAAACATTTAAGATCCTGTCTCACAAGTATAAAGTGACATATTGGAAGACTAGGACAGTTCGTATTTAAGTCACAGACAAATGTGGACAAAAAGAATTGGGAGGAAGGAGCCCTCTCAACTTCTGGAACAGAATAGGTCTCTGAATGCATAGTTGTTGAGGGAAGGAAGAATCAGTGTGTGTGGGGTCATCAGAGAATGCTTCATGAAGAAGACACACAAAGGATGGAAAGGCTGTGTGTGGAGGGTGAGTGGAGAGGAGGGAAGGCAGAAGCGCTTTCAAGTCCGGCTCGGAGCATGGGTTAGCATTGCGTTTGGGGCAAGTGCTGTGTCTGGCAGTAAAGATAAAATAGAGTATGAGCTTCTTGCTTGAATGCTAGGCAGAGGGGTTTGTGCTTGATGCAGGAGGCCAGAGGCAGAGTTTTTAATGGTGGAGTAGTGTAGTTCTGGAAAGATTAATCTGGCAGTTCATTTGAGGGTATAGTGAAAGGGGGGAGGGGATTAGAACAACTGTAGTGATTTAAAAAGTATATAAATTACTCACATTTGGCCTAGTAGCTCTTACCATTTTCATGGAACCTAAATAGGTTTTTTCCTCTAGGATATTGGCTGTAGATTGGGAATGTTCATTTTTGGCTCCCTTTAAGACACCTATCTTTTGGCTGTGCTAGTATAATTGTCTGTAGTGCATTTTTCAAGGAATGTGATAAAGCACGGATCATAGTTGGGACTACTGTGTGGCCATATGTTAACTAAAGCAAAAGGAAAGCGCTTTGCATATGTCTCAGTTGGAGACTTCTGTATTTGAACTATTTTCTCCCAGAAGACCACCAGAGGCACTCAAGTCTGTTTCCTATGACCTGCCAATTCCCAGGTGACTGGGGACTCTGCCTTCATGCATTCTGCCTGATCTTCCAAGGCTTGGCTATGACTTCTCCAACTCCTCAAAGAATCATTCCTAGCTTATTATTTTAAAAAAATGTTTATTTTTGGGAGAGAGATAAGAGTGTGTGTGTGTGTGTGTGTGTGTGTGTGTGTGTGTGCAGGGAAGGGGCAGAGAGAGAGACAGAGACAGAGGATCCAAAGCAGTCTCCATGCTCCCAGCGCAGAGCTGGATGTGGGGTTCCAACTCACCAACCATACGATCATGACCTGTGCAGAAGTCAGATGCTTAACCAACTGAGCTGCCCACGTGTCTCTCATTCCTAAGGTTTAAATTTGCTTTTCTCTGATCAGGTTTCCTGTTGCACTTGAATAATATGTAGCACTGACTTACTATGAAAATGAGTCATTTAAAAAATACATCATTTTATCTCAGTGTTTGTATACTGAACAGGTTTTTTTAAGTAGAAACTTTTTTTTTGAGAGAGAGAGAGACAGCAAGCAGGGGAGAGGCAGAGAGAGAGGGGGACAATCTGAAGCAGGCTCCAGGCCACGAACTGTCAGCACAAGCCAGATATGGGGCTTGAATTCATGAATGGTGAGATCATGACCTAAGTCAAAGTTGGACCCTTAACCGATTGAGCCACCCAGGCACCCTGAGCAGCTTTTTGTTGTCTGTCTTCTTCACTAGAGTTTGGGAGCTCTAACATTTTATTAAATGATAGCCTAGGAGGGCAGGTTGTTCTGTTTAGAGATTTTTATGGACTGAATGTTTGTTTCCCTTAGAATTCATATATTGAAGTTCTACTCCACAGTATGACTGTATTTGGAGATGGGGCCTCTAAGGTTACATGAGGACAGGGCCCTATCTGATCAGATTAGTATCCTTAAAGAAGAGACACCAGAGGTGCTCCCCTCTACACTCCAGTGCAGAGAAAATGACCTCTGAGGACAAAGTGCCAAGTCTACCAGCCAGGAAGAGTTCTCACCGGAAACCCAAATGGCTAGAGCCTTGATACGGGACTGTGCCTCCAGAACCGGGAGAAAATAAATGCTGCTACGGCCACCCGCTGTACTGCCATTTTGTTAGGGAAGCCTGAGTGGACTAATACAGGGATATAATTCAGGAAGACAGGAATTTACACATAACGGAGGTGACGTACAGAAACATTTTTTCATGCTAACATAGCACAGGGGTCTCAAACTGCTTATAGTGTGTAGATATGGCAACAGTGATGGTGAAATTTGGTGAAAAGCAATATCTTATACAACTGTAGAGTTTTTTTAGGGACAGAAAAGAGGAACTTAAAAAAATTTTAAACCATTGTGTTAGTCTGCTTGGGCTGCCAAAACAAAACACCTTGTACTGGGTGGCTTAAACAATAGAAATATATTTTCTCACAGCTCTGGAGGCTGGAAGTCCAAGATCAACATGCATATAGGGTTGGTTTCTGGTAAGACTTCTCTTCCTGGCTTGCAGCCCTCAGACTTCTCGCTGTGTCTTCACATGGCCCTTTGTCCATGCACTTGCAAATATCTCTTCCAGTTATAAAGACCACTCAGACTGCATTAGGGTCCAACACTTATGACCTCATACTGCCTTAATTCTCAAAATCCCTGTCTCCACATGTATCACACTGAGGGTTAGAGCTTCAGCATATGAATTTGGGGCTGGTGGGCACAATCCAGCCCATATACTCATACACTCGTGAACCCAAACTATTCCTGATTTTGAAGAACAGCTGCTTCCAGGGAGTCAAAAGCAGTTCTTTCAGTAACACTGTCACCTACACTTGTTTCCAAATTCCTACGTAGTGTAAATCCAAAGCAAGGAATTTTTTAAGAAATACTACCATCAGTACAAAAGTATTTCAACTTTATCAAGAGAATTTCTGATCAACCATTACTTTCATTTGATTGTGAAAAACTAAGAAAGGTCCTACTGATCGTCCTTAGAATAACATTGCTAATATATATGGTATCATTTTCTTAAAAGCCAAAATCCCATCTTGAAATATCTGTTTATCTTATGCTTAAATCTGTTTACAAGAAGCTGAAATGAATGCTGGTTTATTTGTACAACATGAAACCATAATAAACTAAAATTCTTTATATAGTTATTTGTAATGTTTGCTAAATAATAGAACTTTCCTATATGTTCAGCTCAAGGACTGATAACATTTGTGCTGCTTGATATACAATGCTATTAATACTAGTTTGATTAGCATGCATATATATTCAACTATATATTGATGTTATTCAATTTTAATTTTTGTAAGGAAGTATCTAAATTATTTCATTTATTAGGAACAAATCTCAAAACTATTTTTATGCTAAAAAATATGTAAGATTTATAACAAAACTTACATTCCTAGATATGTGATCTACAAAAGGATCTTTGGGAGACTTTTGTAAGAGTTTTTTTAAAAGTTGTGAAATATAATGACATATCAGATATAGGGTTAGTATCCAAAATCTATAAGAACTTATCAAACACAACACCCCAAAACCAAATAATCCATTTAAGAGATGGGCAGAAGACATGAATGGACATTTTTCCAAAGAAGACATCCAGGTGGCTAATAGACACATGGAAAGATGCTCATCATCGCTCACCATCAGGGAAATATTAATCAAAACCACAGTGAGATACCACCTCACACCTGTCAGAATGGTTAAAATTAACAACACAAGAAACAACAGATGCTGGTGAGGCAGAGAAAGGGGAACCCTCTTGCATTGGTGGTGGGAATGCAGACTCTCTGGAGAACAGTAGAGATGTTTCTCAAGAAGTTAAAAATAGAACTACCCTATAATCCAGCAATTGGGCTACTCGATATTTACCCAACAGATACAAACATGCAGATTCAAAGGGGTACATGAACCCTGATGTTATTTATAGCAGCATTACCAACAATAGCCAAACTATGGAAAGAGACCAAATGTCCATTGACTGATGAATGGATAAAGAAGATATATATAAAATGGAATATTACTCGGCCATTAAAAAGAATGAAATCCTGCCGTTTGCAACAATTGGATGGAGTTAGAGTGTGTTATGCTAAGTGAAATAAGCCAGTCAGAGAAAGACAAATACCATATGATTTTACTCATATGTGGAATTTAAGAAACAAAACAGATGAACATATAGGAAGTGGGGGCAAAAGAAGAAAGGGAAACAAACCATAGGAGACTTTTAAAGATAGAGAACAGAGGACTTGGGTAGCTCAGTTTGTTGAGCATCCAACTTTGGCTCAGGTCATGATGTGGGGGTTGGTTCATGAGTTTGAGCCCCATGTTGGGCTCACTGGTATTAGCGTGGAGCCCGCTTCAGATCCTCTGTCCCCCTCTCTCTCTGCCCTTCCCCTGCTCATGCTCTCCCTCCCTCCCTCCCTCCCTCTCTCTTTCTCTCTCTCTCTCCCTCCCTCCCTCAAATAAACATAAAAAAGAACGAACAGGATTGACGAAGAGAGATAGTTGAGAGATGGACTAGATGGGTGATGGATACTAAGGAGGGCACCTGTGATGAGCACAGGGTATTGTGTGTAAGTGATAAATAACTGAATTCTACTCCTGAAACCAATATTGCAGTGATATGAACTAATTAGAATTTAAATAAAAATTTGAAAAGAAAAAAATTGTGAAGTATAATGCTTATTCAGAAAAGTGTCTGAAACAAACATGTATATCTTTGTTATAAAGCTAAGTGCCATGTAAATATCACCTAGATCAAGAAATAAAACTTGACTTATACCTTGACACTCTCGATGTGCTTGTGCCTGATTATGATCTTCTCTTAATTCTCTAGAGTTTATCACTATTTTATCATTTCCTTCCTCTTTTTCCCCTTCATGGAACATAACTATTTTTCTCTTTTTTAAAATTGAAGTATAGCTAACATACAATATTAGTTTAAGGTGTACAACACAGTGATTTGATCATTGTATACATTACAAAATGTTCACCATGATGAATGTAGTGACCATCTGTCCCCATATGAAGTCATTACAATCTCACGGACTATATTCTCTCTGATGTACATTTCATCCGTATTTATTGTGGAACTGGAATTTTATGCCTCTTAATCCCCTTTACCTATTTGGCCCATCCCCTTCACTCTCTCCCCTCCGGCAACCACCAATTTGTTCCTGTTTCTGATGGTTTGTTTGCTTAATTTGCATTCCCTTAATTTGAACACGTTTTTAGATGTTTATTGGCTACTTGGATTTCCTTTTTTGGTGAATGACCTGTTCAAAACTTTTGCCCTATATTTTACTGGGCTTTTTAAATCATTTTGTAGAATTTGTTTATTTTGGATACTAATCAGTTATATGTGCTGAAATGTTTTCTTTCATTTTATGGCTTCTCTTCCCCTTTTAATAGTGTCTGTGATAAACAGATGTTATTAATTTTAATATGCTCTATACATGTAAATTTTACTTTATAGCATTTTTAGTGACTTGAATAAGAAATCCATCCCTACCCCAGGATCATGAACTTACTTATGTATATTAAATACTAAAAGCTTATAAATTTGCATTTCACATTTAGGTCTTGATTCCATCTGTGTCTTTGCTAATACTACACTGTATTAATCATTATAACTTTATATTAAGTTTTAATATCTGACAGAGTAAGTTCTTATTCTTTTACGAGGTAGTCTTGGCTATTCTTGGTCATTTGTACTTCATATGCATTTTATAAACAGCTCATCAAGCTTAGCAGCAACAACAACAACTACAATGTGTTGGGATATTGAGTGGCGTTGGGGACGATTTGACATCTTTACAACACTTTGTCATCCTGTCTGCAAATATGGTATAGATGTACATTTATTGAAGATTTCTTTAATTTTTCTCAAAGTTTTATAATTGATCCCACAGAGATGTGATGCAACTTGTTATTGATTCCTGTGTAGTTGACTTTATTTGATGCTCTTATGTTACCTGCTTTAAAATTCATTTTGTATCTGATATAAATGATATATTCAATGCATATATAAAAATGTATTTGATTTTAGAAACTACCAAAGTGTTCTCCAGAGTCACTTTACTGTTTTAAGTTCCTACCAGGAACATATGAGAATTCCAGTTTGCTCCAATTATTCCTTATCCATGTCAGCTTTTGGAATTGTCAGTATTTTTTGTTTTAGCTGTTATAATAGGTGTGTAGTGGTATCTTTTCATGATTTTTAATATTCTTTTACCTAACCGCTAATGTGAGAAATCTTTTCATGTGATTATTTGCCATGTATATGTCTTTTTTAGTGATGTGTCCAAGTTCTTGCCCACTTTTAAAGTGTGTGTGTGTGTGTGTGTGTGTGTGTGTGTGTGTGTGCGCGCTTAATGCATTGCTGACTTTTGAGAGTTCCCTACACATTCTGGATACAAACCCATTGTTGGATATGTGATCTGTAATATTTTATTGCATATGCAGCTTGTCTACTCATTCTCTTTGAAAGTGTCTTTGACAAAGAAAATGTCTTTAATTTAGACGAAGGCAAATTTGTCAATTTTCTTCTATGGATCATACTTTTGGTATCATTTTTAACAACTCTTTGCCCAGTCCAGTTCATGAAGATATTCTTCTATGTTTTCTTCTAAAAGTCTTATAGTTTATGCCTTACACTTAAGTTTATGATCCATTTTGGGTTGTTATATACAGTGTGAGGTTTAGGCCAAGGTCTCTCTTTTTCTTTGCATATATCTGACCAATTATTCTAATACTCTCTGTTGAAAAGATTGTTTTCCACCAAACCACGTTTATAGTCAAAGATTGAATAGCTAATTTGTGTGGGTTTATTTCTGGACCCTCTATTTTGTTCTATTGCTCGTGTGTATATATTTTTTGTCAATACCTCACAATCTTGATTTCTATACTTTGTTCTAAGACTTACTGCAAGTCTTAAAATCATAGTTCGATTCCTCCAACTTTGCCTTTTCAAAAATATTTTAAGCTATTTTAGTTCCTTTGCTCTTACATAAACTTTATAGTCATCTTTCCTATTTCTACCCAAAAAAACTTCTGGGGTTTTGATAGGGATTAAATCTATAGATCACCTTGGGGAGCGTTAAATCTTCGCTGGATTGAATCCAATCCGCGAACCAAGAGTCTTTACATTCAAGTATTCCTTGATTTCTTTCATCAGCATTTTGTAGTTTTCTGCATAGGGAGCCCCATGCATACTTTGTTAATAGTTCTATATAAAAGTCTCATTATTGGATCCATTTTAAATAGTATTTTTAAAAATACCAATTTCCAATTGCTTATTGTGTTTATATAGAAATGAGTATGTTGACCATGAATTTGGTGAACTTGCTGAATTCAGTTAGTTCTAGGAGGTTGTGTGGTTGTATAGATCCCTGGGAATTTTTTAGACACTCATGCCATCTAATAGGGAGAGTTTTATTTCTTCCTTTCTGATCTGTATGCCTTTTATTTCCTTTTCTTGGACTATTACTTTAGTTCAGATTTCCAGGATTATGTGGAAAACTACCAGTGGGAGAGGAGGATACCCTTGCCTTGTTCCTGATCCTTGGGAGAAAGCATTCAGTCTCTCACCATGAAGTATGTGAGCAGATTCACTCAGATAAAAATCAAAAACAAAAGAACAAAAAACCATTAGCTGTAGATTTAAAAAAAAAAAAAGTACCCTTTAAGGTTAAGGAAGTTCTATTCATAGTTTGCCTAGATTTTTTAAAAAATCAGGAATGGATGTTAGATTTGTTAAATTTTGTTTTCTGTTGAGAGGATAAAAGATGGTTTTTCTGATTTATTAGTTAGATGGGTTATATTGCTTTTTTCCCTCAAATAGTGAAATCAGTTTTGCATTCTAGAGGAGACCCACTTGATCGTTACATATTATTTGTCTATATATTTCTGGATACAATTAACTAATGTTCTGTGAGGATTTTTGCATCTATTTTATGAGGGATATTGGCCTGTAGTTTTATCTTCTTGTACTTGGTTTTAGTGTTAGGGAAATATTGACCTTGTTAAAGGAATTGTGAAGTATTCCGTTCTCTTTTTTTCTTTTTAACATTTGGTTTGCTTATGACACTACTCCTCATATATCCTGGCTCCAAGTGAATTTGAAAACTCCTGCTATATCAATTATAGATACTCAGCCTAACGGTCTTTAGGGACAGTGTGGAATGGTGCCTGGCGCAGTGCTGCTGTTGATAACTGTTTAGTGAATTTAACTGAGTGCTGTAGTCAGGGGATTCTTCTCTTGCATGAACTCACAAGGAGGCAATAGCTGAATTTTCCTCTCTCTCATGGTCCAGAAAGTGACTTAGACTTTATAATAACTTACAAAATACTTACAAATTCACCAAAGTACTTTGTTTCAATACACAGTATTTATTAAGGAGACATAGTAACATGCTTAGAGACACAAAGTAAACTACTTATACACATGCCATTCCCAGTGAATTGTAAAGAAAAAAATAACACAAGGAACAAAATTAAATTTGGGGGGGTAAGTTTCTGTGTTTTATAGCCATCATATGTCCATTTGCACATTAGAAAATCATTAGCATTGATGTACAAACTTTTCCCAGTCTTAGATTTAAGTCTTAAAGTAACTTTTTGGTGAGGTGAAGTTCACAAAAATTTGCATTGAAGTGTGAGTGTAAACTAGAGACTCCTAAATCCTTTTGAGAATAAAAATGTGGTTGAAGGTCTGTATTCTCAGATGCTATCTACAGCAGTTTCCTTTCAAGAAATCAAATATTCTTCATGATCACATGATAAGGACCAATGTTCAAATGAAAAATTTTAGTACACATTAATTCTTGGAGGGCACTCTAATTTTTAGTTACTATGAGCAAGTAATAAATTGTTATATAAGATGTCAACCACCCTAAGAATTTAGGTTTTCCAAAGAATATGATTTCTTCATGCCTGAAAATAAAATTCTATTGAGTCTATATAGTTTGATAGTTAGTTGTAGAAGTCTGTAAAAAAACCAACTAAAATAGTAACAGTGACAACTACCACTTAATTAAGTACTAACTCTGTGCTAGGCACCACACAAAGCCCTGCACACACATCGGCCCGTTTGATGTTTACAAACTCAAGTAAGTAGTATCTTAGCCCCATTTGTAAACAAGAAAACTGAGGCTCACAGAAATTAAGCAATTAGCCCAATTCAATCAGCTTGTAAGTGGTGAAGCCAGGAGTTTAAGGCAAGCCTGCTGGATTGCAATTCTAAAGCTAGAGTGCCCCCAATCACTGTCTTGTGTGCGCTCAGTGAGTGACTCCTGGCCCACTGTGGTGAAGGTAAATAACTTTATCTGTGATACATTCACAAAAGCATAATTTGCATTGTTAGAAGAAAAAGCAAGACCAATTCAAGTGGAACGCAAAAATCCCTGCTCATTTATTTTTATTTATACATGTCTTTTCCCATCATTATTCTAATAAGATTATAAATACATAAACACCTGAGTACATGCAACACATTCCACAAAGGAACAAAAATGTACAGCACATTTAAATAACCCAAATCATTGTATACAAAGTGCTTTAGAAAAAGACCTTGTGACACATTCAGACCATATTTATTTGAATACTTTTCAATAATTACCAAAGGATACATCATTTATAAATAATATTCAAAATCCCCTATTTCCTTCTACCAGCCAGATTTAGTAGTTCAGTTAATCAAGTGAATAGTTGTTCCATTACGTAATATTAAGGGCAAGTCACATAGCGTCGAAGTGAAACCGATGGGCTTCTTGTCGCTTTTCTCTATCATCTGCTTTCTGAAAAAGAATTTTAGACTAGGTTATAAATGATAGGAAAAAGTCAAGAAGAGTAATTTCTGAAATGTAGTTAATGAAAAAAATCTTAAATCTCTAAGCAAGTAGTAGATAGAAGATGTGATTTTATTAGGAAATAATCTTATGAAATTTTTGTAGTTTACAGTAGCTATTTTATAATTAAGAACCCACTCAATTGAAAAAACAACAAGAAATGTTCCTTTTCCTTAAATACTTAGTTGGTTATCATTATTTATTTGAAAGTAGTAGTAAACATTTGATTCTACAAGGATGGAATTAACTATTTTCCCCATTCTTTTTTATTTTTTTAATAAGGTTTATTTATTTAATTTGAGAGAGACAGAGACAGTGCCAGTGGGTTAGGGGCAGACACAGGGAGAGAGGGAATCCCAGGCGCAAAGCCTGACCTGGGGCTTGAACTCATGAACTATGAGATCATGACCTGAGCCAACACCAAAAGTTGGAAACTTAACCAACTGAGCCACTCAGGTACCCCAAGTATTTTTCCCATCCTTAACACTGATGTTCATAAGCAAAACTAAGCAAAATACATTCATTAGTTTTGCATTAACCTATTGGTTTAGCATACAGTCATTGACCTTCCTCTCCCAGCAAAGTACTATGCTTGGTATTTTGAAGGATTAAAGAAAATCCTCAGTTTTGTATCTTGCTCTCAAGGAACTTAACCTTAAAAAGAAAAAAGCAAAATATAGTGAATTAACTGTGTTTCAGAAAAAAAAAGTGAAAAATGTCACTAATATTCTGGGGGAGAGATTATTTCTAGGTTGGAGTGAGGAAAGGGAAAGCTTTGACAAGACAGTACTTATGGAAATGGAGTGGGAGGGGTATTCATTCCCAGCTGCACATGAAACAGGAGCCATCATGCCAAGTGGGGCAGGAGCATGGAGTACCTGAAAGTAACTGGGAAGAAATAAGGTTGCAAAGGTATATGGTGGGGTCATATGGAAGCTCTAAGAAAGCTAGGCAGAGATTTTTGAAGAGGAGTAACATGATTAAGGCTACACTTGATTATGAATAATATGGCAGCAATGCGATCAATGGAGTGGAAAGGAGAGAACAAACTCCAGGAGCCCAGGCAGGACCTAAGGAGGAGCTGAACCTAAAGCCCCTGGGAGCAGGAATGCAGATGTGGAGTCAGCGGCAGGGATTGCTATGGAAGCAGAATCTGCGGCAACTGATCAAATTTTATAGGTAAGTAGGAAAGAAGAGAGACAAAGCTTTACAATATTGCTTTTTTTTTTTTTTAAAGTTTATTCATTTTGACAGAGAAAGTGCAGAAGCAGGGAAGGGCCAGAGAGAAAAAGTGAAAGAGCATGCCAAGCAGGCTCTGCATCCAGCGCAGAGCCCTCCACTGGGGCTCGATCCTACAAACTGTGAGATCATGACCTGAGCTGAAATCAAGAGTCGAAGGCTTAACTGACTGAGCCACCCAGGCGCCTCTACAATATTGGTTTTATGGTGCTTATAAGTGATCTACGTAGAGGTGTCATGGGACTGCAAGAAATGGGGGAAGAGGCCTTCCGGGAGAGACGAGTGTTAGGGTATTTGAGGTAACAGCTTGAAGCTATGCCTTTGGATAAAACTGGCAGGAAAACTGCAGGAAGACAGCCTAGGGCAGGCACTATGGTTAGGAAATGGGAGAAGGGAGCACCCAGCATAGGTGAGAGAAGTGATCAAAAAGGTAGGAGAAGAACCTCAGCACCACAGGGGAGTATATATGGTCAAATCCACATCTGTATTTAAAACTTCAATTTTTAGTCACTGCATACTTTTTATTAGAAGTCCACAATATTTATACTGCAATCAGATGATCTAAGAAATTAATGAAATTAATTTCCTTTCCTTTAAGGGTCTAGAGCTATTTAATACTTCAGACTATGTTCTGATACTTCTGGAAAAATGTATGAAGGATCGCCCCATATTTTACTTCTTAAAATTAACTGAATATGTAAGTTTCTGTTATTGTTTTTTGATGTGTGAAGGAGTAATTGTGGGGAAGAGACAAACCTATGAAAACTTATCAGAACAGTTAAAATTTCTCTTTCTCAATAAGTTAAAATAGCTAAAACACATGATAAATTTAGTTAGCAAAAACGATTACAATGGGCATGGCAATTCAAAGAGTAGGTACAAAAAAAGAAAACACTTGTATGACACAAAGAAGCCTTTTTTGGGGAACACTGTTGGAAACTGCTAGTTATATACTTGAATATATATTCATAGTAACTCATGTTTTAATTCATATTCACATTTTCGTAGAAATTGGCTTTTTCAATTTATACCTAAACTGCTAGTAAATTTATGTGATAGCCTCTTTTTTCCTCCTCATAAACACTATATAAAAAAACTATGCTTTTGGAGTGTTGTTTTTGATTATAATTTAGGAGTTATATTAAAGAACAGAAATATGTTCCGTGCAAAGAATACTTTACCGATGGAAAAGATGTTTATCACTTTAGTTGTTACTTCCCACCCAAACCTTGAGAAAATTATTTGACTTCTCGGTGCTTTAATTCTTTATAGAGAGATAGCTTTTATTCCTGGAAAAAAGGGTTCCTGGCTCTATCAGTAAATTGTAAACACAGGCTCATTAAAAAAAGATTATTTTTCAGGCCTTTATGAAATTGTTTCTAAGTTTTTCTATATTTCTGGTAATTATTGGGTGATAATTTTATTACTATTGTACAGCATTGGAGTTTTGAAATAATATTCTGTGATTTGTATGAATTGTTAAGAGACATTAGTAACTTAAGGGAATGGAAGAAATTATCAGTAAGATTACATTATCGACAGAATGTGAAAAATCAGAAAAATCTTAGTTACCTGAAAAAAGTTTAAAATATAATGTTTTTAAAGAGCAGTGTATTACTATCCTAAATTAATAAAAGTTAATGTTTCATTTAAATGAACAAACCTTTTCCTGCCAATGTAAAATGCCAATTATTGCCAAGATGAAAACACAGACACCGATGAGAGCTATAGCAGTGAGTAGGACGATGTTACTTGGTGTAAGGTACAGCTTGGCACTCCAGCTGTAGGCAAAACAAAATCATTAAAATTACACATCTTAACTGAAAAAAATCACAAAATTCTACTGAGACCAAAAAGTAAATAGCTATTAATTAATGAATCAGTGGATTCATCCATTAATTCATTCTCCCATCTATCCATTCGCTATAAATAAAACAACAGCAATTAAATTTGGATAGGACTAAGAATACTAATGATCCTGCAGAGTTCGGATTTTAGTCAGAGAATTGAAATAGAATAGAATTTTTGATAAGATGCTTCATTATTTTTCTTTGATCCTGTGAGAATTATCCTTAAGTAAACTTATTAAGGATATTTAGGACAATCTTAGACATTGCTTTTATATCTTGATTTACTTGCTGAATTTGAAACCTTGAACTTTAAGACTACACAATTTTGATAAGACATCATGTCACCTTATTTTCTGACTCCTGTTCACATATGTACTATGGCTAACTAAAACAGCCGTCTAAGTAAGTGGGTACAGATAGATGGCTTGTGTAAAAACACTTCTACCATGTCTGTGTCATGGTGGAGGGTTCACATTATTACAATGACATTGAGATGTCTTACAAAATCACTTTTAGTCCCTCAATATTGATGATAATACACAAACTTTAGCATAAATAGAGCTAGCTCTTTCTCTAAAACAGTTCACATAATATGGCATTTGCAAACCTTGAAAAACTTAAGATTGAGGTCTATGTCACCAACACTGCAGGTGGTTATATCCAAAGAATTTTACTCTCTCTGAAAATAGATAATGGATATACATTCATTTTAAAGTCACCTACTATTTAATCTGTAAGTTTCTCCCTTTAGGTCTTTTAATAGTTGCTTTATATATTTAGGTGCTTCTATGCTGGATGGATAAATATTTACAATTATTATATCCTCTGGTTGTTTTGACTCTTGTATTATTATGTAATGACCTTCTTTGTTTTTTATTGTAGTCTTTGTTCTAAAATATTCTGTCCGACATAAGCATAGCTACCCCGCTTCTTCTTGTTTCCATTTGCATGAAACCTTCCTTTGACTTTCAGTATGTGTGTGTCTTTACATCTGAGGGGAGTCTGTTATAGGAAGCATACACAGGGATTTTTTAAAATACATTTAGCCTGTTTTCATTTTAAAAGTTTAATAAAAGTAAGATCATTCTGATGAATAGCCAGTAGAAATTGACTTATTTTGGGATAATTAAAATTTATTGATCTGTAAGTTAGTCTCCAGTCAATAAATCTCAAAATACACCTCAATCTAAAATCAATTCTGTTTTTATTATGTACATAAATTTGAAAAGAACATTTCTTCAGAAAGAGCAAGAGAAACATGAAAAATGTTGAGATTATAAAAGAAAACTGTAACAGAATTTTACAAAACTCAAAAGTACGAAAACCAAGAAAATGAATACTGTGAGTTCAGGTTAGCTATTCTCAGTACCTTACTTCATACTTAAAAAAAGTTCTTTCATGAGATTTTTTTTGGTAGTTCTTTTAAAACAGATTTAAAAAAAACATGAAAATAGGAATCTTGGTAAGAAAAAAAACGGACAAAAGGCCAATCCTTGGTCTCTTACTCAGAAGCAGTCCATTCTTACTGATTCCCTGCATACCCTCCAGAGGTGTTTTATATCTATATACGGACAATATGCACAGATATCTTTTTCACAAGGAAATGGTTGCTTATAGTACATACTCTAAATGCATTTCCCTTTTCTTGTCTTTTGCTTACCAGTCTATTTTAAGAGATTGTTCTATGTCATATTAGACCATATAGAAGTATCATAATTTATATAGTTTCCTACTCATGCAGGTTTTCTAGTTTTGTTATAAATTTCACGTATAAAAAAGTAAACACATCATACGGACTCATTAAAAAATATCTGAACTCAGACTATAACTGTTTTTAGTGATGTTCTCTCTTTTTTTTTAAAGATTTTATTTCTTGAACCCACAACCCCAAAATCCAGAGTCACATACTGACGGAGCTAGCCAGATGCCCCTCTACTGATGTTATCTCATTTCGTGCCTAATATTGTAATAAAATTGTTTTCTTAAGTAGTTTGGTTCTAAAGCTCATAAAATATATCTTGCAGTGAGCTGGTAAACTGGCTGTCTGGGGTGAGGAAAAAGACCTTATTGGCAATGGGCAATTTTCACATTATGAATACTCCCATCATAGCTGATTTTAACGTTATCTCACTGAACAGAGTGGGAAAAAGATGCATACCATCAGCTCATAAGATGGCATGAGCTGGTCCTAGCAAACCACTGATTATATTCCATTTAAAAACTTAATAAAGAACAATACTGCCTGGATTTTGAGAAGAAATTTAACAAAGCAGGACCCTGCTGGTTACATATCATAGATATATATTATGCCCTTCCCCTTTGGTTATTTTTCATAATTGATATCAGACTAACCTTAAGGACAACTTCCCAATGAAACAAGTGTGAGTGAATACCTTTATTACCTACTTTTTAAAAATGATAGAATCAGTCTAGTATTTTAAAGTAAAATGAACAAATATAAGGAGTTGGATTTAAATGCTATTATTACAGAAGCAATATATTCTGCTAAAGATTAAAAAAATCTACTTTTCACTGAAAACTTACTCTGCTTGGCACTGTCTTAGCCATATTTCATCTTCATCCTTTTAAGGCAGGTGTTCTATTTCCTACTTTAGAAAGGCAAAAATTGACCTTCAGCAGTGATCTTAGTTTCTAGAATAGGTCTGTCTGACTCCAAAACTTGTGCATAACCACTGTGGGATATATACCACTTCTCTAAGCCTTTTTTAAAAAGATCAATGCTTATTGAAAAATTCCACATTCTGAAATTTTAGAATTTATAGCTAGTAAACTGAAGATCAGTTTATTTAAGCAGAATATGTATACATCCCTAATCAGTTAACCTGCTGTTTTTCTAATAAGGTTTAATTTGCTTTTCATAAAAAAAGTCAGGAACCTTTTGTGTAGGAATGTTTAGTCATTTAAGGTTTGCTGTAAGCAAATTAAATGATGGCACTCATGGGAACACAGCAGGAATACAGACAGAGTTTTTCAAAGATGTAACTGTTTCTATGATGCTGAATTGCCAGTATTTTTACCAAAATCAGTTGAAGCAAGGACATTACCTTCGAGGAACATTGTGAGGATACGGAATGACAATTAGCTGGGAATTTGGAATGATGGCAGTCCACTCTTGTTTTCGTATAGACTGGGAAAAGAATTTTAAGGACATTTAACATGTAGTATACTTTAAAAAACAATTATTATTCTAAATAAATAAGGAAAAAGCTTAAGTGCTACTTGATTAATTGAAATCCTAGGTATGGAGTAAGCTAAATTGATATATAATAAGCACCAGATAGGGCTCCTATTTGCCCTGTTGGCAAAATTATTTTTGATCTTTTCAGGGAAGGATTATATTTATGTCTCACAGATTCATTAATTCAACAAATGTTTATTCAACAGTGTAGCAGGCACTGTTCAAAGTACTATGTACAAATGCTGCTCGAAGCTAAAATTGGAGTGGAGGTGGAGTATGACAAGAAACAAAATAAAATATATATTATGTTAGATACTGAAGATGAGAAAAAGGAGAAAAGTGGGACAGGAAGTCAAGAGGTTTATGGGACAGGTGGTAGAAAACTGTATCTTCAAATTATGATGTGTTCTATGTAAGCTAAGTTTGGATAGATCACTATTTATTTCTCTTTGTCTTAGGTCATTATGTCTATTTTTCTACACTCTCTTTAAGGATATTAAAAAAAGTCTGAATTATCTGAACTCAAATTCAATTGAATTCAAATTGTTGAATTCAAATATTGAATAGTGAATGTTAAAACACAGATTAATTGTAAACAAAATAAATTTTTACTCACTTTCTCTCCAGATGGACGGGGAATGCCAACATAAAGATGATCAAGGAAATTTGCACTTCGACCTAAACCAAGTACATTGTATGGTAGTTGGAGAGCTAAATGTGCTGACTGGCTGAGTTGTCCAGCTACATTTATTAAAAAGAAAAAAGGCATCTTTGTAAACATTGTTCTTATCAAACATTAACATGATAAAATGTTAACAATTTAGGTTCCAGAACTTAATTTAAGGATAAAAACATGAAATGAAATGTCTGAATTATTAATGATTCACTTCTCAAAGAAAGCAGATTTATTGAGATACAATTTCCATAAATATCACCAATTTAAAATGTACAGTTAGTGGTTCTGAGTATATTAAAAATGTTGTTGAGTCACAACTACAGTCAAATTTTAAATATTCAGGGAAATTTCCCAGACTCTTTTTTTTTTAAATGTCTATTTATTTTTGAGACAGAGAGAGACAGAGCTTAAGCAGGGGAGGGGCAGAGAGAGAGGGAGACACAGAATCCGAAGCAGGCTCCAGGCTCTGAGCTGTCAGCACACAGCCCAACGCGGGGCTCGAACCCACAAACTGTGAGATCATGACCTGAGCCGAAGTCGGTTGGTTAACAGAGTGAGCCACCCAGGCGCCCCTACAGTCAAAGTTTAGAACATTTTCATAACCCAAAAAGAAACCCCATACCCATTAGCATTTACTCCTATTTCTAACCCCTGCTCTTTCAGCTATGGGTAACCACTAATCTACTTTCTCTATAGATTTACCTCTTCCAGAGATTCATATATATACAATCATACAATGTGTAGTCTTTTTTATGAATAATCCTGCTGTGTAAACATTCGCATACAAGTCTTTGTGTCAACTTATGTCTTCCAAAATAGCCACACCATTATATATTCTGTATTCCCACCAATAATGTATGAAGGTTCCAAGTTTTCCACATCCTTGCTAACACTTCATCTGTCTTTTTGATCACAGCCATTCCAGGGATTGTGAAATGGTATCTCATTGTGGCTTTTTTTTGCATTTACTTAATGACTAATGATGTTGATCTGCTTTTCAAGTGTTACTGGCTATTTATGTAGCTTCCTTTTCTGTTAAGGTTGATAGTAGTATCTTCTTTCATTATGAACTTTAGCAGTTTGAGTCTTCTCTTTTTCTTGGTCAGTCTAGCTAAAGGTGTGTAAATTTTGTTAATCTTAAAAAAATCTTTTGGATTAATTAGTTTTGTTTTTCTTCCCTACTTATTTTCTTTCATTATTTCTTGCCTTCTGCTTGGTTGGGGCTTAATTTGCTTTTCTTTGGCTAGTTTCTTTCTTTCGTTTTTTTTTTTTTTTTAAGTTTATTTATTTATTTTGAGAGAGAGCATGCAAGCTCTCTCTCAAAATACAGGGGAGGATCAGAGAGAGATGGAGAGAAGGAACCCCAAGCACTGGTGGTGCAGAGCCTCACATGGGGCTCGAACTCATGAACTGTGTGTGAGGTCATGGTCTGAGCTGAAACCAAAAACCAGATGCTTAACTGAGCCACCCCAGGTGCCCCTTCCTTAGCTAGTTTCTTCAGGTGGTTATCAATTTCAGATTGTCCTATTCCTTAATATAGGCACTTACATCAATAAATTTCCCTCTAAGAACTGCTTTAGCTGCAACCTATACATTTTGGTATGTTGTGTTTTTGTCTTCATGCACCTAAGTATTTTCTAGTTTCCCTTGTGATTTACTTGACCCATTGGTTTTTTAGAGTCTGTTGTTTAATTTCCACATATTTGTGAATTTTCAAATTATTCTTGATTTCTAATATCATCCCATTGTAGCTGGGGAAGACACGTGGGATGATTTCAGTCCTTTTTAATTTACTGAGGCTTATTTTATGACCTAGCAGATGGTCAGTCTATTTTGGAGAGTGTTCCATGTGTGCTTGGGAAGAATGCATATTCTGCTGTGGGGTGGAGTGTTCTGTACAGTTGTGTTAGGTTTTGTTGGTTTATAGTGTCATCTTCTCTTTCCTTATTAATCTTATCCCTTGTTTGATCCATTATTGAAAGTGGGGTATTAAAGTCTCCAATAATTTATTAAAAAATTTTTTAAAAATGCTAACCAGTGTCTCTTTAATACACTTCCTTATGTTCTGCCACAGACCCAGTCCAGTTGGTTTGTAAGGATCAGATATATTAGTCTTCTTTCAGCCATATGGCCCAAGTGGTTTCTTTTCTTTTTTCTTAAATGTTTATTGTCAAATTGGTTTCCACACAACACCCAGTGCTCTTCCCCACAAGTGCCCTCCACCATCACCACCACCTCTTTCCCCCTCCCCCTTCCCCTTCAACCCTCAGTTCGTTTTCAGTATTCAATAGTCTCTCCAGTTTTGCGTCCCTCTCTCTCCCCAACTCTCTTTCCCTCTTCCCCTCCCGCTGGTCCTCCATTAGGTTTCTCCTGTTCTCCTGTTAGATCTATGAGTACAAACATATGGTATTTGTCCTTCTCTGCCTTATTTATTTCACTTAGCATGACACCCTCGAGGTCCATCCACTTTCCTACAAATGGCCATATTTCATTCTTTCTCATTGCCATGTAATACTCCATTGTATATATTTACCACATCTTCTTGATCTATTCAT
>NC_043715.1:34785904-34850212 GCF_006229205.1 Suricata suricatta | reverse complement strand
TGTTTGCCAGAGCGGCTGCACCAGTTTACATTCCCACCAACAGTGCAGGAGGGTGCCCGTCTCTCCACACCCTCGCCAGCATCTATAGTCTCTTGATTTGTTCATTTTAGCCACTCAACATCACTCATCATCAAGGAAACACAAATCAAAGCCACACTGAGATTCCAATAATTTATTTTGAATTATCAATTTCCCTCAATTCTTCATGTATTTGAGGTGCTCTATTGTTAGGTGCCTCTGTCTTTATAGGTCTTACAGTTTCCTTATGGATTGCCCTTTTTATTATCATTATTGTATGTCCTTTGTCTCTAGTAACAATTTTTTGTCTTAATGTCTAGTTTAGTCTGATATTAGAATAGCCACTCCAGCTCTTTTGGTTACCCTTTGCATGGCATAATTTCCCCCATTTTTTTTTTTTACCTTCAACTTATTTGTATCTTTTTTAAAAAAGATTTTATTTTTTAAAATGATCTCTATACCCAATGTGGGGCTCAAGCTTACAACCCTGAGATCAAGAGTCACTGAGCCAGACAGGCCCCCTCCAACTTATATGTAGATGGCACATAATTGGGTCATATATTATTATCCATTCTACCAATCTCTGACTTTTGATAGGAGTGTTTATTCCAATTATACTTAATGTGATTACTGATTAAGGCAGGATTTATGTCTCTCATTTACTATTGGTTTTGTACATGTTTTATGTTTTTTGAATTAAAGGCACTACTGCTTTGTTAAATAATTTTAGTATACCATTTTAGTTCCCTAGTTATTTCTTTTATATTTTTTGAATTATTTTCTTTTTGGTTGCTATGGAGATTACAATTAGCATATTAACTAACTTAAATGCTAGTGCAGATAACAACATTGCTCCAATATAGCTACTGTCCTTCCCATTCTTTGTGCTCTTATTCAATTATAAGTTATATTTTTACACATTACCAGCTTATCAACACAGGTTTATATGATGACTTTATGCACTTTTAAGCCAGACAGGAAATAAGAGGCATTACCATATTTTATATTTATATATAGTCTTACTGGTGTTTTTACTTAATTGTGTGGATTTGAGTTACTGTCTAGTCTTCTCAGGTCAGCCTGAAGGGCTCCCTTTAGCATTTCTTATAGAACTGGTCTGGTAGAGATGGATTGTCAGTTCAAAATTTTGTTTTTAGGGGTGCCTGGGTGGCTCAGTTAAGCATCCGAGTCTGGCTCAGGTCATGATCTCACGGTTCGTAGGTTCGAGCCCCTGTCAGGCTCTGTGCTAACAGCTTGGAGCCTGGAGCTTGCTTCAGATCCTGTGTCTCCCTCTCTTTCTTTCTCTTCCCCATTCACACTGTGTCTCTCTCCCTCTAAAAATATAAATACACACTAAAGAATTTCTTTGTTTTTAATTTTTATTTGAGAGAGAGAGAGAGAGAGAGAGAGAGAGAGAGAGAGAGAGAGACTCTTAATCAGGTTCCATGCTCAGCAGGGCCCAATGCAGGGCTTGATCCTACAACATGATCATGGGATCATGACTTGAGCAGAAATCAAGAATTGGACACTCAACTGACTGAGTCATCCAGGAGTCCCTGAATTAATTGTCTGTTTTGTTTATCCAGGAATGTCTAAATTTCTTCATTTTTGAAGGATAGGTTTGCCACAGACAGAATTCTTTAGTGACAGTTTTCTGTCCCCCCTTTTAGCATTTATCCTCCTCCTCTGGCTTCTATAGTGTTTGTTGAGAAGTCAGATGTTGATCTTATTGAGGCTCTCATATATGTGATAAGTAGCATCTCTCTTGCTGCTATCAATAGACTTTTTGTCTTTGTTTTTTGACAGTTTGACTATGTTTGGATCTCTTCCTGGAATCTGCTAAGCTTCTAAGATGTGCATATTGATGGTTTTCATCAAATTTGGGTGGGTTTAGCCATTATTGCTTCAGATATTTGTTTTGCCTCTTTCTTTTCCCTTTTCCTTTTAAGAATTCCCTTATACATATGTTGGTATGCTTGATGATGGGTCCATAGGTCTCCGAGTTTTCTTCTGTAACTCAGTCTGATGCAGAGATTTGTGTTCAAGTTTGATCCTATTCAAGGATTCTTTTGTCAGCTCTAGTCTGTTGAGTCTTCTGCTGAATTTTTCTCTTCAGTTACTACATTGTCCATTTCCTAAATTTTGATTTGATTTTTAAGATGATTTTTTATCTCCTTATTTCCATTTTCTACTTAGTGAAACATAGTTGTCATATTTACCCCAAAATCTTCATCCTGGCTTCTTTTAGTTCTTTCAACATATTTATAATATCTACTTTACAGTTTCTGTCAACTGATTCCAATATCTTTGGGAACATTTTCTGTTATTTGATTTTTTAAAAAATGTGTTTGTGGCATACTTTCCTATTTCTCTGCATGTCTTATAATTTTTGGTTGAAAGTGGATTTCTTAGATAATATAATGACTGTGGTACCAACCATCTTCCTTCAAGGATTTGTTGGTTTTTCTTTGTTGTTGGCACTTATTTGTTTAGTGACTTTCCTGGATGAATTCTATGGATCCTTCATTCTTTGCCACAAAGTTATTTTATTTTCTTATTTTTACAATTTTTGTCTTAAGCCTGGTTTCTTAGGGGGGTACTAGGGCCAGCAATGACTGGTAACAAGATTTCTACACTTTGGGTAGTTTTGCGTGGAGTATTCCTTCAAACTTCAGGCAGCTTACAGGATAACTTTAGCTTTCATTTCTTGCCTAAGCAGGGCCACAAGGTACTATTTGAATGAGGTAGTTTCATTTCTAGGTGCATTCACAGCCTTCTAGATCCCTGTGAATATACTGGAATTTTTCAAAGTCATCTAGTTCCTTGACTTCCTTTTTTACTTTGGCCAGGCTCCTGTTTCACTACACCTGAAATCATAGGCTTAGGTAGTTTAGATTTTGCCAGCAGATGAGTATTATTTTTGGCAATGTGCTAGGGACAGGGCTATTTAAATTTTTTAAAGTAAATTTTACTTCTTAACTGTTGGGATGAACTCTGAGTCAAATCAAATAGGCCCCAAATCCTGAGAATGGGGATTTTCCAAGGAGTTGCTAGTTTAGATAAAATATTGACAGTGCTATGGGGATCAGAATTTTAATAGAGCTCCAAAGGTCAGTCCTGTCCACTGACTGTGAGGCTGCTAGCTGTTCATGGATGCTTCACTGCTCAGTAGAGAGGTAGTTCAGATGGGAAGAGCCTGAAATAAAAGTGCCACAGACTCTGCTGTCTTACTGAGAATTACTAATTCTTCTTGGATACAGACACAGTCCATTCTATGGCTTTAGTCAATTTCTTAAATTCTGAAATGGTTGATATTGGTTGTTTGGCCAGTACTTTTCCCCCTTTAAGGGGAGATCAGGTTCATGTAGTCCTCACACTGGCATTACAAAAGTCAATCTCTCACCATGAGCGTATATATTTGCTAGGTATTTGTTACATAATTAAGCTGAACATTTAAAGGATAAGACTGGGGCACCTGCATGGCTCAGTATTTTAAGTGGCTGACTTTGGCTCAGGTCATCATTTCATGGTTTCCAGGTTTGAGCCCCTTGGTGGGCTCTCTGCTGACGCCTCAGAGCCTGGAGCCTGCTTCGAATTCTACGTCTTCCTCCCTCTCTGCCCCTCCTCTGTTCATGCTGTCTCTCTCTCTCAAAAAAATAAATAAAAATTAAAAAAAATAAAAGACGAAATTAACAAATATTTTAATATTTAGTGGGATTCTCTTAACATCACTAACATTACCCAGAAATAGAAAGTCATTTGAAAGTATACATCATTTATTAGACATTTCTTATGTTAGAAATATAAATGTACAATGGAAAGAGTGAACTTATGGATAGGCATTTAAAAAAAGTTAAACAATGTATATAAAATTGTAAATCAATACAATGAATTGCAAATTAGTAGAATTAGTCTTCCTTATGGAGTTATGCTTTTTGAACAATAATGTTTAAAAGTATCTTGTCCTGCAGGGTAAGTACTCAATATATGTTAGCAGTACTTGTTAATATAAAATTTATTATTACATAGTTGAAGTAAAAATCAAATATATATGGATTTCACTACATTAACAGCAAAGACTGACTTAATAGACATCAAACTAGTCATATAAATTATTTTTCTATAATTACCATAAAGAACCAAAAATAAGAACACTTATCAACAGTAGTCTATTAGGAACATAAATTTCAAATTATAAGAGTATGTTTAGTAAGAAAACACGGGGCGTTCGCATGGGTCAGTTGGTTAAGCAGCCGACTTCGGGTCAGATCCCGACCCCGCGGTTCATGAGTCTGAAACGCCTATTGGGCTCTTGCTGACGACTCAGAACCTGGAGCTGCTTCCGATTCTGTAGCTCCCTGTCTTTCTGCCCCTCCCATGCTCACACTCTGCCTCTCCGTCTCTCAAAAAAAAAACCACATTAAAAATGTTGTTTAAAAAAATAAGGAAACTTAAAAACTATTAAAAAATAATGAAAATATAATTATCCAAAATCTCAAAATAAAGACATAATTGTTATATTTTAGCATACTTTCAATCATGTAATTTTTTCTCTAGGTATATGCATGCAGAAATAAACACATTAGCATAGTTTAGTATTACTGCTTTTCACTCAGTATTATTTTATGAATATTTTTCATGTTATTAAAATTCTTTAAAAATAGGTAACCAGAAAGATTATTATAAAACTGAAATCCCATTAAGAGAAAATCAAAGTAACAGTTAAAAGACATTTATGATTATAAATGCCTTTAAAATTATTTTTTCTTAAATCTACACAGACATTATCAAAAACATAATTTTATTGCCTACATTAATCCTCTTAAATCATCATTTTAAAAAATCTATTGTTGGAGATGACGGATTTCTCCTTATTTTTCACTATTACATCAAATGGATAAGAATAGAGCCAAAAGGCCAAGAAGTGACTAGTCTTTCACCATTGTAGTGCTTTAGTGAACATCTCTGCACATCAGTATCTGTTTGCATCTAGATTAGTTTTTTACATTCCTAGATGTGGAATGCTGGGTCACGGAGGAGAACATTCACTGGGTAAAAGAGCACTCTCCTCAAACTGTGCTGCGACATCTGAATAATGATATAAAAAAGAAAACCTGATTTCTAACATGAGGTTGTGTTATCTTACATTTCTACTAGTTTCCAATGAAAGCACCTGTTGCACTCCATTTAAAAATTATTTTTTAGGGTGAAATTCACATAATGTACAACTAACCACTTTGAAGTATACAAATTAGGTGGCCTTTTAGTATATTCACAGTGTGGTGCAACCACCAGCTCTCTCTTAGCTTCCATACATTTCATCACCCCATAAATATAGCCGTACCTACTAAGGAAAAACTCCCTATTCCCTTCTCCCCTGGTAAGCTCTAATCTGCTCTCCGTCTCTGTGGATTTGTTGATTCTGCATGTATCATATAAAAGGAATCATACAACATGTGGCCATTTGTGTCTGGCCTCTTTCACCTAGTTTAATGTTTTCAAGACCTATATAAATTATAGCAATTATCAGTACTTCACTCCTTCTTATGGCTGAATAATACTCCTTGTATGTATATATGCTTTGATTTATTTACCAATTCATCCACTGATAGACATTTGGATTGATTCCACCTTTTGGCTTTTATGAGTACTGCTGCTATGAATATGAATGTGCAAATATCACTTTGAGGCCCTGCTTTCAATTCTTTTGGGGGTATATACCCAGAAGTTCTTAGAACTCTTCAGTTATGTAACTCTGTATTTCTACTTGCTTGGACTAGTAACCTTATAACTTGTCCCCCTCATATATAAACAGTCTGCCAATCCAAACACATTTCTACCTTCACTGTTATCACCATGATCCAAGCCACCATCATCTCTGGCCTGAACTGTTTAAATGATTTTCTATTTGGTTTCCCTGCTTTAGCTCTTGTTGTTCTTCCTACTGTCTACTGCTTCACTCAGAATAAAGATATGTCCTACCTAGTTTACATTCCCCACTACTCATTTAACTCCGTTTCATCTTCTACCCATAATCTCCCTTCCTTCTGTTCTAAGATGCTGGTGTTTTCACTGTTTCTTGGAAATTACAGGAATGCTTATACCTTCCAGCCTTGACACTGGCTTTCTCCTTTGTGAAGAATATTCTTCAAAAGATAACTTTATGTCTAACTCTCTTACCTCCTTCAAATCTTTGTTCAAACTGACGCTTTCTCAGAGAGGCCCACATTGACCACTCTACAGAAAATTGATGACTACTCTTTAACCTGGCTTTATTTTCCCCTGACCCAAAATTCTTATTCACTTCCTAATAACTAAATAGGGTTAAATAATTTACTTATTATGTTTATTACCCCTCTCTCCCTAGTAGGATGTAATCTCCATGAGGGCTAAGATTTAGGTCTGTTTTATTTATTTCTATATTATAAGAGCCTAGAACAGGCCAGGCACATATTGGGCACTAGTACATATGTGCTCAACAAGTAAATGAATACATGAAGGAGATTTTACCCTCCAAATGCATCAGACCTGAGTCTTGTAATATACTCCCCACTCAAAAATACTGTGTCTGGGGCGGCTGGGTGGCTCAGTCGGTTAAGCGTCTGACTTCAGCTCAGGTCATGATCTCACAGTTCGTGGGTTCGAGCCCCGTGTCAGGCTCTGTGCTGACCGCTAGCTCAGAGCCTGGAGCCTGTCTTCAGATCCTGTGACTCCTTCTCTCTCTGACCCTCCCCTGCTGACGCTGTCTCTCTCTGTCTTCTCTCTCTCTCTCTCAAAAATAAACATTAAAAAAATATTATGTCAGTTTATATCACATAGATAACCAGTATAGAAAGATTGTCTACCTAAAGGTAAATAGATAAAAGGCATATGTGATACTCCAAACATCAGATTCAAATGCCTGCAGGTTCTTTTATGGCTGCATCATAATTGGACTTTCCAAAAACAATTCAAACACATATCTATGTAATTAAAAAATTAAAAATTCATAGTTTTTAAAGGTGATTCGTTCTTATTCTCCAGGAGAATACTATACTGACATGTAATTCTGACTAGTTAATGCCACTGTAAAATAGATTATGTTGTTATTTTAAGATTCTGAATTAAGTAAGAAGGTAGGACAGGAGATGAACTTCACTTTATTTTGAGGTATAATATTGAAGCCAACTTCATTGTTTGAGAGTACTAGATATGAATTTTTATCATAACTCTAGCTCTGATGTCTTAAATAATGTATATATGCTGACATAAGCGGTGGGAAGAATGGAAGGGATAAGTCACTGCCCAAAGTGGGGAAAACCACCGAAATTTTATCTTTCTTGGCGTGTGTGTTATTCTGAGTCAAAAGGACATTGAATTCTACCTCCCTGCAAGGGTTTAAGCCACAGGGAATTTGCATCTAATAGTAATGTCTGTAACTCCTCTAGCACTGCGCTGGCTTGAGGAAAAATGGCATCTCTATGAAAATGAGACAAAAGAACACATTCAAACACCCAAGTTTTTATGCAACTTTAGAGAGAAACATGCCTCTTCTTGGGAGAGAAAATTGTTCTGAGAAGTATTCATGATCTCAATGGACGGCTCTGAAACAACAGTACACTGACATCAATTAAAATGGAGATGAAGAACACACCAAAAGAGGACAAAATATGAAAATTAAAGATAATACACTGTAAGCAATAAGAATTAATAGCTATTAAATGTATCTGATATGCCAAAACCTGTGGCAAGTGTTTCTTGTGTGTTACTGTTAACAATAATTGCATGTGAGTAGGTACTATTATTATCTCCACTTTATCATGAGGAAATAAAGAGGTTAAGCAATTTGACTAAAAACATAGCTACTAAATGGTGGAGGTGGGGCTTTATTTTTGGCAGCCTAATTCCAAATCCCACACCCTTCATCATCACCTGTGATCTCATTTTCAGTTGAAGAAGAAGTGTGATGTTTGTCTTACTGCTCTATAAAAAGGGCTTCTAATGACACAGAATAACCCCCTCCAATGACATTTGACTTTTACTGTTTGGATCTGTATGGTATTTGTGATGTTCCAAGATATGGTCTGGGAATCTGTAACATTTTATGTGTAGTCATTCCATTAACATGGTATTTGTTACTTTTTGGAAATCCAGGCTGCAGGGCCATATTTAATGGTTGTGGCATGTGGGCTTTGTGATGTTCTCTTCTATACCTAAGGACCTGGATTTTTAAGGAGTTCTGGGAGATGAGGCTGATGTATTTTGTTGATTTTCTACAATAGGCATCAACTTGCTGAACAGGAATTTAATCCAATTATATCCATGCAGGAGTTGATTATGAAAAGGACTGTGCTCTGGATATGGACTAGCCCTTGGTCTACACTAGAATAAGCTCAGGCCCTCTGGCTCATACAAGACAGTTAAGAAGGCAGAGTGAAAAGTTTAGGATTATTTTCACTGCCTGTAGGGGAATTCTATAAGAAACATCATCATGTTTTTGTTTCATGTGGTATGCATGAGAAATTCTATTTTTCTATAAGAAAACAATTATGAGAATATCAGGTAGGGGACAATGTTTCTCTATAAGGAAAACCTGCAATGCTGAGAAGGCAAGTTGGATAATAACATGAATGGTTGAGGTTAAGAAAAATGAAGTTAAAGATTTTGAAAGAAAAATATGCTCCTAATAGATTTAATATTAACCTTATTTCATTATATAGGAACTCTTCTATACTATAAATTATTTGGCCAGCAGTGTTTCCTCTTACTCACTGACGTGTACTCTGTAATGGCCTGTTTCCAATGATCTAGCTGCCTAAGAGAATCATGCTTCTGGTATCTTGTCACTTCTGCCTTGAGTCTTTCTGCCATAAGTAAGAGATGTTCCTTTAACCAATGTGTTCTCTGTTCATTAGGTGATGTAGATATACCACCTCTCTTCCTGGCAAGGCAAAGAGATAAAGAAAGAGACTGTTGCAGGTACTGATGTACTTTTTTTCTCATAATAAAGTTGTCAAGAATGATTAGGATTCTATAAAAATGAATGGATTAAAAAAAAAGTCTTGGTAAATGATAAAATTAAAAAAATTCATTATCACTTGCTTTCCTTTGCTGCTGGTTTATTTTAATAGCTAGCAGAGTAAATTTCTGATATAGGTAATAACATCTTATTGGCTATAATAATTATCACAGTTCCTTGTACGTAAAGCCAACCTGAGGTAAAAATTTGCATTATCTCATATGATAAATTTCATTGTAAATGTTTACCAAATAAAATATCCTAGCCAGAAAGTCTAGCAGTTAAGGTGGTGTTTAAGTATACTCTGATAATATAATCCTTTCCTTGATATTTTAAAATAGTTAAAAGTGTTTCAAGTTTCAAACAACTTACATGGAAACTTTATAGAAAATGTGTATGGTAGATGCTTCATATATATATATATTCTAATTCTGTGGACATCAGTGAAGAAATCTAATGTGGCCTTAGAGGCTTATCAAAATATTTGATTTGATCTAAGATCTCAAACTCCTGAATATTGTGTTTAATATAGAATATCAAAGCTGTTTTAGTAGGGTGATTTCTGATAATATAACTATTTTTAAAACAAATTATCAACTAAGAATGATAGCCAAATAAAACAAGTGCTAAAATGGATTAAAACAGTGATGGTTTTTAAAACACCTGTTTGAATCTTTTATTCTTTAAAATTTTTAAAAAATATTTATTTATTTTTTAAAGATATAGACAGAGCATAAGGTAGGTAGGGCAGAGAGAGCAAGAGAGAGCAAGAGAGAGAGAGAGAGAGAGAGAGAGAGAGAGAATCCAAAGTTGCCTTCAGGCTCAAAATTGGCTCTGTCCGCACTGAACTTGATGTGGGGCTCAAATTCACTAACCATGAGATCATGACTTGAGCTGAAGTTGGATAGTTAACTGACTGAGCAACTCAGGTGCCCCTCTTTTGTTCTTTTAAAAAAAATTCTAGTATAATTAACACACAGTATTATAGTAGTTTCAGGTGTACACTATAATGATTCAACACTTCCATACAACACCGGTGCTCATCATGATAAGTGTATCTTAATCCCCATCACTTATTTCCCCTCTCCCCCCACCCCCACCCCACTACTCCTCTGGTAACCACCAGTTTGCTGTCTATAGTTAAGAGTCAAAACAATGATGATTTTTAACATTAAAATTCATTGCTGAAGCGTTTAGCTAGCTATGGGGAGAGAGATCTAATTCCTAAATATAGAACACAGTTAATTATGAAAAAGCTACTTGTTGCAACCATCTACCCTTACCTCTATTTCTCAATACTATATTGTAATCTGACACCAGAATTCAAAGTCATAAAAAAAGAAGACACAATACATTTGGAAGGTGAGGAGAAATTTTGGAATAAAGATTTGACTGAGAATAATCAAGTATTGATATTTCATTTTAAAATTTCAATACATTTCAGCCTATAGTCACCTGACATTTAAAACATTTACTAAATTGGAGCATAACTTCTTATTTTTGCTTTAAAATTCACTGATGTTAATTAAATGGATGGCTACCCACACAGAATAAGAGAAATGAAGCAGTTTTTCTTTTCTTAATGGTAAAATCTCCTACTGGCTTATATGACTAAAGCATATCATTTTATTGAACTCCTTATAAGTGGATGCTCACTAATCATCAAATTTGTGATTGCCTGGAGAAGCATCTTAACCAATCTGTCATCAAATTACAAACCTGAGATGTGTCAATTTAACTCCTGTTTTTTTTAATAGTCCAATTTGGTAATCAGCTCAAGAACAAAAAATAGCCTGTCTTCATAGGAAGGCATAAATCCAAGCAGAGAAAGTTGTTAATACCTTTTAAAAGTATGTAGTGTTACTAAGGTGCTTCTAGAATGTGGATGCATAAGAAAAATCCTGTATTATCTTAAGTGAACAGTATATGGACAGTTGTGAGTTTACATGCTCAAATGCCAAATTCTTGGATTTCAGAAGTTAGGAGGGTAGCTATTTATGGAAAACTTCTTAAAAGAATTCTTGGCCTCTTTCCTAGTAGTTGATGGGTGACTTATAATGGAGAGTTAAGGAATCCACTGACATTTGACTGTTATTCTTTTGGAGTATTTTGAATTATATCTGAACTCAGCTTCTAGATAACTGACAAGGATAAAGTGATAAAATGTGTGGGAGAACCTCCTACTAGATTGAAAATAGCTCCATGAAAAGAGGTGCTGAGGTCCTTTCAGTATAATGATGAATTCCTTTTTATGCTCTATTTCTAGGGTACAGCACAGAGGCTGACACCTAACAGACACTTGGTAAATATCTGTTGTACTGACTGAATATTTGGTAGTAAATAACAAAGTCTAATTTGTATAACAGTTTAGTTTTTCCTGAGGTCTTACACAGTAAGCCATTTCAATGATTCCTGTTGAAGACATTCATTTTGCAGAGAACAGACTGATGGTTGATGAGGGTGGGGTGGGGATGGGGGCAAAACAGGTGAAGGGCAGTGAGAAGGCACTTGTTGGGATAAGCACTGGGTATTGTATGTAAGCGATGAATCGTGGGAATCTATTCCCAAAGCCAAGAGCACACCTTATACACTGTATGTTAGCTAACTTGACAATTTTTTTTTAAAAGACATTCATTTTAATAACCTGACATCAGCTTAAAGACTGGAACTTGAACGAATGTATTCCCTAACACAGGAGACTTGTGATGTGGTATTACGGAAAACACATAGGATTTGAAGACCAAAGACGGTTTTTTAACACTGTTTTGTTTGATTTTTAGAAAGTCCCTGGACTTTGCTAAGCCTTAATGTGTCTATTTACTCACCAAAACATATACTGAGTGCATAATATATATGCCTTTTACACAAAGATGAAAAAGAGACAAACCCTGACCTGGAAATGCTTAAAGATATAACCAAAACATGTAATTTGAATGTTTCTTCATTCTTAAAATTAAAACTACAACACCACTTATTGGATTTAGTGAAGCAATTACCACACTGTTACTTAGTTTTTAATGGTAGATAAAAAGTTCTTTGGAAATTGTAAAGTGCTATTCACATAGCTGTTATTTGTTATATAATCATTCCTCAGAGTTTTTGCTTTTTTTCTTAGGTTGAATTTCAACTTCCTATCACTGAAAAATAGTGTAACACCAAATTTTCTTGAAAGTTTTTCTAATTTCTCTTTTGTAAGAAATCAGGAAGCTTGGAACTCTGGTTCAAATTTCCTATCAACCTGCTTCCCAGTTATAAATTGAGAATATCATTTTAAGTTTCCTTTTTGTTAGATTGACATATAATTCACATGCCACAATGTCTACCACGTTAATGTGTGCACTTCGGTGGTTTTCAGTATAGTCATGAGATTGTGTAAGTGTCACCACTAATTCCAGGGCATCTGCATCACTCCAAAACAGGAAACCTGTACTCTTAGCAGTCATTTCCCATTTTTTCCTTCCCCCAGTCTCTAGTAACCTTCAGTCCCTTTCTGTCTATATGGATTTGCCTATTCTAGACCTTTTATATAAATGGAATTGTATAATTTGCAGTCTTTTGTGACGGACTTCTTTCACTGAGAATATTTTACAAGGTTTATCCATGTTATAGTATATATCATATTTTTATGGCTGGATAATGTTCCACAGTATCGATATGCCATATTTTGTTTACCCACTTATTAATTAAAGGGCATTTGGTTCATTTATGCTTTTTAGCTACTATGAATAATGCTGCTATGAACACACATATACAAGTTTTTGTGTGACATACATTTTCGATTCTCTTGGGGATATTATTCCTAGGCGTGGAATTAATGGTTCATATGATAATTCTGTTTAACTTTTTTAGGAACTGTGTAGTTTGACTTTGATAACTGTTTTTTCTACAGTTTAATGCTTATTGCATCTAATGAAGGAATGATAAAAACTACTGCCAATGCATGTAAAAAATAATGTGAAGGGAAACAAAATAAATCCACAAGTCTCATAAAGCCAAACTGCATCGGGTGTTACTGACTGTGAATGTCTAATTTAATGGTCAGTGCACCTACAGAGTTAGGGAGGTAAACTTTTCTGAGGTTATGTACAATTATGTTTCAGCTGTCATTCTCTGGATTAGAAAGACTAATTCTGATTTACAAAGTAGACAATGTAATATAAATGAGCTAAATGGGAAAGCCTGGCTTATGCTTTAGTGCATGTTATTTTTGACGCTGGAGACCTCTCTGAGAGGCAAACACTTGGCCATGGCATTTTAGTAAAACTGAACTTTTCTTGTAGTGTCAAAAAACACCATGGAGTAAAACTGCTTAGTTCTAAAATAGGGATAGAAGATGCATAGTTACTTAATAAACGAAAGGTGAGAGGTTTTTTTATTTGCAAGTTAGGTGTTTCACTGAAATGTGTGACTTAAAAATGTTCATTAGACTAGGTAGGTATCACATGTTAATCAACTTGGAGAGACCTGTAGACAATCACTTGGCTATATAATACACAGAAAACAAAATACCTTATAGTTTTTCCTTTACCAAAGTCCTTTCTTTCACCTGCACCCTCTTCCTGGAGAACATGATGAAAGTTGTGACTGTCAGGAAGCGTGTTCTCTTAAACTCTTAAGTTCTCACCTTCTGCTTCTGTATATTTCTTTCCCTTTCTTGTCTCCTCAAGTCTGCGCTTCCCACACACACTTTTTTTTTTTTTAATGTTGACAGGTCCACCTCTGTGAATTCTTTCACATTTGGCACTTGAGCAAAGCAAAATACACTTCTTTTAGCAATTACTGTTTTATAACAAACCAACCCAAAATTTGGTGGCTTACAACTATAGCCATTTTATTTCTTATGGTTGGCTGGGCAGTTTCTGCTGGTTTTGACTGGGCTCAGTCTTGTGGCTGCATTCAGCTGGTCGGTCTGCTGGGGTGGCTGAGTAGGTCTCTCTCCTTTTAGGCTTTGATTCTCCAGGAGACTAGCCTGGGCTTCTTTACAGGCAACCTCAGGACAGCATTTCAAGAGGGCAAGTATCAAGTGTAAGACTTATCAAGGTTCTACTTGTGTCATGTTTGCTCATGTCCTCCTGGTTAAGCAGAGTCACTATGGGAAGCGACTATATTATGAGTTATTGGGTGCCATTGGTATAGCAATTTACACCTTGGTGGTCATTAGGCTAAACCATATTTTTTCTTTTTTTCTATGATTTTTAGTTTGAGAAGTTTCTATTGACATCTTCAATCTTACTGATTCTTTCCTTAACCATGTCCAAGCTGTTGGTAAGCCCATCAAAGGCATTCTTCATTTTTGTTATGGTACTTTTGGTTTCTAGCATTTCCTTTTTTTCTGTTTGAGCCCCTAGGAAATTAATCACGGTTATTTTACATTCCCCGTCTTACAATTCCAAATTCTCTGTCATAACTGATTGTGGTTCTGATGCTTGCTTTGTCTATTCAAATTGCTTTTTTTTTTTTTTTGACTTTTAGCATGCCTTTTGATTTTTGTTGAAAGCTGGTCATGTTTAGGGTGAGGCTTTATGTTTATCAGGCTATGAGTTACGCTGCATTTGTTGGTTGCTGTAGCTGTGGATATCAGAGGCCAAAATTTCCTTTAGTGTCCTGTTTTTGTCTCCTTTGTTATCTTGAGGCTTCCTTAGAGACTCCTTTTTAAAAGGGCTTGATCCTTGCTCACCAGTAATCCCGTTACACAGGAGCCTGACTGACGTAGTAGTAAGATGCTGGGGGAAAGGTTAAGTGCTCTGTAGTTCTACAATTAGGTCTCACTTTTTTAGTGAGTCTATGACTCTTCACACTGTTGTTTCTCAGGTCCCTTCCACTCAGTCCTCATCCATTCCTGATGGTGAGACAGGAAGACAAGACAGGGCTAGAGTTGGGTTCATTTCCTTTAAACCAGTTAACCTCTAAAAACCTAAGTTGATTAGGTTTTTGTAAAAAAATTTCCCCAGAGATCAGGCTTTTGTTAAGATGAACAGTTGCTCTGGGAGTCTTGAAAAATGTTTAATTTTTTCCTTGTCCAACAGCAGCACAAGGAGAATTTTTTCTCTCCAGATCCTGACACTGAACCTGGTAGGGCTTCTGGAGGTAAAACTCATGCAAGTGCAAGGTCGCCTACGTCTGGGCCTCCAGGACTTTATCTCTCAAACTCCCATCTGTAGCAATCAGTCAATTACGTTTACTTGTTCCTGCTGGACCCACTGTGACTCCTGCTCTATTCTGCTGTGATTCTATGTATTTGCCTCCTTTCCAGTTTTGGGGGCAGTGGTTTGCCCTGTGTCCTCAATTTTCTGATGTGTCCAAGAGGAGTTGTTGATTTTCATTTGTTCATCTTTTTTTGGGGTGAGGATGGGAGTATGAATTCCAAGCCCTATACCTAGAAACTAGAAGTCTCCAAAACTGAACTTGTTCAAAGGAGATTTTTCATTCATTTGTTCATCATTCATTCATTCTTTACTTATTTAAAAATTTACTTCAAGAACTCAGCAACAAGGCATATTTTAAGATTGTTGATTGATTTTTAAAAAAATATAAGATCCTTGAAATAAATAGAAATCATATTCCCAATTACTACATACTGTGAATATGCCTAATTAACATGTATTGTCATGATTAGTAAACTCTCTAAATTAAACTTAGAAACAACAATTTGCGTAAAGAACAATAACTATACCACATTTCAGGGGCGCCTGGGTGGTTCAGTTGGTTAAGCACCTGACTTAGGCTCAGGTCATGATCTCACGATTCATGAGACTGAGCCCCGCATCGGGCTCTGTGCTGACAGCTCAGAGCCTGGAGCCTGCTTCAGAGTCTGTGTCTCCCTCTCTCTCTGCCCCTCCCCCATTCACTCTCTGTCTCTCTCTGTCTCTTTCTCAAAGATAAACAAACAGTAAAAAAAATTAAAAAATAAAAAGAACAATACCTACACTAAATTCCAGGATATTTTTCCAAGTTATGCAGAGATACTAGAACAACTAAATGAAACCAAGGGTAACATCTGTCTGGGATACTAGAGATTTTCCTCAATGTACTTAAGAAGGTAAAAGAAAGTATTCAAAGATATTATAGCTTTTGTGTGTGGTACAGATTTCAAAAACCAGAACAAGATTTTATTGATTATCAAATTATTTTCTTTTTGTGTTTTCCTATTAAGGCCACATTTCTCATATTTTGACTTTGATAATACTATCTCTACCTTTCTTCTTCTTCTTTTCAATGTTTCTTTATGAGAGAGAGGGAGAGACAGAGAGAAAGAGCGCGAGTAAGCAGGGGAGGAGCAGAGAGAGAGGAAGACACAGAATCCAAAGCAGGTTTTGTTGTCAGCATGAGCCTAGCACAGGCCTAACTCCCCAATCAATCATGAGATCATGACCTGAGCTGAGATCAAGAGTCAGATGCTCAACCTACTGAGCTACTTGGGTGCCCACCTCTACCTTTCTTCTTGTTCATTTTTTCTGAATACGTGTTATACCAATCCTTCAAATGAAGACTTCCTCCACAAAGTGTTATCTGTCAATCAGTCCACAATGATCTCTTCTTTCTTTGAACTTCAATAGCACTTACTGTTGCCATTAATTTGACACATTGCTCTGTAATTACTTATGAAAATATTTGAAAAAATATATATTTAGCCTTATATGAAATATAAAGTTCCTCATGGCAGCAACTGCACCTTAATATTTTTGCACATAGCAACTGGCAAATTTTCCTGTTCAGTTGTCCAGGCAAATAAGGTCAAGGGCATCAAATTTCTAGGAAGTTTTATAAATAATGATATGGAATCCTAGTTTTTCTTAGGACTCCACTCTAGAAACCTAAATCTCACAGACAAAAGGGCCAGTGAATAATGAAGTCATCATCTTCCAGAAAGTTATTAGTCTTCTGATAAGTCCTTTACTAGTGGCTTATCATGTTACAGCAGCGTTATCAATAACAGCCACATTATGGAAAGGGCCCCAGTGTCCATTGACGGAAGAATGGATAAAGAAGATGTGGTGTGTATATACACAATGGAACACTCTCATCCATCAAAAAGAATGAACTCTTGCCATTTGCAAAGACAGAGGTAGAGCTAGAGAATATTATGCTAATAAGTGAAATAAATCAGAGAAAGGCAAATTTGATATCCTCTCAAATGTAGAATTTAGAAAACACAACAAATAATCATAGGGGGGAAAAAGAGAGAGGGAAACCAGGAAGCAGACTCCTAACTATAGAGAACGAACTGAGGGTTAGCAGGGATGGGTTGAATGGGTATTGGGAATTAAGGAGGACACCTGTGATGAGCACTGGATGCTGCACGTGTTGAATTGTATACCTGAAACTAATATATTGTATGCTATGTACACTAACTGGAATTTATATATATATAAAAAAAAAACCCATGTCATTTTTTGTTACCTCTCCAAATAAACTGTGGACTTTTTGAGAATAATGAATACATTTCGTACTTCTTTTTTAAAAAAATATTTTATTCTGTTAAAGTAATCTCTATACTCCATGTGGGGCTTGAACTCACAATCAAGTGTCGCATGCACTATTGACTTGAAAACTTCCCTAATCTGGGGAAGGAAACAAATATCCAGATTCAGGAGGCACAGAGAACTCCCATCAAAATAAGTAAAACCAGGCCAAGACCATGACATATTGTAATTAAATTTGCAAAATATAGTGATAAAGAAAAAAATCTTAAAAGCAGCAAGACCAAAGGAGTTACCTTACAAGGAAAAACCCATAAGGCTAGCTGGAGATTTCTCAACAGAAACCTGGCAAGCTAGAAAGGAGTGTCATGATATATTCAAAGTGCTGAATGGGAAAAATCTGCAGCCAAGAATACTCTATCCAGTAAGGCTATCATTCAGAATAGAGTTTCTCAGACAAACAGAAACTAAAGGATTTCTTGAACACTAAACCAGCCCTGCAAGAAATATTAAAGTATACTCTTCAAATGCAAAGGAGAGATCAAAACTGACAGACAAGAAAGGATCAGAGAAAATCTCCAGAAACAACAACAAAAATAATAAAATGCAATAAATACATATCTGTCTTTGAATGTGAATGGACTTAATACTCTAATCAAAAGACAAAGGGTTGTCACCTTTGGATTTAGAAAAACAAGACCTATCTATATGCTGCCTATAAGAGACTCATTTTATTTTTTAGTTTTTTTTTAATAGTTTATTGTCAAATTGGTTTCCATATAACACCCAGTGCTTCTCCCCACAAGTGCCCCCCACCATGACCATCACCCCCTTCCTCCCTCCCCCTCCCCTTTCAGTCCATGGTTCATTTTCAGTATTCAGTAGTCTCCCTTGATCTGTGTCCCTCACTCTCCCCCACTCTCTTTCCCCCTTCCTCTCCCCATGGTCCCCTGCCAGGTCTCTCCGGTTAGACCTATGAATGCAAACATATGGTATCTATCCTTCTCTGCCTGACTTATTTCGCTTAGCATGACACCCACAAGGTCCTTCCACTTTGCTACAAATGGCCATATTGTCACTCATCATCAGGGAAATTCAAATCAAAACTACACTGAGGTACCACCTCACACCAGTCAGAGTCGCTAAAATGAACAAATCAAGAGACTATAGATGCTGGCGAGGGTGTGGAGAGACAGGCACCCTCCTACACTGTTGGTGGCAATGTAAACTGGTGCAGCTGCTCTGGCAAACACTGTGGAGGTTCCTCAAAAAACTATCGCTAGAACTCCCCTATGACCCAGCAATAGCACTGCTAGGGATTTACTCAAGGCATACAGAAGTGCTGAGGCATAGGAGCACATGTACCCCAATGTTCATAGCGGCACTTTCTACAATAGCCAAATCATGGAAAGAGCCTAAATGTCCATCACCTGATGAATGGATCAAGAAGATGTGGTATATATATATACAATGGAGTATTACATGGCAAAGAGAATCATTTTAGACCTAAAGACAGCTACAGATTGAAAGTGAGAGGATGGAGAAACATTTATCATGCAAATGGATGTTAAACAACAACAACAACAACAACAACATCAACAACAACAACACCCTAAAAGCAAGAGTAGCAATACCTATATTGGACAAACTAGAGTTTAAAACAAGGACTGTAGAAAGAGACAATGAAGGAGGACAATCCAACAAGAAGATCTAACAACTGTAAATATTTATGCACCCAGCATTTCAAAGAATCCAAAGAATATTCTAATTGAGCATCCTTTTAGCATTTTGAAAACTAGTTTTCAGTTTATGTTTATAATGAGCCACATACACTATCCTACTAGAAAAAATCACTGGTTTTGGTTTGCCAAAAGAAAATTTTCTTTCTCCAATTCTGAATTGAATATTTCTCTTCATTGTCCTGTCTTACAAATGGATTTTTTTGTTAACAAATCCATTAATGTATGTATTTCATAAAAGATATGCTTAAAACTTTTTCTAGATGAATTAGAAATCTATTTTAGAGCTCATTTCTTTTCTAATAAGGTCAAATGCATGTGTCATGATCCTGCTTTTTAATTTTTGTTAGTCTGTGGCAATTTAATCATATGTGAATGTAGAGTCAGTTGTAGAATATGAATTAAAATATACTAATCAAAAATATATGAGGAATTAAGTAAAATTATTTCAGATTTCTTGATCCTTTTAATGTATATAGCTTGTTGGTGGTGACATTTTTCTTGCTTGGCACTGTTGAATTTTAAGAATTTTGTACTTTTTGGCTGTAGATAAGATTTATGGTTTTACGGCATAGTTTTGATCTATAGCAGAGTTGTAGTCATTATGCTAAAAACTAACAGAGAGGTGCCATTTACGTATTAGCAATCTGCCTTACAGTCAAAGCAATTTTATTTCAACTTAAAACAATATGACTAATGAGAAAACTTTAGTTAATGTAAACAGAATAAAAAAAGAATGAGAAAAGACTTTTATGTCTGAAACATGCTTAACAATATCTTAACATATCTTTCCCTAGGTGTTTTCCACACAGACATTCCATTTTTCCATTTTAACTGCTAAAATAATTTCTGTTGTTAATAATATACTATATTCATTATCATACATGTCAATGGAGAGAGGTACACACATAAAGGTACTTGTTTTTCATCCTAGAAATTGTACTATTACCTGGAGATTGTACTATGCTCATATTGATCTTTTCTATCTTACTAAGTTAAAATAATTATATAAGAATGATGATGTTACAACGTTCGACTTTGAAAGTATATCCTAGAAAATAAACATTTTTAAATAGTGCTCTTAATAAAACAAGTCTAATTAATTGCAGTGTGAAATAGTCCATTACACGAGTGGTAGATTTCAAATGAGACTGTCAAATACTGTTAACATCTAAGTACTATAGCTCACTAATCAGAAATGCCCTCACTTTTGGCTCCATAATATATTACTCTTATATATTACCATGTTCACCTCCTCACATAGATGAATGAGACTAATGACTCAATAAACAAATTGCTTGGTAGCACTGCATAAATTGCTTTTTAATGGATAGATAACTGTATTTTTTTTTTTAATCACAGAGAAAGTGAGAGCAAGGACAGGAGAGGGGCAGAGGGAGACGAGAGTGAGGAAGTCCCAAGCAGGCTCCATGGTCAGTGTGGAGCCCAATGCAGGGCTTGATCCCATGATTCTGGGATCATGACCTGAGTCAAGAGTTGGACACTGAACCAATGGAGCCACCCAGGCACCCCTGTATTTATTTTTATTTCAGAGGCTTAAAAAGTGACAGTTGTTGTAGAAACCAAGTCGGCTGTGTCATGAAAGTAAGGTTAAGACCCACAAGTTTTAGGTTGTTGTATGTCTTTGCCCTTGCCCCCACCCCCTAGATCTATCACTGCCATTGTCAATTGTGGCAAAAGGAATTGGCATGGTCAAACTTATAAGTACAGAACTTATAGGCCAGAAAGATTTTTTCCACTCCTTCTTCTGAATTAAAATCACTCAGGCTAAACTTTCCCTTCTGGAAGACACCACAGTAAATTTGTGTTTCCCAATTCCTCCTGCTGAGTATAACTAAAAACCCTGGAAGTAGGTAGGATATTTTCTCCCCTGTTTACCTAAGATATAAATGACAGAGAATGCTATATAAGTTCAAGGTATGTAGCATAATAATTTGACTTATGTAAACTGTAAAATGATTACCACAATAAGTCCAGTTAACATCTATAATCTCAAATTGATAGGTAAAAAAATAAAAGAGAAAGTTCTTTACTTGTGATAGGAACTTGTGATAGGAACTCTTAGGATCTAATCTTTTAACTTTCAAATATGCCACACAGCGATGTTAATTATAGCTATCGTATTGTATCTTACCTCTCTAGCACTTATAACTGGAAGGTCACACCTTTTGCCCAGATTACTCCAATTCTCCCTTCTCCCAACCATAAACCTGATCACTTTTTCTATGAAATGTTTTTCTTAATACTCCACTTATAAGTGAGCTCCTACAGTATTTTAACAAATATTTATGTATTCTGGGGCGGTCACAAGCAGGGGCGGGGCAGAGAGAAGGGGACAGAGGGTCTGCAGCAGGCTCTGTGCTGCCAGGCTGACAGCAGCGAGTCCAAGGCGGGGCTCCCGCTCACGAGTCTCGAGATCACGCCCTGCGCTGAAGTCGGCCGCCCAGCTGCCTCAGTTCATACAGTATTTATCTTTCTGGCTAACTTACTTCACTTAGCATACTGCACTCCAGGTCAATCCATGTTGTCACAATGTCAGGATTTCCTTTTTTATGGCTGCATAATAGTCAGTGTGTGTGTGTGTGTCTGTGTGTTTATACACACACACGCCACAACTTCTTTATCCATTCTCTGCTGATGGACACATAGGTTGCTTTCATGTCTTGGCTACTGTACATAAGGCTGCTATAAACATAGGTAGCAAATATGTCTTTGACATAGTGTTTTAATTTTTTTGGACATATTCCCAGAAGTGGAATGGCTGGATCATCTGGTAGTTCTATTTTTAATTATTTTGAGAAAACTCCACACTGTTTTCCATAGTGGCTGCACCAATACGAATAACGCAAAAGGGTTCCCTCTTCTCTATCCAGCATTTATTATCTCTTATCATTTTGATGATGGCTATTCTAAGAGGCATGAGGTGATGTCTCATTGTGGTTTTGATTTGAATTTCCTGATGATTAATTACATCAAGCACCTTTTCACGTACCTGTTGGCCAGTACTATACCTTTTCTGGAAGAATGTCTATTCAGGTCTATTGCCCATTTTTAAATTGGATTACTTACTATTTTGTTATTGAGTTGTAAGAGTTCTGTGTATATTTTGGATATTAACCCCTTATCAGATATATGGTTTGCAAATGTTTTTTTTTCCCATTCTGAGGTTATCTTTTCATGCTGTTGATCACTTCTGATGTATAGAAGCTTTTTAGTTTGATGTAGTCCTATGTTTATTCTGTTTAATTATGATTTTGTTTGTATTTTAGGAATCAGAGCCCAAAAAGCCTTGCCAAGACCCATGTCAAAGAGCTTTTTTCCTATGTTTTCTTCTAGTTTTATGGTTTCCTGTAACTTTTAATCCATTTTGAGTTAATTTTGGTATTGTAAGACAGGAGTGTAGTCCCATTCTTTCACATGTGTGCTTGACACATTTATTGAAAAGATAATTTTTTCCTCTGCTGAGTATTCTTGGCTCCCTTGTCAAATGTTAGCTGACCATATATGTGGGCCTTTGTTTCTGGGCTTTCCATTCTGTTCCACTGGTCTGTGTGTCTATTCTTATGTCGTTTCATACTGTTTTGATTACTATAATTTTATTATATAGCTTTAAATCAAAAAGTGTTGATTCCTCTCACTTTGTCTTTCTTTGGAGACGTTTTTGACTGTCATGACCAGAGGCTGTTAGGGGCACCTAATGGGTAGAGGCAAGAAAGGCTGCTAAACAACCTATAATAAACAGGACAACGCCCAGAGCAAAAAATTATCTGGCCCAAAATATTAATGTGCTAATTTGAGAAATCCTGCCATAGAGTATAAAACACACAAATATTATAAAACTCATGAGGGGCGCCTGGGTGGCTCAGTCGGTTAAGCCTCCGGCTTCGGCTCAGGTAAAATCTCACGTTTGTGGGTTCGAGCCCCGCGTCAGGCTCTGTGCTGACAGCCAGCTCAGAGCCTGGAGCCTGCTTCCGGTTCTGTGTCTCCCTCTCTCTCTGACCCTCCCCCTCTCATGTTCTGTCTCTCTCTGTATCAAAAATAAATAAAACATTAAAAAAAATTTAAAACTCATGAATAGTTAGTTAGGATTCCCCTTTTCTATCTACTTGTCTAAGTAATAATATTATCTGCCAGACACTTCATGGCACTGCAAACAGAAAGATGAATTGGGAAAAGATTTGATATAGAGGACAAACTGAGGGTTGGTGGAGGGGTTCGGAGCAGGGAGACGGGCTAGATGGGCAATGGGGATTAAGGAGGACACTTGCTGGGTGAGCACTGGGTGTTACATATAGCGGGTAAATCACTGGAGTCTACTCGGAAATCATTATTGAACTATATGCTAACTTGGACATAAATTAAAAAACAAAAATAAATACACAGAAAAGGAAAAGATTTGAAAATTGAGGAGCTTATAATTTAAGGGCAAAATAGGAGAGGCAAATCTAGACGGTCCTGGGTTCATTTTCTCCTACCTTTTTTGACAACTAGCAAGAAGCTGGCTCAGCAGGTCTGAGTTTAATCAATAAAAGAACAAGCTAATAACTGAAGCTTAGTTCCAGAGACTTTTCCTTTCTAATAAGGTCATTTTCCTTAATCAGGAAATTCTCTTTTCATCTAGACATTCCTCATTTTCTTCCAAGATCTATATAAAATACATCCTCTGGACATGTTATCCTCCACTGGAGTACTCTCCATGGTGCATCCCACCACAGCTGATTAAGGTGTGTCCTGCTGTAATATAGTGAGAGGACAGGGGGCCAGGGATTCCATTTCTCTCCCCATCAGTGATGTTTAAACCTTACTGCACTTTTACACTACTTGGTACAAGCGATGAGTGTGTGCATACCTCCTTTAAGAACAAACAAGTAAGGAAATTAAACAAAAAAGCTGTAATAGAGGTATAAACAAACATCAACAAACTAGTAGCTATCAAAGTCTAAAAGTATTTCTATTAACTAAGTTACTGAACTTGCTGACTATCTGAAATAGCAGTTTAGAGGAAAAAAATGATGATATGCACCTTAGAAAATACTGAGTTTGTAAAAGTTACATAGTTTTAAAGCATCTACTGGAGTGGCTAAGAAAACTAATGACTCCTGAACACTCAGCCTGTGAGATCATAAATTAGTAGTTGCAAAATTTTTGTGACAGCAGCTGGTTAGTATGAGTGAATCTATGGCAGGGTTGGTATAGGTGTGGTTGACAGAATTTAGCTATAACAAGTGAACTATCAAAAGTCATGATAAAATTTTACTGGGAATTAAAAGGCTAACAATTTATATGTTAAACAAAATTACATTTTTAAATGTTACAACAGAGAGTTTTCTTGGAATCATCTTCAAATATTTTCCTGGTGCTCTTTATGTTTACTTAAAAAATTTTAAAAATGTTTATTTATTATTGATAGAGAGACAGAGCAACATGGGGGAGGGGCAGAGAGGGAGGGAGACACAGAATCCAAAGCAGGCTCCAAGTTCTGAGCTGTCAGCACAGAGACCCATGCGGGGCTCGAACTTATGAACTGTGAGATCGTGACCTGAGCTGAGGTTGGGCAATTATATTTAATTGTGGTAAAATGCACATAACAAAATTAGCCACCATAGATGGTTAATTTTTTATAAGTTTGTTTATTTTGAGAGAGAGAGAGAGAGAGAGAGAGAGAGAGAGAGAGAGAGAGAGAGAGAGAGAAAACAAGCTAGAGTGAGAGTGAGAGTGTGAGTGACCGGGGGAGGGGCAGAGGGCGAGGAAGAGAGAGAATCCCAAGCAGATTCTGTAGTGCAGAGCTCAACACTGGGCTTGAACTCATGAATCATAAGATCATGACCCGACTGGAAACCAAGAGTCAGATGCTTAACGGCCTGCGCCACCCAGGAGCTCCACAGATGGTTAATTTTATGTGTCAGCTTGACTGTGGATGCCCAGATAGCTGGCAGAGCATTATTTCAAGGTATGTCTGTGAGAGTGTCTCCAGGAGAAATTAACATTTGACTAAGAAGATCTGCCCTTAAAATGTGGGTAGGCATCATCCAATCTTTACAGAGCCCGAACAGAAAAAAAAAGGGGGGAGGGAGGAAGGGCGAATTTGCTTTCCTTGAGCTGGGACATCCAGCTTCTTATGCCCTTAGACACTGGACCCCCTAATTCTCAGGCTGCTGAATACACAGAAGTATACCACCTGGTTCTCCCGCCTGCAGACTGTAGGTTATGGGGCTTATTTGCCTCCACAGTTACATGAGCTAATTCCGACAATAAATCTCCAGACATGTGGGTGTTTGCGTGTATGCTCTAGGTTCTGTTTCTGTTTAAATCATCTTAACCAATTTTAAGTGTACAGTTCAGTCGTATTAGCTACATTCACACTGCTGGGCAACCATCACCACAATGTATGTCCAAAACTCTTCACTTTGCAACAATGAAGTTCTAAATCAATTGACAATAACATCTCATTCCACTTTCATTCCAGCCTCTGACAATTACCATTTAACTTTCTGTATCTATGAATTTCACTACTCTGCATATCTCATATAAATGGACTTATAAAGTTTTTGTCTTTTTGTGACTAGCTTTTTTACATAGCATAATGTCCTCAAGGATCATGCATAGTATGATATGATATGGTATAGTATGGTAATCAGCTTTCCTTCATTAAGTCTGCATAATATTCCATTTAAGGTATATTTCTCATTTTGTTTATCCATTTATCTTTTCTTTTTAATTCCAGTGTAGTTAACATACAGTATTATATTAGTTTCAGGTGTACAATATAATCCTTCAACAATTCTGTGCATTACTCAGTGCTCATCATGATAAAAATACTCTTAAAATCCTCTTCACCTATTACATCCATTCCCCCCACCCCGCCGCCAAATCCCCTCTGGTAACTACCTGTTTCTTCTTTAAGAGTCTGGTTGTTGTTGGTGGTGGTGTTTTGTCTCTTTCGTTGTTCATTTGTTTTGTTTCTTAAATTCCCCATGAGTGAAATCATGTGGTATTTGTCTTTCTCTCACTTATTTCATTTAGCATTATACCCTCTAGATCCATCATGTGTTGCAAATGGCAAGATTTCATTCTTTTACATGGATGAACAAGATTCCATTATGTACATGATATCTTTTTTGTCCACTCATCTGTTTATGGACATTTGAACTGTTTCTATAATTTGGCTATTGTAAATTACGGTGCATTAAACATAGAAGTGCATATGTTCATTCAAAGTGGTGTTCTCATATTCTCTGGGTGAATAACCAGTACTGGAATTACTTGGATCATATGGTAATTCTATTTCTAATTTTTTGATGGACCTCCATGCTGCTTTCCACAGCAACTGCACCAGACTGCATTCTCACCAACAGTGCACGAGCGCTCCTTTTCCTCCACATCCTTACCAAGACTGGTTTCTTGTGTTTTATGATTTTAGCCATTCTAACAGGTGTGAGGTTATACCTCATTGTGGCTTTGATTTTCATTTCCCTGATGAAACATGCAGCTTTTCAGGTGTCTGTTGGCCAAATGGATGTCTTCTTTGAAGAAATGTCTATTCATGTCTTCTGCCAATTTTTTAACTTTTTTGTGTGTGTGTGTTGAGTTGTCTATGTTTTTTATATGTTTTGGGTACTAATTCTTTATTGGAGTTGTCATTTGCAAATATATTCTCCCATTCAATAGGTTGCCTTTCAGTTTTATTCATTATATCCTTTGCTATGCAGAAGATTTTTATTTTGATATATCATGTGGTAGTTTATTTTTGCTTTTGTTTCTCTTGCCTCAAGAGACATCAGGAAAAATGTTGCTATGGATGAAGTCAGTGAAATTAGTGCCTGTAATCTTCTAGGATTTTTATGGATTCAGGTCTCATATTTAGGTCCTAATGCAATTTGAGTTTATTGTTGTGGATGGTGTAAGAAGGTGGTCTAGTTTCATTCTTTTGCATATTGCTGTCCAGTTTCCCTAACACCATTTGTTGAAAAGACTATCTTTTTTCCATTACATATTCTTGCCTGTTTTGTATAAGATTAATTGACCATATAATTATAGGTTTATTTCTGGGCTCTTTTCTTCCATTGATCTATATGTCTATTTTTTGTGGTAGTACTGTACTGTTTTGATCACTACAGCTTTGTAGTATATTTTGATATCTGGAACTGTGGTACCTCCACTTTTATTCTTCTTTTTCAAGACTGTTTTGGCCATTCAGGGTCTTTTGTTATTCCATACAAATTTTAGGATTGTTTGTTCTAGTTCTATGAAAAATGCTGTTGGTATTTTGATAGGGATTGCACTAAATTCAGAAAATGCATTGGATAGCATGGACATTTTAACAATATTGGTTCTTCCAATCCATGAGTATGGATCAATTTTGCATTTGTTTGTATCATCTTCAATTTCCTTCACCAGTGTTTTACAGTTTTCAGAGTAAAAGTGTACAGAGTACAGGTCTTTCACCTCCCTAATTAAGTTTATTCCTAGCTATTTTATTATTTTCAGTGCCACTGTAAATGGGATTGTTTTCTTAATTTCTCTTTCTGCTGTATAGAAATCCAACAGATTTCTGTACACCCATATTTTTTTGTTTGAACTTATTGAATTGATATCAGTTCTGGTAGTGGCTTCTTTAGGGTTTTCTATATAGAGTATAAAGTAATCTGCAAATAGTGAATATTTTACTTATTCTTTACCAATTGGGATGCCTTTCATTTCTTTTCCTTGTCTTATCGCTGTGGCTAGAATTCCAGTACTATGTTGAATACAAGTGTTGAGAGTGGAATCCTTTTTTTTGTCTCTAATCTTAGGGGAAAAGCTCTCAGTTTCCCCCCCACTGAGTATGATGTTTTCTGTGGGTTTTTCATACATGGCCTTTATTATGTTGAGGTATCTTTGATCCTTTAATCCTACTACTTTGTTGAGGGTTTTTATCATGAATGGATGTTGTACTTTGTCAAATGCTTTTTCTGCATTTACTGAAATAACCATATGTTACCCTTTCTCTTGTTGATGTGATATGGCACATTATTGATTTGCAAATAGTAAACTACCCTTGCACCACAGGGATAAATCCCACTTGATTGTGGTGAATGATTTTTTAATGTATTGTTGAATTCAGTTCACTAGTATTTTGTTGAGGACTTTTGAATATATGTTAATTAGAGATATTGGATAGTAGTGCTCTTTTTTTTGTAGGTCTTTGCTTGGTTTTGGTCTCAGGATAATCCTGGCCTCATAGAATAAATTTGGAAGCTTTCCCTCCTCTTCTATTTTTTGGAATAGATTGAGAAGAATAGGGATTAACTCTTCTTTAAATATTTAGTAGAATTCACCTGTGAAGCTTCCTGTTCCTGGACTTCTGTTTGTGGGGAGTTTTGAATACTGATTCAATTATAGGTTTCTAGGAATTTATCAATTTCTTCAAAGTTGTCTGGTTTGTGATATAATTTTTCAAAATAATCTATTACAATCCTTTGTATTTCTGTGATGTTGGTTTCTTATGTCTTCTTTTTTATTTCTGAGTTTGTGTATTTGAGTCCTCTCTCTTTTTCTTGATTAGTATGGCTAAATGTTTATCAAGTCTGTCGATCTTTTCAAAGTACCAGCTCCTGGTTTTCATTGATTAGTTCTATTTTGTTTTTAGTTTCTATTTCATTTATTTCTGTTGTAATCTTTATTATTTCCATTCTTCTACTAGTTTTGGATTTTGTTTGCTCTTCTTTTTCTAGCAACTTTAGGTGTTGTTAGGTTGTTTGTTTAAGATTTTTCTTGTTTCCTGAGGTAGAACTATAAACCTCCCTGTTAGAGCAGCTTTCTCTGCATCCAAAGATGGACCATTGTATTTTCATTTTCATTTTTCTCCATGTATTTTGATTTCCTCTTTTATTTCTTGGTTGACCCATTCATTGTTTATGAGTATGTTATTTAACTTCCATGTATTTGTGTTTTTTCAGATTTTTTTCTTTTGGTTGATTTCTAGTTTTATAGTGTTGTAGTTAGAAAAGATAACATGGTATGACTTCAATTATTTTGAATTTGTTGTGATTTGTTTTGGGGCCTAATATGGGATCTATTCTGGAGAATGTTCTATGTGCACTTGAACAGAATATGTATTCTGCTGTTTTAGGATGGAATGTTCTAAATATATCTATTAGATCCAAATTTAGATCTGTTAGATCTAAATATATCTGGTCCAGTGTATCATTCAAAACCACTGTTTCTTTGTTGATTTTCTGTTTGGATGATCTGTCCATTGATTTAAGTGGGGTGTTCAAGTCCCCTAAAATTATTGTATTACTATCAATTACTTCCTTTATGTTTAGGTGCTCTCATATTTGGTGCATTAATATTTACAATTGTTTCAACTTCTTGTTGGATTGTTCCCTTTATAATTATATACTGTCCCTATTTATCTCTTGTTACACAGTCTTTGTTTTGAAGTCTATTTTGTCCAAAATAAATATTGCTACCCTGGCTTCCTTTTCATTGGCATGATAAATGCTTTTCCATCCCTTCCCTTTCAATCTTCGTGTATTTATACTGAGTCTCTTCTAGGCAGCATATAGGTGGGTCTTACTTTTTATTCATTCTGTCACCCAATGTCTTTTGATTGGTGTGTTCAGTCAGTCCATTTACATTCAAAGTGACTATTGATAAGTATGTCCTTTTTGCCATTTTGTTACTTGTTTCATAATTGTTCTTGTAGTCCTTCTCTGTTCTTTTTTTCTCTTGCCCTCTTCTCTCATGGTTTGTTGGCTTTCTTTAGTGATATAATTAAAAACCTTTCTCTTTATTTTTTTGCATATCTATTACTGGTTTTTGATTTGTTGTTACCATTAATTTCATATATAACATCTTAGGTTGTTGGTCTACATTAAGTTGATGGTCACTTAAGTTTGAATTCACTCTTTACTCTTCTCCCCTCACATTTTAGGTATATGGTATCATATTGCACATCCTTTTATTTTCTGAATCCCTTGACTGATTTTTAATTTTACTGCTTTTGTGCTTCCTACTTTTCTTACTCCTACTTATGGTCTTTCTTTTCCACTCGAAGAATCCCCTTTAACATTTCTTATAGAGCTGTTTTAGTGTAATAAATTCCTTTAACTTATGTTTGTCTGGGAAAGTATCTTTCCTTCTATTCTGAATGAGAGCCTTCCTGGACTTTTCTTTCAGCAGTTTGAATATATCATCCCACTCTCTTCTGGCTTGCAAAGTTTTTGTTGTAAAATCAGCTGATAGCCTTATGGGGTTTACTTTGTATGTAAGTGTTTTCTTTCCTTTTTCTGCTTTAAAAATTCTCTTTATTGCTACTCTTTTCAATTTTTAACTACTATATGTCTTAGTGTGGACTTCCACGGATTAGGGGCACTCTGTGCCTCATGGATGTGCATTTCTGTTTCCTCCCCTAAATTTCTGAAACTTTTAGATATTACTTCTTCAAATACATTTTCTGCCCCCTCTTTTCACTCCTCCTTTTGTGAATATTATTCATAATGATGTCCTAAAGTTCCCTAAGTCTATTTTCATTTATTATTATTTTTTCTCTCTCCTGTTCAGCATGCTTTCCATTACTATGTTCTCTAGGTCACTGATACATTCTTCTCCTTCATTCTCTCTAGTGTATTTTTTATTTTAGTAATTGAGGTCTTCATCTCTGATTGGTTCTTTTTCATATTTGTTAAGGGTCTCACTAAGGACCTCCAGTCTTTTCTCGAGTCCAGTGAGTATCTTTATGACCACTACTTTAAGTTACTTATCAAGCATATAACTTATCTCCATTTGGTTCAGTTTTCTTGCTCTGATTTTGTCCTGTTCTTTCATTTGGGATATGTTCCTCTGTCTCCTTATTTTGTCTAAATCTCAGTGTCTTTTTTCTATATGTTATCAAAGTCAGCTATCTCTCCTGCTCTTGAAAGTAGTGGCCTTAAGAAAAAGAGATCCTGTAGGGTCTTGCATTGCAATGTCTCTTGTTCACCAGACCTAGAACTTCCTGGGAGGGGGGGGGTCTCCTATATGTGCTGTGTGCACCTACTATTGTGGCTAAGCTGCATTTGCTTCCAGCCCAGTTGTCTGAAGTGGTTTTTTTTTTTTTGTCTGTTGTGGGCAGATTTTGGTCTTGTGTTGTTAGTGGGCCAGTTTGGGTTTGGTCTGGGCTTGAGTTGAGTCATAGCTGGTGTTTGCCAGAGATGGAGTAGCAGAAAACTGCCCAGCACTTTCCTTGTATTGTCCCTGAGGAGCTTTGGGTGAAGGGTGGGGCCTGTAGTCAGGTCAGCTGTCTGTCCATAGCCCACTGCTGGGACCATAGTTGGACTGGTATGTGTGGTTATCATTCCTTCTGCCAGGGGCAGGGGTCACTTTATAGCATTGTGCTGACCTGTCAAGGCTGCTTGCATACTGTCAGGCGTGGGGCACCACTTTGGATGGATTCTGGACAAGGAGGGGTGGGTTCACAGAAGAACTTGGGAGTGAAGCACACCATTAGCAACCTAGATGGGGGGGGTATGTTGGTGCTTTGCTGTTTTGCGTGGGTGTCTGTGTATCTAGGATGGGAAATTGAGGAAAATGTTGTATACCAGCTTCCTTGTTCCTGGAGAAGTTTCCAATGATCCCTGCCCATCCAGGTCATACTCTGAGATTAATAAACAAATCTCTTTCCCATATACCCAATAAATTTTTCAAACCTGCTTCTATGCTGAATCTCCTTGGGCTGTTTGTACTCTCTCTTCAAGGGTAGGGCACTCAATTTCCCATTGTCTCGCTGGCTCATCCAGAGTTCAATCTGTATTTTTTGGTTTTGTTTTCTTTATGTTTTTGTTTTTTTTTTAGAGAACAAGACAGGGCAAGTGAGGGAGAGGCACAGGCAGAGAGAAGGAAAGAATCCCAAGCAGGCTCCACACTCAGTGTGGAGCCAGATGCAGGGCTTGACATATAAAGAATGCTGGTGTTATTTTGATTAAGATTAAATTGAATATGTAGATTGCTTTGGACAGTATCGACATTTTAACAATATATGTCCTTCCACTCCATGACCATGGAATGTTTTTCCATTTCTTTGTGCCTTCTTCAATTTCTTTCGTAAGTTTTCTATAGTTTTCAGCATATAGATCTTTTCTGTCTTTGGTGAGGTTTATCCCTAGGTATGTTATGTTTCTTGGTGCTACTGTAAGTGGGGATCAATTCCTTACTTTCTATTTCCGCTGCTTCATTATTGATGTATAGAAATGCAACTGATTTCTATACATTGATTAGCCAGATTATAAAAAGTGCCCAATGTCCATTGACTGATGGATAGAAAAGATTTGGTACACACACACACACACACACACACACACACACACACACACACACACTAAATACTACTCAGTAAGCAAAAAGAATGAAATCTTGCCATTTGCAACAACATGGACAGAGCTAGAGTGTGCTATACTAAGTGAAATAAGCCAGGCAGAGAAAGACACATGTATGATTTCACTCATATGTGGAATCTGAGAAACACAACAGATGAACATAGGTGAAGAGAAGGAAAAATATGTTAAAAATAAAGAGGCAAATCAGACTGTAAAATACAGAGAACAAACTGAGGGTTGCTGGAGAGGAGGTGGGTGGAGGGATGGATGGGCATTAAGGAGGGCACCTGTTGGGATGAGTACTGGGTATTATATGTAGGTGATGAATCACTGGGTTCTACTAAAAACAATACTACATTGAATGTCAATTAACTTGACTTTATAAATAAATGATAACAAAAGAAAAATAAAAGAATGTGTAGGTTTTGTAGAGAGTGCGGGATGTAAGTCCAGCTCTACTTGTTAAGAGTTGATGGACACAGTTAAATTATTTGAGCTCCCGGAGCCTCAGCGTCCTCAGGTGTAGACTGAGGGCTTCCATGGAAAAATGCTGTAAAATTCAACAAGATACTATACAGTGAGTCTGCAATAGTGCCCAGCAGAAAGTAGGGGCTTTATAATAATAACCACAAGTCTATTAATTTTAATTCACTTTTTATGAACAGTTTATATTACTTTATGTTAGATGAAGAAACTATTTACAGCCAGTTATGAACTGTCACTATAATCTATTTTGGTTAAGCTTTCTGTTCAACTTTTCTGTCTCCAATCTTATTTTAAAGAAATAGAAGTCCTTGTCCTGGTGTTATGTAAGCATTTCAACTAATACTTGGGTGTCCTAGAACGGGCAAACCACATAAAGACAAAATTAGGTAGAGAACCAGTATGTAATGAATCTGCAGTCTAATGGGAGATGTGATGGAGATATAACTACTGACACAAGGTAGAGTGTGGCAGGTGTTATAAGAGAGGTGCACCGTCAAGTTCTACTGACTTTTGGTGGAAAGAGAGTTTATTTCCAGTTTTTGAAGGAGGGTTAGTGAAAGACTGATGGCCTAAGTTATACTTTCTTCATTAAATGAATTAAGTACATCTTTTTTTCATGTGTTCTGAACACCCTACCTAGCACCAAAATTATTTACATCTTAAAACTCAAAAAGAACTAACTGATAAAAGATAAAACCAACTGGTCCCAGAAACTTTTTTGTACAGTTTGATATGTATCTGAACTAAAACATAGATAAATAATTTGTTCAAATTGTCTATATCCTTATTCAAAGTTTTCTTGACTAACAATGGTATATTAAAGTATTTTATTTTAGTTGTGTTTGTCAATTTCTCTGTGAATATTATTAAACAGCTTTTGTTTTATGGACTGTTTCTGTGCTGCAGCAGTATTATAATTGAGAATCTTAAAGGTGTATAATTAGCTAAAAAGGAATCACACTCTCGTATATTTGATTTCTGTTGGGCTATTATATAAAAGGAGAATGGTCATAAAATGAATTCTTTATTTTTTCGGTGTATAAAAATGGAAGAGGTAATAGCAACTCTTTTTATACTTCTTCATGATTAGGACTCTAGGAGTCTCAAAGAAGCCCATTAATGCATTTGGGTTCCTTTTCTTATTAAGGGAATTGAAATCAGAACAGTTGTATTTACTATAATTTGGACTTCGTCTCAGTCAGCTAGCCATCTGTCAAAAGCAGACATCCTTTGCTTAGTCTTATTTCTTTTTTGTTTTGATTGCATTTCCCTTTATTATTTATTCAAATATGGAAACAGAAGTTTTTCTTTATAATCATATATTTAAAAACCTATACATAATGTTGTAGCTTCTATTTCACATATGAGGAAACTAGAATTAGTCTAGGTTGTAAATTCGATTCTTAATTTTTACTTCTTTTTTTTTCCCCCTTAATTTTTACTTCTAAGAATAGCTTTGTTAACTAAGTTACCACTTCACATTTTGGTCAAAGTAACTCAGGTAATTTCTCCAAATTTCTCTGTTACTTCAAATGAAAACTAAAGATAATGATTTGGCTCCAATATGGCTCATAATCAGGATATATGAGGAATGAATGTTAGTATATTTATCATGAAGACCTTTTTGTAATCTGATGGGGGAGAAAGACTAAGTATAATATAAAAATTGAAGATTTTATAAAGGGTGTAAAGACATGATGATAATTTTTGTCATCCAGCTTACCTTGTCAATATATTGATTAAAGGTGTTTTTGGGTATTGTGGATATTGTATCAAGTCTTACCTGAACCATTTTTCAGATATCCATTTGCATCAACAGTTGTGTACATGATATAAGGCCCCGGCTGATTTACTCCAAAGGGCTGCAATAAAAAAAGAATAAACAGTTAAGCCTAGGAAAGTAAGTGAATCATTTGATGTTTCAGATAAATCTATTACAAATAAAGTAAAACATTCTGATATATAATTCTTATATATACATTATATATTATATATATTATATATATAGATGGCAGTACTTCGAGAACATTTCCGTAAGTAGATAACCTGTTAAGTATTCAAAAGAAAACCCTTGTTAGTAGAAAGTTCTTAACTTTAAACGATTTGATAGTTGCATTTATAGTTCATTATTTTATTATATATTTCTAACACCTAATATTGTCTCTATTACATAAGTGTGAATATTTTAAGCAAAATTTTCTTTACTACTTTTGGTTCCACTTAGAATAGAGCTTCAAGAGTCTTATGACATTTCTGTTGAGTATAGCATTGCCTTTCCCTTCTGGGATGGACTGGTCATAGTTCACATTTCCCCAATAAATATCAAAATGAATAAAATCCATCCATAATAATTACAATAGATTGGAAAATATTAATGAGTAGTTCCACCACATTTCCTCTCTTAAGCTAGACTTAAGAGAACACATTATTTTCCAGTTTAAAAATCATAACTGGCAGAGCCTAGTTACAATGGTGAGGTTTGTCTCCAATTTGGTTATTGTTCCTTATTTCTGGAACATTCCTCATACCTTGAGACAATGATTTATTCTCTCTATATATCAAGGCTAATTACCTGGAGTACAAACAAACCAATGTGTTTAATGAGTATCCTAAGAGGAGATGAGGAAATGATCAAGAAATTCTTTGAACACTTCACAGAATTCAAAATTCTACTGTTTTCCCAATAAAGTATAGAAAAGTTAACTAAGACATGCAGACAGTCTAAAGATGTGCTAGAAATGATTTTCCTTCAGGATGAGAGGCAAGAAATCATTGATTACACTGATATGACAATTGCCTGACTGATATTTTAAGAATGTTAGAAGTCCATGGGCTTTCAATGATCATGAGAAAACAGGTTGCTCTAAGAATGGAATTACTCATAAGATATAACTGAGTAAAAGATTCATGAGCAATATCATGCAAATTCCAAAAACAAACTTATCAATGAAGTCCTTTTCTTTTTTTCTTAAAAATATTTTTTAATATTAAAATTTTTCTTGAACATTTATTCGTTTTTGAGAGGCAGAGAGACAGAGTGCAAGCAGAGGAGGGGCAGAGAGAGAGAAGAAGAACACAGAATCCAAAGCAGGCTCCAGAATCTGAGCTGTCAGCACAGTGCCCGATGTGGGACCTGAACCCGAGTGAGATCATGATCTGAGCTGAAGTCAGATGCTTAACTGACTGAGCCACCCAGGTGCCCCAACATGTATTTACTTTTGAGAGAGAAAGAAGGAGCGCTAGAGCAGGGGAGGGGCAGAGAGAGAGTGAGACACAGAATCCAAAGCAGGCTCCAGGCTCTTGAGCTGTCAGCACAGAGCCAGACATGGGGCTTGAACCCTCAAGTCGTGAGGTCATAACCTGAGCTGAATTTGAGTGCTCAACTGACTGAGCCACCCGGGAGACCGAGTAAAGTCCTTCCTTTTCTTGAGGAAAAAAAAATATTTGTATACTTTGTACAACATATACTATTTCAATGAAGGAATGACCAAAGATTCTTTATCTATATGCCTGTTTTAAAATGGGCAAGAAAGAGGGAAAGAGAGCTGGGGAGAGAGAGACACACAAATCATGAGAGACTACTGAATACTGAAAATGAACCATGGACTGAAGGGGGAGGGGGAGGGAGGGAAGGGGGTGATGGTCATGGAGGGGGGGCACTTGTGGGAAGAAGCATTGGGTGTTATGTGGAATCCAATTTGAAAATAAACTATTAAAAAATAAATAAAATGGGCAAGAGAAAGCATTGTTCTCTAGATATGCACAGTTTCAAAGCAAACACAGATCATTTTATAGATGTTATGCTGTGGAATTATCTTCTTTATGCAATTATTCCTTTTTCCTTTATAGTTTTATCAGTTATGTAAATGTTAAAATATATTTGGTTATGCCTGTTTTAAATTTTTATTTAAATAGAACTATACCATATGTATCTTTCTGTGACTTGCTATTATTTATTTATTTATTTTTAATTTTTTAAAATGTTTATTTATTTTTGAGAGACAGAGAGAGACAGCAGGAGCAGGGGAGGGTCAGAGAGAGAGGGAGACACAGAAGCTCTGAGCTGTCAGCAAAGAGCCCGACGTGGGGCTCAAACCCACAAACCATGAGATGATGACCTGAGCTGAAGTTGGAGGCTTAACCAACTGAGCCACCCAGGTGCCCCAGTAACTTGCTTTGTAAATATATTATTTTGAGACATATTATGATTAAGCATGTAGCTGTATAGTTCATTTTCACTGCTACAGAATATGCCATTCTATGATTATGGCCCATTTTTAATTCTATTGTTGATTGGCACTTGTTTCCCTTTTTTTTTTTTTTTTTGCCATGATAAACATGGCATTCTAATGTACGTCACCTGACGCTCAGGTGCTAACATTTATCAGGGGTTATGTACCCAGAGGTAGAATTGTGAAGTTAGAGGCTATGTGCATCTTCAAGTGTAGTAGGTAGTGCCAGTTTTTATTGAAATTCCAGTGAGTTAACATTCAGTGTGATATTAGTTTTAGGCGTATGATACGGTGATCCAACACTTCCATACAACACCTGCTGTTCATCACATGCGCACTGCTTAATCCCCATCACCCATTTCACCCACTGTCCTACTCACTTCCCATCTGGTCACTGGTTTGTTCTCTACGGTTAAAAGTCTGATTCTTGGTTTGCCTTTCCCATTCCTTCCCCCCACCTTTGCTCCTTTGTTTTGTTTCTTAAATTCCACATCAGTAAAATCATACGGTATTTGTCTTTTTCTGACTGACTTATTTCGCTTATCATAATAACCTCTAGTTCCAACCATGTCACCGCAAATGGCAAAATTTCATTGTTTTTTATGACTGAATAATATTCCATTACATATATATCACATTTACTTTTTATCCTCTCAAATATAGGGTGAGAGTTAGGGCCAGGGTTGGGGTTAGGATTAGGGCCAGGGGGAAGCTATGTCCCTGGCATCCTGCAGTTCAGAGACCCTTCCACAGTTAGGGGTAGGGGGTAGGGGCTAAGGGTTAGGGCTAGGGGGTGGGGTTTAGGTTATGCTATGTGCCTGGCAGCCTGCAGCTGAAGAGCCTCCTCAGAGAATAAAACCCCAGACTTCTCCTGGGGTGGGACAGACATGGCAGCCGTCCATGAAGCCGACGCAAGGAGGGAAGATTTGGGGCTCTAACCACTCTCTGAATAAATATGCAAGTGTTCCGTTTTGTTTTTTGCCCCATGTTGGTAAGTAGCAATATTATTATTATTGTTATTTTAAGTTTTAATTTAAATTCCAGGTAGTTAATGTACAGTGTAATATTAGCTTCAGGTGTACAATACAGTGACTCAACACCGCCACACAACACCAGGTGCTCATCACAACACAGCGCCATTTCTTTTTCTCTTTCTTTTCTTCCTCCCTCCCTCCCTCCCTCCCTTCCTTCCTCCCCCCCCTTCCTAAGTGGTAATACTAGTTTACACTCCTACCAGCTGAATGTTACTTCACACGCTTAGCAGCAAACATTGCTAATGTGGTACATACTTCTTAATATAAATTATTTCATCTCTCCTAGGTCTATTTCTTTGGAATAGGGTATACCCTTTCATATTTTATACTTGTCTCATTCTACTGAGGCTTGAAATAATATTTATGAGGCTACATTTATCACTGTGTTACAACTTCAAATTTACTTCATTACCCATAGTCTAGTCTATGTACTGGAAGATAGGTTATCTTGAACTATAAGCATTGTTTTCAGTGAACTTTCCCAAATGTACTCTTGACTATTCTTTGTACTTCACACTTGAAAAATTTCATATTATCCACAATCTTATTCTACAGATTTATTTAGGCATGATTTTCTCTCTTGCTCTGCATTCATTTAAAAAATAAGGTCAGCAAATCACTATTATGAGTCCTAAAGCTGAAGTTCACTTTTCACTATGGGCCAGTCACTTTGATATTTAAACACAAGGTTTAGAAATCCAGATTCAATTCCTCCACATAATAGTTTCCTGAGTATGGCAGAAGGTCCCTGGGAGGTCCCCAAATCCCACTGTAAAAAGGGTGAATATTCAGCAGTGGCACTAAACTATGGTTATTGAGACTGAGGTATTCCAATTTAGCCAACATTTTCTTAAAAATAACAAAGTTAGTCTGTCATTTGTAGGAAAATGACTGACAGTATTCGTGGCTAATGACTTTAGAGAGAAAGTCCAAGTACGGAAGAGGGGCAGGGGTGGAGAGGAAGAGTGGGGGGAGGGGGAGAGAGAGTGAGAGAGAGAGAGAGAGAGACAGAGAGAGAGAGAGAATGAATTTTAAGCAGGTTCCACACTTGGCATTGAGCTTGATGTGAGGCTCAATTCCACAACACTGGGATCATGACTTGAGCTGAAATCAAGAGGTGGACACTCAATGGACTGATCCACCCAGGTGCCCTGAAAATTGGAATTTCGGAAGATTTGTACCCACCACTGTAAGCCTGACATATTAAAAACCTAAAAACGTTTCTGATGAGATCAGTGGTGATATACAAGTGTGATTTTATTTTATTTATTTCATTGATTTTCTAGTAGGCTTCAGGTCCAGTATGGACCCCAATGCTGGGCTTAATCTCATAACCCTGAGATCAAGACTTGAGCTGAGATAAAGATACACTTAACTGACTCAGCCTCCCGGGCTCTCCTAACAAGTGTGATTTTAAAATATTATACAATGAAATATATTAATATTGGGAAGATCTGCATAACTTGGTAAACAAATATTTTCCAAACGACCAATGCATGATGTTACTAAAGCATTCATGGATAAAAGAACATTCAAAGTACAAGACAGACCAATGGATTTTAAAATAATAAATAGAGTAGAGGAGAATCATTTCTGGAATGGTATAGTAAAGACCTCAAAAAACTCCTTCATAAAAGCAATGAGAACACCGGCAAAAAAAACTGTCAAACTTTTTTCAGGACTCTGGAAATCAAAGGTTTGCAAGAATCTGAGGAGTATCTTTTCAAGAAAAGAACTGGATATTGGTAAGAATAGTGCACTTTGCTACATTTTAATTTATCCTATTCCTATAACCCGTTCCCTAGTTCTGAAGTAGCCTTGAAAATCAACAGCTCTGCAACTACATTAGCTGTGAAAATAAAAAGGCTAGCAGCTCATGGAGGGTCAGAACAGGTTGGGAGCTCCCAAAGCCTCATCCCCAGAGAACAGTCACTATTTGATGTGTCTGGCAGCTTACTGAAAAGCTTTATTCTAAGTATTTATCTTTATTTGGTAAGACTGAAAGCTCGCTCTGGGTGCATAGCCCTATCAAACGGGAACATTTATTAAAAACAATCATTAGTAATTGCTTATTTGATATCAGTTTGGGCTAATGAGAGGCTGGCCAAATCTTAAAAGGAAAAATGTGAATGAGATGCTCAAAGACAGGCTTTGTAAAGTTCTGACATTTCTGGAGACTAGAAGGCCACACACATGTGTAACACTGTTTCCAGACAAAAGACCACAAAGGCGCCCTAATCTCTCATCTCATATCTCATTTAAGGAAATGTCTATCCAGTCATATCTGACCAGTAGGCTAACTGAGTAGGGACTTCAGTGGCTACACCCAATAGAGACTTTAAAGCATTAGCCCAGGAAAATCACTGAAAAAACAGGAGCAACACCAACACCAACACCAAACTTGGGGGAGAGAACTCCAGGGTTAATGCATTATATAAAAGTTCTGGTTTTTAACAGAAAATTATGACACAAACAGCAAAGTTTGGTTCATACATAGGAGGAAAAAAGGCAGTCAATAGAAATTGCCTCCAAGGAAGCCTAGATGTATGACTTACTAGGCAGAGATTTTATTTTTATTTTTTAATTAATTTTAAAAATTTAAATCCAAGTTATTTAACACATAGTGTAGTAATGATTTCAGGAATAGAATGTAGTGATTCATCACTTACATGCAACATCCAGTGCTCAACCCAACAAGTGCCCTCCTTACTGCCCATTGCCCATGTTAGCCCACCCCCCACCCAACACCCCACCATCAACCCTCAGTTTATTTGCTGTATTTAAGAGTCTCTCATGGTTTGTCTCCTTCTCTGTTTTTATATTATTTTTGCTTACCTTCCCTGATGTTCATCTGTTTTGCTTCCTAAATTCCCCAGATGAGTGTAATCATGTATTTCTCCTTCTCTTACTGAGTTATTTTGCTTAGCATAATACAGTCTAGTTCCATCCATACTGTTGCAAATAGTAAGATTTTATTTTTTTCCACTGAGTAATATTCCATTGTATGCGTGTGCGCACGCGCGCGCACACACACACACACACACACACACACACACACACACTTTCTTTATTCATTCATCTGTCGATAGACATTTAGGCCCTTTCCATACTTAAGCTATTGTCAATAGTGCTGCTATAAACATTGAGTTGCATGAGTCCCTTCGAATCAGCACCCCTATATACTGGTAGTGAAATTGCTGGGTCGTAGGGTAGTTCTAATTTTAATATTTTCAACAACCTCCGTACTGTTTTCCAGAGTGGCTGCACCAGTTTGCATTCTGACCAGCAGAGCAAAAGGGCTCCTCTTTCTCCTCATCCTTGCCAACATCTGTTCTTGCCTGAGTTCCTAACAGGTATGAGGAGGTATGTCATTGTGGTTTTTTTGGGGGGGGACAAATCAAAGTTTATTCGAGTTAGCTTGAATGTGGGGCAATATGGTATACAAAACATCTTTAATTTTTACTTTATTTTTTTAAATATAATTTACTGTCAAGTTAGCTAACATGCAGTGTATACAGTGTGCTCTTGGCTTTGGAAGTAGATTCCCATGATTCATCACTTACATATAACACCCTATAGTCATCCCAATAAGTGCTGTCAATGCCCATAACCCATTTTCCCTTTTCTGTCCCCTCTCATCACCTCTCAATTTGTTCTCTGTATTTAAGAGTCTCTTATACTTTGCCTCTCTCTCTGTTTGTAACTATATTTTCATCCTTTCTTTGCCTCATGGTGCTATAAACATTGGGGTACATGTGCCCCTATGAATCAGCACTAATGTATCCTGTGGATAAATTCCTAATAGTAATATTGCTGGGATACAGGGTAATTCTATTTTTAATTTTTTGAGGAACCTCCACACTGTTTTCCAGAGTGGCTGCATTCCCACCAACAGTGCAAGAGGGTTCCCATTTCTCCACATCCTCACCAACATTTGTTTTTTCCTGAGTTGTTAATATTAGCCACTCTGACTGATGTGAGGCGGTGTTGCAGTGTGTTTTTGATTTGTATTTCCCTGATGATGAGTAATGTTGAGCATCTTTTCATGTGTCTGTTGGCCATCTGGATGTCATCTATGGAAAAGTGTCTATTCATGTCTTCATGAATTCACTGGTTTCATCTGCTTTTCAGATGTTGAGTTTGGGTAAGTTTATAGATTTTTGGATACTAACCTTTTATCTGATAAGTCATTTGAAAGTACCTCTTCTCATTCCATTGGTTGCCTTTTAGTTTTTTCCCTCCTTCCCTCCCTACCTCCCTCTCTTCCTTCCTTCCTTCCTGCCTGCCTGCTGTGCAGAAGCTTTTTACTTGATGATGTCCCAATAGTCCAGTTTTGCTTTTGTTTCCCTTTGCCTCTGGTGATATGTCAAGTAAGAAGTTGCTGTCGTTGATGTCAAAGAGGTTGCTGCCTGTTTTCTCCTCCAGGATTTTGATGGCTTCCTCACTTACATTTAGGTTTTTCATCCATTTTGAGCTTATTTTTGTGTATGGTTTAAGAAAGTGGTCCAGGTTCATTTTTCTGCATGTCACTGTCCAGTTTTCCCAACACAACTTCCTGAACAGATCATCTTTTTTCCATTGGATATTCTTTTCTGCTTTGTCAAAGATTAGTTGGCTATATGTCTGTGGGCCCATTTCTGTATTCTTTACTCTGTTCCATCAACCTATGTGTCTGTTTTTGTGCCAGGACCATACTGTCTTGATGATTACAGCTTTGTAATATAGCTTAAAGTCCAGAATTGTGATGCCTCCAGCTTTGGTTTTCTTTTTCAGGATTGCTTTGGCTATTTGGAGTCTTTTCTGGTTTCATATGAATTTTAGGATTGTTTGTTCTAGCTCTGTTAAGAATGCTGGTGTTATTTTGATTAAGATTGCATTGAATATGTAGATTGCTTTGGGTATTATTGGCATTTTAACAATATTTATTCTTCCAATCCAGAAGTACGGAATATTTTTCTATTTTTTTGAGTCTTCAATTTCTTTCATAAGCTTCCTATAGTTTTCAGTGTATAGATTTTTCACCTCTTTGATTATGTTTATTCCTAGATATGTTATGTTTCTTGGTGCCACTGTAAATGGGATTGATTCCTTGATTTTTTACCATTGTTTCATTATTGGTGTATAGGAATGTGACGGATTTCTGTGCATTGATTTTTATATCCTGTGACTTTGCTGAATTCATGGATCAGTTCTAGGAGTTTTTTGTGGAATCTTTTGTGTTTTCCACATAGAGTATCATGTCATCTGTGAAGAGTGATAATTTGACTTCCTCCTGGCTGATTTGGATGCCTTTTATTTCTTTTGTTGTCTGATTGCTAAGGCTAGGACTTCTAATACTATGCTGAATAACAGTGGGGAGAGTGGACATCCCTGTCATGGTCATGACTTTAGGGGGAAAGATTGCAGTTTTTCCCCATTGAGGATGATACTAGAGGTGAGTCTTTCATAGATGGCTTTTATGATCTTGAGGTATGATCCTTCTATCCCTACTTTCTTGAGCATTTTTAACAAGAAAGGATGCTGTATTTTGTCAAATGCTTTCTTTGCATCTATTGAGAGGATCATGTGGTTCTTGTCCTTTCTTTTATTGATGTGATATATCACATTGGTTGTTTTGTGGATATTGAAACAGCCCTGCATCCCAGGTATAAATTCCACTTGGTTGTGGTGAATTAATTCTTTTGATGTATTATTGGATCCAGTTGGCTTGTATCTTGTCGAGGACTTTTGCATTCATCTTCATCAGGGAAATTGGTCAAGTTCTCCTTTTTAGTGGAGTCTTTGTCTCTTTTTGGAATCAAGGTAATGCTGGCTTCATAGAGAGGGTTTGAAAGTTTTCCTTCTATTTCTATTTTTTGGAACAGCTTCAAAAGAATAGGTGTTCACTCTTCTTTACATGTTTGGTAGAATACATCTGGAAAGCCATCTGGCCCTGGGCTCTTGGTTTTTTTGAAAGATTTTTGATTACTAATTTGAATTCTTTACTGGTTATGGATCTGTAGAAAACAGAAATTTTCTGTATTTTTCTGTTTCAGTTTGGGTAGTTTATATGTTTCTTGGAATCTGTCCATTTCTTCCAGATTGCCCAAATTATTTGCATATAATTGCTCATAATAGTCTCTTATTACTGTTTCTATTTCTGCAGTGTTGGTTGTGATCTCTCCCCTTTCATTATTGATTTTATTTATTTGGGTCATTTCCTTTTTCTTTTTGATCAGACTGGCTAGAGATTTATCAATTTTGTTAATTCTTTCAAAGAACCAGATCCTGGTTTCCATGATCTGTTCTGTTTTTCTTTTTAATTTTTAATTTTTAAAATTTTGATAGCATTGATTTCTGCTCTAATCTTCAATATTTCCCGTACTCTGCTGTTTTGGGGTTTTATTTGCTGTTCTTTTTCTAGCTCTTTATGGTGTAATGTTAGGTTGTGTATCTGAGACCTTCCTTCTTTAGAAAGGCCTAGATTGCTATATACATCCCTCTTATGATGTTTTTGCTGCATCCCAGAGGATTTGGGCTGTGGTGTTATCATTTTTATTGACTTTCATGTATTTCTTAATTTCCTCTTTAATTTCTTGGTTAGCCCATTCATTCTTTAGTAGGATATTGTATTTATTGTCTTTCCAAATTTTTTCTTGTGGTTGATTTTGAGTTTCATAGAATTGTGGCCTGAAAATATGCAATCTAGATCTATCTTTTTGTACTTGTCTAGGGCCGATTTGTGTCCCAGTATGTGATCTATTATGGAGAATGTTCCATATGCACTCAAGAAGAATGTGTATTCTGCTGCTTTAGAAGTTTCTGTATGTTTGTGATTAATTGATTTATATATTTGGGTGTACCACATTGGGGGCATAGACGTTTATAATTGTTAGGTTTTCTTGGTGGATGGACCTCTTATGATATAATGCCCTTCTTCATCACTTGTTACAGTTTTTATTTTAAAATCTAGATTGTATGATATAAGTATGGCTACTCTGGCTTTCTTTTGGCACCATAGACATGAAGATGGTTCTCCATCCCTTTACTTTCAATCTGAAGATGTCTTTAGGTCTAAAATGGGTATCTTGTAACCAGCATATAGATGGATCTTGTTTTCTTATCCATTCTGTTCCCTTTTGTTTTGTCTTTTGATTGGAGCATTTATTCCATGACATTTAGAGTGTGTGCTGAAAGATATGAATTTAATGCCACTGTGTTGCCTCTAGAGTTGGTGTTTCTGGTGATGTTCTCTCGTCCTTTCTAGTCTTTGATGCTTTGTGTCTTTTTGGTATTGTTTTGTATTTTCTCCACTCAAAGAGTGCCCCTTAAAATTTCTTGCAGGGCTAGTTTAGGAATCATGAACTCCTTTAGTTTTTGTCTGAGAAACTTTTTATCTCTGCTTTTATTTTGAATGACAGCCTTGCTGGATAAAGAACTCTTGGCTGCATATTTTTCTGATTTGGCACATTGAATACATCCCGCCACTCTTTCTGACATGTTTCTTTGGATAGGTTTGCTTTGAACCTGGTATGTCTTCTCTTTAGGTTAAGGACTTTCTTCTTGCTGCTTTCACAGTTCTTTCCTTGTCTGTGTATTTTGTTAATTTGACTATGATATACCTTCATAAATGTCGGTTTTTGTTGAATTTAATGGAAGTTCCCTGTGCTTCTTGGATTTTGATGTCTGTGTCCTCCCCCAGACTAGTAAAGTTTTCTGCTATCATTTACTCACATAAACCTTCTGCTCCTTTTTTTTCTCTCATCTTCTGGGACTGCTATGATTCAGATCTTATTCTTGTTCAATAAATTGAGTTCTCTATATCTTGTATCATGATCTCTTGCTTTTGTTTCCCTTCATTTTTTCTGCTTCATTATTCTGATTTCATATTGCTGATTTGCTGCTTCGCTTTATCCATCCTTGCTGTGTGGCATCCATTCAGGATTGAATCTTGGTTATAGCATATTTAATTTCATCCTGACTAGATTTTCTCTTATCCTCACAGAAAGGGCTTTTATGCTTTTTTCACCCCAGCTATTATTCTTATTATCTTATTATCATAGTTCTAAATTCTAGTTCAGATATTTTGCTTAAATCTATGTTGATTATGCCCCTGGCTGTCATTTCTACCTGTTATTTCTTCTGGAATAAATTCCGTTATCTTGTCATTTTGGAAGAAGAAAAAAATTAAGATAAAAAATAAAAATTAACAAATTAAAAACAAAAGAAAAAATCAATTAAAGGAAGCCAGATCCTAGGTTTGTTTTATTCTGCTTGTTGAAAGAAGCTTTATAGAAGAGAATAAAGGGAAAGAAAATAAAAAGGTCGAAAAATGTAAAAGTTAAAAAAATTATAAAAGAAAGCAAATAAAATAGAATAAAAAATTTAAAAAGTAGAAGTAAAATTTCTCTTTCTGTATCCAAGAATGAGGAAGAAAAGAAAAAAGAAAACCTATTAAGCAAAAACAGAAGCAAGGAAAATAAACAAATTAATGAACTAGCACATAGAATGAAACCTGAATGAAGTTACATCCAGTTTCCTCTATGAAGGAAACTATGAAGGCCTCTATAGTCCATACACCAAGCAGGAAGATTGACTTGTGCTGGTCTTCTAGGGGATGTGCATGGAGGGTCCTGTTGGGCAGGGCTAGGTGTAACAACTCTGTTCTCCATAAAGTGGTGCTACTTAGCTTAAGAGGGTGGATCACTGTGGCACGCATGTGCATGCTTGCATGAGCATGTGCGGGAGATGGAAATGGCTTCACCCAGCTCCTTAGTCTCTGGCATAGGAACTTCATGCTCTTAATGACCCATGATCAAGCATGCCTTTGTCTCAGGCCTCCCTCCACTCCCCTAGGCAAATATTTTAAATCAGCTACTATAAATGTGTTCAAAGTCTAAAGGAAATCATGTGTAAGGAAATGAAAGGAATTAGGAGATCAATGTTTCACCAAAATAGAGTATCAATAAAGAGAGAAATCATACACAGAAAAAATAAATTCTAGGGTACAATAACTGAAATGAAAAAATCAGTAGAGAGTCTCAATAACAGATTTAAACTGGTAGAAGAATCAAGAAAACGGAAGGTGTATCAATTCAGTTTGTCCAGTCTAAGGAAAAGAAGAAAAATGAGGAATAACAACAACAGAAAGAACGGAGCCTCAGTGACATATGAAGCACCACCAAAAATACCAACAATAATAGGAATCCCAGAGGAGAGGAGAGAGAAAAAGTGGCAGAAAGAATATGAAGCAATAAGGGTTGAAATTGCTTGAATAAAACACATTAATCTCCATATCTAAAAGTTCAACAAACTCCAAATAGGATTAACTTGAAGAGATCCACACCAAGATACATCATAGTCAAACCTCACTGAATAAACACATCATAGTGAAACTGTTGAAAGTCAAAGAATTTTAAATGCAGCAAGAGATAACCCATTATATACAAGGGATTCTCAGTATGATGAACAGAGACTTGACTTCTCATTAGAAACGAAGGAGGCTAGAAGGCAGCAGGATGATATGTTCAAAATGTGAAAGAAAAAGACTGCTAGCCAAGAAGTCTAAAGTCCAGGAAGAAATTTCTTTTAAGAAAGGGAAATTTACACACTGTGAGATAAAAACTGAGAGATTTGGTTATTAACACACCTAACCAGAATTTTTAATGGGCATTCTTATGGCTGAACTGAAAGTCTACCAGAGAGTAACTCAAATTCACACAAATAAATAAGAAGTACCAGTAAAGGTAACTACAGGTAAATATACTAGATGGTATAAGTGCATGGTTTTGGTAATTTTTTCTTCCATCTAATCAAAAACACTGTTGCATAAAACAACAATTAAAAAACCATGTTGTTGGGTATATAAGGCATGAAGATATAATTTGCATGACAACAGAAGAACAAAAGAGGGGGGAGTAAACTGAGGTATCCTGGAGTAAAGTTTTCTATGCTATGGAAATTAAGTTGGTATTAATATGATGTAGATTGTTTCTAAGATAGAAACTACCAAAAAAAAAGTTAAAGAAATAGAGTATAAGAAACAAGGAAATTAAAATCCCATCTAGATGGTAACCAGATTAGAGCTGGAGTGGCCATACTACACTTCAAGACAAAATACACTTTAAGACATGGGGCACCTGGGTGGCTTAGTCGGCTGAGCGTCAGACTTTGACTCAGGTCATGATCTCATGGTTCGTGGGTTCGAGCCCTGCGTCGGGCTCTGTGCTGACAGCTCAGAGCCTGGAGCCTACTTCTGATTCTGTGTCTCCCTCTCTCTCTCTGCCCCTCCCTTGCTCACACTGTGACTCTGTCTGTCTCTCAAAAATAAACATTAAAAAAAATAAAAAAAATACACTTTAAGACAAAAATTGTTAATAGAGACAAAAAAGACATTTTATAATGATGAAAGGAGACATAATTATAAATGTGCCTAACAACACAGTTCCAAAATGCACAAAAAATTGATGGGAGAAATAGATAATTCAACAATAATGGCTGGATGCTATTATAATTATTAAATTCCAGATGTATAGAACAATGAGGGAGAAGATCAACAAGGAAATAGATGACAATACTGTAAACCAATCAGACATAGCAGATGTGTAAAGAACACTGCACTCACCTCCAGTGGAATGCATACTCCTATCAAGCACACATAGAACATTCTCCAGGGGGAACCAAGAAGTAGGCCATAAAAGAAGCCTCAATAAATGTAAATTCACAAATGTATGGACATTATTCAACAGACTTCTACATAACCAGTGGGTAATGTTAACAGAGTAAGAAAAAGTCATTGATATGGTTTCAAATTCCTCACTGCAAGCAACCTGTGAGTAACTGCCACTTGTTCAGTTTCAGTATAGTGTCAATCTGAACAGGAAATCAACATCCCCATTTTCTATTATATGTGTGAGAGGTTAAATTTTTTCATGTCTTTCTGCCAAAACAACAAAAAACTGAAAGCAAAAGAAATAGGAGAATCTTCTGTCTTCTATTAGGCCAGACATGAAAGAGATTTGAAAAAAATGTAAAGCAATGCCACTCCACTAATTTTTTAATTTGGAAAATATAGTTATTTTTTCATAAAATATACATCATGTTCACATACAATGGGTTTATTGTTATTTTTAAGTGAATTAATAGAAACATTAACAATTAATTATTTTTAGTTTCAAATAGAATAAGAGTGATAGACATAACTCAAAGAAAACTCTTTAGGTCCTCAGACCAAGAAGTTTGTGAACCACTGTGTACATAATGAGTAATAAATCCTACTGTGCCTTCCTCATTTGAAATTATATGACTGATACCTCTGCCTATAAGTCTTTTTAGTTTCTTACTCTTTATGTCATAGGATTGTATGGTTTTTTTTTTTTTAGGATTGTATGTTTTCAGAGGTTTTTATTTTCCTCCAAGATAGTACCATTTAGCATTTGTATGAATATTCAGTACAGAATGTATTAAAAATTATCATACTTACACCAAATGCCAAGATATCTGGAATAATTTTTACCCTGTGTCTCTTCTAATACAGTAGAAATGCTAGGAGTATTGCTATATCTTTAATATGTTTTATATGCCTCTATTTTATTAATGCTGGTCCAAAGCAAATCTGACTTTTTATGAATTTATAATTTGGGGAGTCCTTATTTTTATTAAGGAATTTTCGATTTAAAAGGATTAAGAATTTCTGAAATAATTCCTCTACTTCATGTAAATATTTATATACACATCTTAAATTCCTTTAGGTGAATCTTAAAAAGATAATGTGCCAGGAGCCCAAACTATGGTACTGTCAATCAGGAATGATGCATAACACATCTGTGAGTTTTATACTAATTTCTTCCTCACACTTCCTCTGAAATAGATTTTTGTTCTGTTATGGACTGAATGTCTGTCTGCACCCAAATTTACACATTGAAGCCACAACTCCTAACGTGATGATATCTGGAAGGTAATTAGGGTGAGAGAGGTCATGAGAGTGGAACCCTCGAGACACTACAGAGCTTACTCTCTCTCGCTCTCCATGTGCTCAAACCTAGAAAGGCCACATGAACACAAAGCAAGAAGGCGACCCTTGGCAAGCCAGGGAGAGATTCTCCATCAAAACGTGACCATACTGGTACCATGATCTTAGACTTCAGGTTCCATAACGTGAGAAGATAAATTTCTATTGTATTTTGTAATGATAGTTTGACCTGATTAATATAATAATGTTAGGCCTTTGAGTTATTCCATATATTGAGAATATTTTAGGTATTAGCTTTTCAAATTCTTGAAATAACAATATAGTTTTTAGAGTCAGACAATATGGATTCAAATTTTTCCTCTTCAATTTATTTTTTGTGTGATCTTTGGCAGGTTATTTAATTTCTGTTTCAGTTCCCTCACCTTAAACTAAGGATAATCATAGTACTTCTATCATAGAATTATAGTGAAGACTGAGTGAATATGTGTAAAATAATTAGAACACTGCCTGGCACACAGTAAGTACTCAATATGTAAGCATTATTATTTTTTAGTTTTGGTAATGAAATCTCAATTTCAATTATGCTGAACTATTGAGCGTGCAAAATTATTTTAATTACAACCAGAAACATTTATCAAGTTTACCTTCTTGTTTCTTTATTGTAGGATTCTAAAACTACACGAATAATTTATTTGCAAAAATATCTTTGGAATAATATTCTACTTTCAAGTATACATAATTGCTATGTAAGACAAAGTTGGCCTATAGTAAATCCCTTTCCCGAAAGTCCAGGGCTGTGGACTGGACTTTCAAACTTTAGAAAGCACTGGAATGCTTGAAGTGACTGTTAAAATACAGATTGACTGAGTGCATCTCCAGATATTCTTATTTCAGATGTCTGGGTGAGCCCTGGGAATGTGTATTTCTTAAACTTTCCAAAGATACTGATGATGGTTGTTGGGGACCCCACTTATGTACGAGGACTACATTTTGTATACTTTATAAAAATTGGCAGCTTATGAGAGTAGTTAGTATAACCTGAGTTTTTGGTTAATGATTGGATTTGATTGAATACAAGAGAATAAAACCATTGATTCAGTTGGGTACACAACAATCACTGTTTGAGACACTTCTCATTCCTTTCAACTGCTTGCAGTGCTGCAGAATTTTTTTTCTATAGTGGCAATGCACCTTTCTTAACCAATACAAATTTTGCAAAGCAGTAAAATGAGGGTTCAAAGAATTGCAATTTCATATACTTGAAAGGTAGTTAGAGAGATTCAAGGTGGGAATCATTAAGCTTTCTGAATTGTGTGATATAATCTGAAATGTTTAGATTTACTTTAAATTATTTAGCTCTTAAAAAGTATGATCTGAAATTATTTATTGTGTAAGTGCTTTCATGTGGCCTATACTATTATGACATGAGCATACTCATTTTCCATCTGCAACTACAAAATAGCACGACCTTCTCCTCTTAAGGGCAAACTTAAGGATGTCTATCAGATAGGTATGTGTGTGGGAGTAGAATTCCCTTGACAAGCAAGGAAAAAAGCATAAAGAAGTATAAAGTAGAAAATATGGATATTTCAGTATTAAATAACATTTATTAAATTTGCAAGCAACTTTAATTTGCAAGTGATTTAAATTGATAGAAAGAACAATCATTTAGATGGGAACACTTCTATCTCGAGCAATAAGTAACAGAATATTTCAAATGAAAAAATCTTATAGCTTGTACAGTGTCACAGGAGACAGTTTAAAATGATTTGGAGGGAACATCTCTGAAATAGAAAATATTTGATTGAATGGATATTTAGGGTGCTATCTGATAAAGTGTAGTTAATCAGAGAAAGAGGAAAGTAACTTTTACTTTCTATTGTTGTTATTCTGCCCAGATGTCCGCAAACTTTTTCTCTACAAAAGCAGACTGATAGTAAATATTTTAGGCTTTGTGAGCCATCCAGTCTTGCATTGCCAGTTACTTTGATATGGCATTAAAAGTAGTAGCTTGTCTGATATGGATGATCACTCTAACATAACGTTTATGTGCCAATGATATGTTTAATGTTTAGAAATGTTTCCCATATACATGGGATAAGGAAAAATTACTGTAAAAGAGAATGCTTATAACAATATATAAAGTAAATAATCTCCTTTAATTTCCTATAATAAATGAATAATTATGGAGTTCTTCACCATTTCATGAGTTTCTTCCTTTTAACATTAAGATATTTAAGTTCCTGAATTGAACAGCAAAAGGCACAGGTTTTTGGTTTTTCCCCCCTGGTTTGTAAGTGGTGAAAGAACCTGAGTCAGGGTTTGGAATGGACGTGGTGCTGCTTTGGAGGTCCTCAGTTTCATCTGAATTTTACAGACACACTTTTGAGGATGTAACCTGTAGTAAGTGGTACAGTAATCTTAGGTGTCTAAGTGCGAAGAGTTCCTGCTTAATGAAACAAATGCATACTAGAGTTTCTATAAAATGAACTGTTTTCCCTTTGAAATTCCTCTCCTCCCACAGAATGCAAACTGAGGTCAACAATGTGTCCCCCTACACATTCCCATGGAGACCTAACATCCAGGATTAGCAAGAAGTGTATTAAATGTCTTCCCTCCGCTCCCCCGAGCTGCCCACTTTTCTCAAAGAAACTCCGATTTAATTTTGTTGTGGACATTTAATTTCCTAAATAATCCAAGCCCATTCCCCTCTTTTATACTTTTATTCCATCCATCCCTCTCCCATCCCTCCAATTTTTAACTACCTGAACTAGGTATGTTCTCCCAGTTATAAGCACTCCTATCACCGAGTACCTTACTTCTGAAGTGCTCATCATTCTTGTAATTATTCATGTTCTTGGGTTGTGAATTCCATGAGATTGGGCACAATTTTAGATTTGTTCACTGCTCGTATCCCTATGTTTTATAGTGGAGCCTGGATCATGGTTAAGTGCTCAACAGCTATGTTTTTCAATGACTGAAAGAGTGATGTGGTTTTATAATTCAGGTCACAAGAATTTACTCTTAGTAGTCCCAGGGCCTATAGTCATGTCAACCTTAGGCACTAAGGAAATGATGCCTTTGCATATACTATTTTCCTCTACTTGGATTGTCCTCCTTCTGCTTCTGTACCTACTAATATCGTAGTCCTTCAAGACTCAAGTCATGGTCATCATGGAAGACTTGGCAGGTTGTCCATTCTACCACTCCAGGGGGTGCCACCAGCATAGACTGTGATATGAATGGTGAAATGCTGGAGTTGTCCAACATAAAGGCCACTCCCAGCTCAAATATCTCATTCTACTAATATGCTGTATTAGTGTACTAGACTGTCATCTCTGTGAGGGCAGGGATTTTTGTCTGTGTAGCACCTAGAACTAACTGTCCTCTGTATGCCTGTTGAATTATAGAAAATCAGGGTTAAAATACATCTCTTTTCTTCATTAGACTATCTTTTTCAGTAGCCTAGACAAATTTTGGGGTTTTTATGTCACTGTTAAGGACCTGATTATCTATGGATTTGTTTTAAGGTTGGGATTCTCCTTGGAAACTATACTATATTTTACATTATTGGCTCTGGATGGTAAAACTAAACTGGAAGAACTTCTAAGACACATTATGTTAGATAAAATCAATATTAGGTTTAATATGCAATATGAAGTTTATGAGTCCAAAATATTAGAAAAATAGCTGACTTAGAGTATGGACTTTGTTTTTCTCATAGGTAATTTTTTATCTTGTTCATGTTTTTTATAAACACTCATGGATATTTTCCCTTATCTTCATTAGTGTTAACCGTATTGCCTAATTTAGCTCAATGATGATTTTTTCCTATTATTTCTTACTCATTTCTTCAAGACATTAAATTCAATAAACTATTTAATTCCTTTTAAAACTGCAAGGTATTTTCCCTGTGTAAAGGACTACAAAAGGACATTAAATGTGGAAAAATTTCATTTTTTTCTCTATTATTGGTACAGGAAAGATGATATCGCCACTGTCAGGTATGATAAGAAAAAGGCAAATAAAGAACTAAAGATAGAATAATATTTTAAAAAGATATCAAAAGAATCTCATGTGATCAATAAATATTTGTTGTAGCAAAGTCTAGTGTCATTTTAAAGATGGGAGGGTAAAAGTAACAAGTCAGATTATTTTGCTGAAAATAAAGACAAAGAGGGGTGCCTGGGTGGCTCAGTTGGTTAAGCATCCAACTTCTGCTGAGGTCATGACCTCGCAGTTTGTGGGTTCGAGCCCTGCATCAGGCTCTGTGCTGACAGCTAGCTAAGAGCCTGGAGCCTATCTTCAGATTCTGTGTCTCCCTCTTTCTGACCCTCCCCTGCTCATGCTGTCTTTCTCATTCTCTCAAAAATAAATAAAAACATTAAAAAAATTAAAAATAGATAAATAAAATAAAGACAAAAAGAAATTTATTTGGCTTATACTTTCTCAGATTATTCCTACACAGAACAAATAAAAGCCTGAGAATATTTCTAATTGAAAGGATGAAAAAAGTGTTAAAGACACATCTTGTTCTGCTACATATATTAAAAATCTGTTTGTAGTAACAATTGAAACATCTGTCTCTTAATGAGGTATCTCTGAGAACATAAGTAAGGGATATGTTCCCTTTATATCAGGGCTTTGCAGAATGCATTCCTCTTGTGAATAGCTTGTAATTTATTCTGCAAATGTTCAATCTTAACAATGAATATGTAATTGCAGTTAAGAGGTAGTATGGTAAATTTATCAATGAAGGCTCATTAGAAAAAAGCAAACCAAATTTTAGGAAAAGCTCACTTATTCATACATAAATATTATAAATGCTTATTTATGTATGAATAAATATGTCTACTATGTGTCAGGCCACTGTGTTAGGGAGTAAGAACAGAATAATAAACAAAACCCTGTCGCTCATCTTCAAGGATTGAACACAGATAACACACCAATACAGAAGGCGTAAGTAGCAGGACTATGCATAGGGTGCTAAGAAACAACAGACGGTGTATCCAATCCTGTGTCAGTGGGGAGCCCAGGAATGATTCTCAGAGGAAATACTGTCTGAAAGCTGACCTGCAGGTTGTATGAAGGAATCTAGGAGAAGGTGGAGAAGAGGAGGCTTCAGGGCAGAGAAATAACGGCTGGAGAGGAGACGGTATGGCAGAACAAGTAGTTATGTGTGGCTGAAAGAGTTGGAAGTGGGTGTGAGGTGGAATGGTAAGGGGTAAGGCTGAAGAGGAAAACAAAAGCTCATACTAGGTCAAACTAGGGCAAATTAGATTTGAACCATTTTTCAAAGACAAAGAGAAGCCACTGAAGGTCTGTATTTTGAAAGATCACTGGAGTACCTTCTTGAAGGATGACTCAGATAACTCCCAATAGTCAGTCATGAAAAGCAAGAACAATGATGACCTGGACCAAATGATGATGGGACAGAGGAAGGACATTTAAGGTTGACATCAATAATCTAGTAGATATGGGGGTTAAGGGAAAGAAGAATGTAACTAAAATAGGGAACACAGAAAGGGGACTGAGTTTTTGTGGGGAAACAATGAATTTCAATGTTATCAGTCCCTGTAAGGTCTGAAGTTCAGGAGAGATGGCTAGAAAACAGGTTTGGGAGTAATCAGCATTCAATAGGCAAAAACAAACACCCCAAAACAGAACAAAACAAAACTCACCAAACAAATTGAGGCAAGGCTAAGATAACTGAGAGAGTGGAGTGAGAAGAGAACCTAGAGTGAGACCCTGAGAAGCTCCCACATTTCCAGGTGGGCAGAGGAAATGTCCACAAAGGAAATAAGAAAATGGCCAGAGAGGTGGAAGGGAAGCCAGGAAGGGTGAATATAAAGGAAGCCAAGTAAAGGGGAGTGTTCCTAGGAGTGGTGAGGAGAATCAAATTCAGGTCAAATACCAGATTACAACAGTGGGTCAAGGATATGGACGTAACTAATTGGGAGGGATCCAATCAATGGTGGACAACTTAATAAGTTTGGGAAGAGAAAACAGAGATTGGGTAATAGCTGGAGAGGATGTGAGGTTCTGAAAAGTATGCATATCTGCTCTTATAGATAAGAGAGATTTGGGCATTCCTTAAATGCTGAAGGGAAGGCAGCAACAGAGAGGCAGAGGTTGAATACACAGGCCAGGTAGAATAAATAATGGAATGAGGTCCCTCAGAAGGATGTGGGACCCACAGCATAATTAGTACATTGATTAATAAAAAGAAATAGCAAAAGAGATGAATGTGGATAAAGAGATTATATTTAGTGCTATAGAAGATCACTGAAATTGGTAAGCACAGACCCTGTGCTATGTTCTAGGACAACTGGGAGGCAAAATAGATCCTTCCTCTGTCCTCATGAAGCTACTTAGGAGGAATATGCATGGATTCTTTTTGTATATAGAGGATTAAAGGACTATTTCCAACCCTTTGTTCAATGAGAAGACTACTCATATGCCTGCCTATAGACTCATAATCCATAAAGTGGGGAAAGTCAGAAGGCTTTGGTTAAATGAATTACCAAGTGACAGAGAAAGAAGCAATAATCTACACTAATACAGAATATACATTATATTGAGAATAAAAGATTTAAAAAATTAATTTTGTATTTAAAGAGGAAAACCAGGCAGAAGGACAAGATGGTGGAGTAGGGAGCTCTGTAATCTTCGTCTGCCTGCATTTATCAAACTGAGAAGGACTGAAGGGACAATGCTCTGATCTGCAAAAGTGGGAGGAAAACACACAGACTCCAGAAAGAAGGCAACCTCAAAGATGCCTGAGTGAGTGAGTGAGAACTGGGGAAATTGACAAAAACTGGCTGGGCTGCAGAGGTGTGGAAGGGTAGGAGCCCCAGCCCAAGACAGGGAGACCGCGCAGAGCCCCAGAGAGATTAGGGGAAGAGAAAGAGACTGAAAATGTTCATAGAACTGTCTCTAGAGAAGAGATAAAAAACATGGTCCAAGACGGAGAAAGATATTGTCACTCCATATATAACCGCTGGGCACGGGGAGAGAAATCCGTCCCATCTAGCTGGTGAATTCTTCCTTAGGCTTGGCGGCAGCAGTGTCCATTCCATTTCGTCTCATCCCCGACAGCAGCAGCACTGATTCAGGGCGGCACCAGGAGAAACAGCCCCCTCCCCCTACGTGATCCCAGCTAGGAAGCCAGCTGCCAGCTGGAGTACATCTCATCTTCGGCAGTAGCATTAAAGTGCATGGAGTAGGATTTGGAAACAGGCAGGGCTTGGAAAATACAACTTGGTTCACCTGCGACACAGGGAGATCGGATTCAAAAGAGCGGCTTGCAATGCTTGGTGCAAACAGAGCTTGGGTGCTGCCATTCTTCACCCCGCAAGGACCAAGGCAGGGCCTTGAAGAGCAGCCCCCAGACCTATCTACACCAAACCACACCCTTCCGTGAGGGAGAGTTTTTTTTAAATTATTATTTTTTGCCATCCAGATATATTTTCCCTTATCTCGTTCTTATCCTCTCCCCTTGGCTGGTTATATGCTTTTAGATTGTCCATTGTCTTTTGTTACTGTCCCCTCCCCCTTTTTTTCTTTTCTTCTTTTCCTTTCCTTTTCATTTCTTCTCCTTTCTTTCCTCTTTTGGTTTGCTTGTTTGTTTGATTTGTCTGTGTGGTTGCATGCTTTTGTTCCCTCTGTGTTTGTCTGTCTGTTTTCCTTTTCAGGGCTATCTCAAGAAACAAGCCAAAGTATACATGGTGGAAAGTCCCAAATATCATTGAATAGGGAAATAAAATAATCAAAGGCACAACAAGAGAAGCCGAAAAACCAAGATACACCATTCAAAGAACACTTCCTGAATGGACAGGCTCTGGATAGTCAATGAGTCTCCTTTAATATAGCAATACTCACAGGTTCAGAGTGCATAACAAGCTTTTAACTGGTAAGAGACAGAAAGCTAGCCAAAATGAAAAACGGAAGAACTCTCCTCTAAAGAAATTTCAGGAAGAAGTCACAGCCACAGAACTGCTCAAAACAGATATAAGCAACATAATACAAATTTAGAACAATTGTCATAAAATTAATCACTGGACTTGAAAAAAGTATCAGAGAAGCTATTGATACAAAGAATAGGGACCTTCAAAATAGCTGTGATGAGTTAAAAAGTGCTATAAATGAGGTGCATAATAAAATGGAGGTGGCCACTGCACGGATTGAAGAGGCAGAGAGAATAGGTGAATTAGAAGACACAGTTATAGCAAAAGAGTAAGCTGGGAAAAAGAGAGATAAATTGATCCAGGAGCACGAAAGGAGAATTCAAGACCTGAGCTATACAATCAAATGGAACAATAACCATATCATAGGAATTCCTGAAGAAGAAGGAGAAAAAGGTCCTGAAGGGGTGCTTGATCAAATTATAGCTGAGAACTTCCGAAATTTGGGGAAAGAAATAGACATTGAAATCCAAGAGGCACAGAGAACCCCTTAAGATGTTACTTGAATCAACCTTCAGCACAACATATAGTGAAACTGGAAAATATAAAGAATTCTGAAAGGGCCCTAACATACAAAGGGAAACCTATCAGAGTGGTTACAGACCTACCTACTGAAACTTGGCAGGCCAGAAAGAGATGGCAGGAAATCCTTAATGTGATGAACAGAAAAAATATGCAGCCAAGAATCCTCTATCCAGCAAGCCTGTCATTCAGAATAGAAGGAGAGATAAAGGTGTTCCAAAATAAAAAAAAATTGAGAGAATTCATTACCACCAAATCAGCCCTACAAGAAATCTGACAGATTTCTAATAAGCAACTGACAGAATGGGAAAAGATAGTTGCAAATAACATATCAGATAAAGGGTAGTATCCAAAATCTATAAGGAACTCACCAAACTCTACACCCAAAAAACGAGTAATCCAGTGAAGAAATGAACAGAAGACATGAATAGACACTTCTCCAAAGAGGACATCCAGATGGCCAACAAACACATGAAACCATGCACAGCATCACTCATCATCAGGGAAATACAAATAAAAACCACACTTAGCCATCTGACGCCAGTCAGAGTGGCTAAAATGAACAAATCAAGAGACCATAGATGTTGGCGAGGATGTGGAGAAACGGGTACCCTCCTACCTGCTGGTGGGAATGTAAACTGGTACAGTCGCTCTGGAAAGCAGTGTGGAAGTTCCTCAAAAAACTATCAGTAGAACTCCCTTATGACTCAGCAATAGCACTGCTAGGGATTTACCCAAGGGATATAGAATCGCTGATGCATATTAAACTGGTACAGTCGCTCTGGAAAGCAGTGTGGAAGTTCCTCAAAAAACTATCAGTAGAACTCCCTTATGACTCAGCAATAGCACTGCTAGGGATTTACCCAAGGGATATAGAATCGCTGATGTATAGGGGCATATGCACCCCAATATTCATAGTGGCACTTTCTACAATTGCCAAATCATGGAAAGAGCCTAAATGTCCATCATTTGATGAGTGGATCAAGAAGATGTGATATATATACACAATGGAGTATTACCTGGCAATAAGAAAGAATGAAATCTGGCCATTTGTAGCAAAGTGGATAGACCTCGAGGGAGTCATGCTAAGCAAAATAAGTCAGGCAGAGAATGACAGATACCATATGTTTTCACTCATAGGTCTAATAGGAGAAACCTAACAGAGGACCATGGGGGGAAAAAGAGTTGGGGAGAGGAAGGGAGGCAAATCATGAGAGACTCTTAAATACTGAAATCAAACTGAGGGCTGAAGGGGGAGGGGGAAAGGAAAAGGAGGGTGGTGGTCATGGAGGAGGGCACTTGTGGGGATGAACACTGGCTGTTATATGGAAACCAAATTGACAATAAACTATATAACAAAAAAAGAGAAAAATCAGGAAATAGGAATAAAAATATTCTTTTGATTCATAGATGTTTATGATAGCTCTCACTAAAAATATTGATATCCATATTTCATAAGTTCATGATACATATCAAAAAAGATTTACATGATAGAAAAGTCAAATAGACCTCTAGTCTTATCTTGAAGGCACACAGAACACCAGCATTTCTCAAAAATTTGGAACTCACTATCCTTTCTAATACAAGGATGTTATAGAGGCACGAAAATAACCAGTATCATTGACAAAGAATAGCAGATACACTTTTTGAGAATTTCTTGCGTATTAGGCCTCTACTATGATTTGCCTACATTAATTCTTCTAATCCTATTAAGAATCTTAGGAGGAAGTGTAGTAGGCAGAATAATGGTCCTCTAAGGATGTTTACACTCTCCCAAAACCTGTTAATAATCTTATATTGCAAAAGGGAATTTATCGATGTCATTAAGGACATTTTTTCCCTTACGAATATGGAAATTCATGCATTTGCATGTCACTCTTACCTAGGAGCCATGCTAATCTTCTCTACATCACTCCAATTTTAGTATATGTGCTGCTGAAGCAAACACATGATTAAGGATCTTGAGATGAAGAGATTATCTTGGATTATCCAGATGGATCCAAGGTAATTACTACAGTCCTTATAAGTGAAAGAGGAAGGCGGGATGGGTTGGGGTCAGTGATATGAAGATGCCACACGGTTGGATTTAGAGATGAATATAGAAGGTTCGTAATTCAAGGAATACAGGTGGCTTGAGAAGTGAAAGGAAAGGGAATGGATTCTCCTTAAAGCCTCCAAAGGAATGGAGTCCTGCTTAGTGAAGTGTATTTGTGCTTCCGACTTCCACAATTGTAAAAGGATACATTCGTGTTATTTGAAGCCACTAAATTTATGGTCATTTTTTACAGCAGGATTAGGAAGCTAACATAAATGAATATAATTAGTTTCCCCAGTATATAGATATGGAGAGTGAGGCTTAATAGAAGTTAAGTAACTTCTCCAAATGAACTGAAGACAGTTGAAGAAATTCTGATTGTACATTCTTATTTTCCCTTTGAAGCAGGAAGCTAGGTCAATGGCTAAGAAATTATGTTGGGGATGGATGTAAGAGGATATTGGAAAGGATATAAAATAGGTTTTATGAAAAATGGGAGTTTCTGGTCTACCAAGTAAAAAGTCCTTATCTTAGATATAAATGGAAGTACTTATAGAATAGAAGATATGATGAATATTCCTTTAACTAACCGAAGGGGAGCTGTGAATGGAATTAGTAGGTGGGGGTATATGATGATAGTGTTAGAGTTGGATGGTAGTACACACACAAGGAGTTTCATTATATTAACCTATACTTTTATAGGTGTTCGAATTTAAAAAGTTAAAAAAAATTTCAAGGTAAAGAACAATAAATGACAAAGAGGGATATATATTGATAAAAGCCATGAAGTAACATGTACAACTTCTAAAATAAAGCAACACTCACAGAGAAGCTATCAGTGGTGACTGAGGAAAAGTGCGTGGCACAGGGAAAAAGGTCACAAGGTGAGAAGGAGGGACGGCCAAGGGGCACAAAAAACTTTTAGATATGTTTCATTATACTGGCGCATATATATATATATATATATATATATATATCCATTTAAATATATATTGTATCTATATATATACACATAATACATAATATAAAATGGAATATATTCATTATATATAGTTTATTGCATGTTAGTTATGCTGTAATAAAGTTATAACAAAGAAAAATAAAGCAATACTAATAAAAATGCAAGGAGAGCGGCACCTGGGTGCCTCAATTATTTAAGCGTTTGACTCTTGATTTCAGCTCAGTTCATAATTTAATAGTTTGTGAGACTGAGCCCTCTGTTGGGCTCTGTGCTGACAGAATGAAGCCTGCATGGGATTCTCTCTGTTCCCCCTGCTTCCTCTGCTCTCTCATAATAAAAACTTAAAAATAAATCTTTAAAGAAGAAATGCAAGGAGAACTTCTGGTCTGACCTGTAAAGAGCTTGGAAGTCCTGACTCCTGTGCTCATAAAAAGAACAACAACAACAAAAAAAAAGCTGAGGAAAGTAAAAAGCAACTCTCCTTGGATTCAGAGAACTGAGGTCACAGGACAAACTGCTACCCTGAAAACTGGAGAGAGGGGCGGATACAGAATCACAGCTTACTGGGAGCAGAGGCCTAGAAGCAGGTAACTGAAACTGGAGCTAGCTTTGGTAGGACACTTAAACTGTAATGGTAGAAACTGCTGGAAGCTTGATAGGAACTAGTTTGAGAATTCAAAACTCTGGGGGAGGGAGGTAAATAGTCTCAGAGGAGCCTCATGCTTGTTTTACCTCCAGAAGTCCCACCAGATTCTCAGGGGGAAGATTGGGAAACATAAAGAACTCTCATGCTTCTAGCATAGGGACGGGAAGCAAGCATTCTGATTTAGGCCCAGGGCCCTTGGTTCTCAACACCTTACCCTTAAGGAAAACTATTTTACCAGATCTTAAGTGACTTGGGTTTAACCTGGAGGAAAGGAAATACCTAACTTTAGCCCCCTCTGGCCTTCCTGTCTTGCCAAAAGGGGAAAGGAAGCTAAGAAGCATAGGCATACATTACATCCCAGGGTCATAGGCCCATTAAAAGCTGAGACCTAATCATAGGGCTATAGGATGCATTTTCTAACTCATGCTCCTTACCACCACATTAACTGGATTCCTGTCTCATTACAGGATTACAGATAAAAGAACTGCAAGCCTCAGACTCTGTTTAACAAGTCTGGAGAAAAGCACGAAGACAACAGAGAAGACAGACACTGGAGAAAAATGCTACCTCTGATAGCATAGATACTGCAAACAGTAAAGACAACTGTTAGAGTTTTTCTAGCTGGATAAACATAAAGCAGCATGCTAAAGGCCCATCTACCTCAGTTCCTTTCACCCAATATATAATGTCTGGCTTTCAACAAAAAATTTCAAGGCATGGGAAAAGGCAGAAAACAAAGTGTGAATGGACAAAGCAAGCATTGGTACCAGATTCAGGTACAGCAGAATGCTAGAATTAACAGGCCAGAAATTTAAAAGAACTATGATTAATATGTTAAGGGGTCTACTGGAAAAAGTAGACAGCATGCAAAACAGACTGTTAATACAAGCAGAGAGATGGAAACTCTTAAGAATCAAACAGAAATGGTAGAAATAATAGAAATGAAGACACAGCTGAACAAAGGATCAGTGAGCCTGAAGATCTAACAACAGAAACTTCCAAAACTGAAATGCACAGAGAGAAACTAGTGAAAAAATTGAACAGAACTGTGGAACAAAAGTCTAACATATGTGTCATCAGATTACTGGAAGGAGGAGAGAAAGAACAGAAGAAATGTTTGAAATAACATGACAGTTTTCCAAAATTAGTGACAGATATCAAACCACAGATCCAGGAAGCTGAGAGAACATCAAACTGGAAAAAAACTAAACACTTATATCTATGCACATCATATTCAATCAGCAGAAAACCAAAGACAAAGAGAAAATCCTGAAAGTAATCAGATAAAAAGAATGGGTGAAAAGATGACTAGGAATCCATATAAGACTATGATGCAATTAAGAATGATCATTTCAGGTAAAGACTATGAATTCACTGTGGTACCAATATGCAAGTCTGTTTATTTTTCTTTAGAAATGCCCAGGAGCCTAGGTCTAGGATGAAGAAGGTAAACAGCAGGACTAACCCAGGGCTGTAATTTTGCTAGGCAGGTACAGTAGAAGGAGAGTGCTTAATGGGAGTTAAAAGTAATGGCAGGAGTAAGGTCGATGTATGGTAGCTAAACAAGGAAGGTAAAGGCAGGAGCGGGCGTATTACAGGTCAAGAGACTAACAGTCTTAAAGTTGAACAGTTATAGTAATGGGAAAGAGAAGGCTGGAAAATAGTTTGTAGTCTGAATGGATGGCATCAAAATTTCAAAAGTAGGGTACCTGGGTAGCTCAATCAGTGAGTCTCTGACTCTTGATTTCAGGTCAGATACGATCTCACACTTTGCAAGATCAAGCCCTGAGTTGGACTCTGCGCTGAAAGCAGGAAGCCTACTGGGATTATCTCTCTTCCTCCCTCTCTGCCCCTCCCCTGTTCAACTGCATGCCCCCTCTCTCAAAACAAATAAATAAACATGAAAAAAATGTCTAAAGTAAAATAGTCCTGGCAGATAAGGTCT